>NC_044316.2:36859588-37160826 GCF_007474595.2 Lynx canadensis | reverse complement strand
CCCTCTGGTAGTCCCATCATGGTTACACCTAAAGTTTTCCCATAATTCTTGGACATTTTGTTCTGTTCCCCCCCTCATCCCTTCCCCCACTTTTACCCTCAGTTTTGGAGGTTTCTTTTGTCATGTCTGCAGGCTCAGAGATGGTTTCCTCAGCCATGACCAGTCTTAACAACCAACCCATCAAAGGCATTCTTCATTTCTGTTACTGTTTTTGATTTCTATCATTTTTTAAATTCCTTTTTAGTATTTCTATCTCTGCTTACATTATCTGTCAGTTCTTGCACGTGTCTACTTTTTTCATTAAAGCTCTTAGCATATTAATCATAGTTTAAATTTTTTTTTTTCAACGTTTATTTATTTTTGGGACAGAGAGAGACAGAGCATGAACGGGGGAGGGGCAGAGAGAGAGGGAGACACAGAATCGGAAACAGGCTCCAGGCTCTGAGCCATCAGCCCAGAGCCTGACGCGGGGCTCGAACTCCCGGACCGCGAGATCGTGACCTGGCTGCAGTCGGACGCTTAACCGACTGCGCCACCCAGGTGCCCCTATCAATCATAGTTTAAAACAAAAATCCTGGTCACATAATTCCAACATTCCTGTCATAACTGACTCTGGTTTTGATGTTTGTTTAGTCTCTTCAAATTGCATTTTCTGCCTTTTAGTATGCCTTCCAATAGTTTTTGAGACCCAGACATGATGTACTGAGTAAAAAGAACCACAGGAAATAGGTCTTTAATAATGAGATGGGGGGCACCTGTGTGGCTCAGTCAGTTGGGTGTTCAGCTCTTGGTTTTGGCTCAGGTCATGACCTCACAGTTGAGTTCAAGCCCTGTGTCAAGCTCTGCGCTGGCAGCGTGGAGCCTGGTTGGGATTTTGTCTCTTCCTTCTCCTCTGCCTCTTCCTGGCTCATGCATGCTCATACATTCTGTACATTGCCTTTCACTCTGTTGATTGTGTTCTGATGTACAACAGTTTTTAATTTTGATGAGGTTCAGCTTTTTCTTTTGTTGCTTGTGCTTTTGGCATAATATCCAAGGAGTCGTTGCCAAATCCAATGTCATGAAACTTTTGCATTTTTTAAATTAATTTTATTATTTTTTAATTTACATCCAAATTAGTTAGCATATAGTTCAACAATGATTTCAGGAGTATATTCCTTAATGGCCCTTACCCATTCAGCCCATCCCCCCTCCCACAACTCCTCCAGTAATCCTCAGTTTTCTCCATATTTATGAGTCTCTTCTGTTTTGTCCCCCTCCCTGTTTTTAGATTATTTTTGTTTCCCTTCCCTTTTTTTTTTTTAATTTTTTTTTTTCAACGTTTATTTATTTTTGGGACAGAGAGAGACAGAGCACGAATGGGGGAGGGGCAGAGAGAGAGGGAGACACAGAACCGGAAACAGGCTCCAGGCTCTGAGCCATCAGCCCAGAGCCTGACGCGGGGCTCGAACTCACGGACCGCGAGATCGTGACCTGGCTGAAGTCGGACGCTTAACCGACTGCGCCACCCAGGCGCCCCTGTTTCCCTTCCCTTATGTTCATCTGTTTTGTTTCTTAAAGTCCTCATATGAGTGAAGTCATACGATTTTTGTCTTTCTCTGACTGACTAATTTCGCTTAGCATTAATACCTTCCAGTTCCAGCCAGGTAGGGCAAATGGGCAAGATTTCATTCTTGGGAGTGCTGAGGAAGACGCCACTGGTTAGAGGAAGAGGGAGAGGATGAGGGAGAGAGAGAAGAGAGAAGATGAGGGAGAGGCGAGAGAAAGAGAGAGTAGTAGGGAGAGAAAGAGAAGAGAGAAAAGAGAGAGGAGAGAAGAGAAGAGAGAGACGGAGAGGGAGAGAGAAAGGAGAGAGAAAGTGAGAGAGGGAGAGAGAGGAGAGAGAATGGGACGAGAGAGGAGAGACAATAGATAGTACATATATACGTATAGATAGTATATGATATAGATAAAATTTATATATGTAAATATAACATAAAAGATAAAATATATATTTATATATTATATTTATATATATTATATATTATATATATCATATATTTATATAAATATATATATACATACATACATATATATATGTATATATATAGGTACACACCACATCTTTATCCATTCACCCATCAGTGGACATTTGGGCTCTTTCCATACTTTGGCTATTGTTGAAAGTGCTGCTATAAACATAGGGGTGCATGTGTCCCTTCGGAACAGCACATCTGTATCCCTTGGATAAATATCTAGTAGTGCAATTGCTGAGTTGTAGGGTAGTTCTATTTTTAGTTTTTTGAGGAACCTCCATACTGTTTTCCAGAGTGGCTGCACCAGCTTGCATTCCCAGAAACTTTTGCATTTTTTTTTTAATGTTTATTTATTATTGAAAGACAGAGAGAGAGCATGAGCAGGTGAGGGGCAGAGAGAGAGGGAGACACAGAATCTGAAGCAGGCTCCAGGCTCTCAGCTGTCAGCACAGAGCCTGACGCAAGGCTCGAACTCACAAACCTCGAGATCATGACCTGAGCCGAAGTTGGATGCTTAACCGACTGAGCCACCCAGGCACCCCTGAAACTTTTGCATTTTTAAAAAACACTTATTCATTTTTTGGGAGAGCACAAACAGAGGAGGGGCAGAGAAAGGGGGATAGAGGATCTGAAGTGGGCTCTGCACTGACAAGCTGACAGCAGTGAGCCCGATATTGGGCTTGAACTCATGAACTGTGAGATTGTGACCTGAGCCAAAGTCGGACACTCAACCGACTGAGCCATCCAGGTGCACCTGCATTTTCTTTTAAGAGTTTTGTAGTGTGAGTTCTCACATTCAGGTCTTTGATTCATTTGAGCTGATTTTTAAAAAAAGTTTTATTTTTATTTTATTTTTGAGAGAGAGAGAAAGAGTGCAAATGGGGGATGGGCAGAGAGAGAGGGAGAGAGAGAATCCCAAACAGGCTCCACACTCAGCTTGGAGCCTGACTTTGGCTCAGTCCCACTAATCATGAGATTATAACCTCAGCTGAAATCAAGAGTCAGACTCTTAACTGATGGAGCTATCTAGGCACCCTGAGCTCATTTTTTTAAGTTTTGTATTTTAATCCAGTACAGTTAACATACAGTGTTATAGGGGTGCCTGTTCAGTGTAAAGAGCATGTGACTCGATCTTGGGTTGTGAGTTTGAGCCCCATATTAGGTGTAGAGAGTCCCAAAAAAGGCAGGGGGAACCCTTACAGTGTTATGTTAGTTTTAGGTGTACAGTATGGTGATTCAACAAGTCCAACTTTAGAGGCATCTGGGTGACTTGGTCAGTTAAGTGTCAACTCTTAAGTTCAGCTCAGGTCACCATCTCACAGACTGTGGGATGGAGCCCCACATTGGGCTTCGAGCTGTCAGAGTGGAATCTGTTTGGGATTTTCTCTCTCCCTGTCTCTCTGCCCCTCCCCTGCTTGTTCTCTCTTTCTCTCTCTCTCTCTCTCTCTCTCTCTCTCTCTCTCTCAAAATAAATAAGAAACATTTTTTAAAAAGTCCAACTTTATTCTTTTGCGTGTAGATATCCAGTTTTCCCAGCACTATTCTTTTTCTTTTTCTTCTTTTTTTTATTTTTTTTATTTTTTTAATCTTTATTTTTGAAAGAGAGACAGAGTGTGAGTGGGGGAGGGGCACAGAGAGAGGGAGACACAGAATTCGAAGTAGGCTTCAGGCTCTGAGCTGTCAGCACAGAGCCCGACGCGGGGCTCGAACTCACGAACTGTGAGATCATGACCTGAGCTAGAGTCGGATGCCCAACCGACTGCACCACTCAGGCGCCCCTTCTTTTCTTTTTTTAATTTACATCTAAGTTAGTTAGCATATAGCACAATAATGATTTCAGGAGTAGATTCCAGTGATTCATCCCCTATGTATAATACCCAGTGCTCATCCCATCAAGTGCCTTTCTTAATGCTCCTTATCCATTTAGCCCACCTCCCCACACACAACCTCTCCAGCAACCCTCAGTTTGTTCTCTGTATTTAAGAGTCTTATGTTTTGTCCCCTTGCTTGTTTTTATGTTATTTTTGCTTCCCTTTCCTTATGTTCATCTGTTTTGTATCTTAAATGCCTCATAGGAGTGAAGTCGTATGATATTTGTCTTTCTCTGACTTAATTTCTCTTAGTATAATACCCTCTAGTTCCATTTATGTAGTTGCAAATGGCAAGATTTCATTCTTTTTTTTTTTTTTAATTTTTTTTTTTCAATGTTTATTTATTTTTGGGACAGAGAGAGACAGAGCATGAACGGGGGAGGGGCAGAGAGAGAGGGAAACACAGAATCGGAAGCAGGCTCCAGGCTCTGAGCCATCAGCCCAGAGCCTGACGCGGGGCTCGAACTCGCGGAGCGCGAGATCGTGACCTGGCTGAAGTCGGACGCTTAACCGACTGCGCCACCCAGGCGCCCCAAGATTTCATTCTTTTTGATTGCTTAGTAATACTCCATTGTATATATATATACCACATCTTCTTTATCCACTCATCTGTCGATGGACATTTGGGCTCTTTCCATACTGTGGCTATTGTCGATGGCACTGCTGTAAACTTTGGGGTGCATGTGCCCCCCAGCACTATTTCTTTTTTAAAGATTACCTTTCCCCATTGAATAATTTTCGTACCCTTGTTGAAAATCATTTGGTCATATATGCAAGAGTTTATTTCTGGGCTCTTGATTCTATTCCATTAGTCTGTATGTCTGTCTGTATGCTAGTACCACACTTTTTTTTTTTTTTTTTTTTGGTTACTATACGTTTGTAATCAGGAAATGTGAAACTTCCAACTTTGTTCTTTTTTCAAGGTTGTTTTGGCTCTAAAGGTCTTTATGAGATACTATGTGATTTTTTTGGATGGGTTATTAAATTTTTGCAAAAAACATTGTTGAGCTTTTGAGAGGGATTGTACTGAATCTATAGATTGCTTTGGATATTATGAACATCTTTTTTTTTAATTAAAAACATTTTTTTAATGTTTGTTTATTTTTGGCAGGGGTGGGGCAAAGAAAGAGGGGGACAGAAGATCTGAAGTGCGCTCTATGCTGACAAGCAGAGAGCCTGACATGGGGCTCGAATTCACAAACCATGAGATTATGACCTGAACTGAAGTTGGATACTTGACTGACTGAGCCACCCTGGTGCCTCTAAGTTTAAAAACATTTTTAAGTAATCTCTACACCCAAGGTGGGACTCAAACTCACAACCCTGAGATCAAGAGTCATACATGTTCTACTGACTGAGCCCACCAGGTGCCCCATGGATATTATGAGCATCTCAATATTGACTTTTGTTTTTTAATTTTTTTTTAGCGTTTTATTTATTTTTGAGACAGAGAGAGACAGAGCATGAACAGGGGAGGGGCAGAGAGAGAGGGAGACACAGAATCCGAAACAGGCTCCAGGCTCTGAGCTGTCAGCACAGAGCCTGATGCGGGGCTCGAACCCGCGGACCGCGAGATCATGACCTTAGCCGAAGTCGCTCAACCGACTGAGCCACCCAGGCGCCCCTTAATATTGACTTTTAATCATAAACAAGGGATGTCTTTCCATTTGTATATCTTCTTTAACTTCTTTTAGCACCATTTTTTAGTTTCGAGTGTATGAGTCTTTCACTTCCTTGGTTAAATTTGTTCCTGAGTATGTTTATATTATTTTTGATGTTATTGCAAATGGAATGGTTTTGTTAATTTCCTTTTGAAATTGTTCATTGTTAGTGTGTAGAAATGCAACTGATTTCTGTATGTTGATTTTGTGTCCTACAACTTTGCTGAATTTGCTTATTCTAACAGTTTTTTTGCTGGAACCCTGAGGATTTTCTATATATAAGGTCATTTTTCTCTGAACAGAGAACATTTACTTCTTTCTTTACAATTTGAATGCTTTTTATTTCTCTTTCTTGCCTAATTACTCGGTCTAGAACCTCTAGTACTGTGTTGGATAGAAGTGGCAAAAGCAGCCATCCTGTTTTATTCCTGACCTTAGGGGGAAAGCTTTCAATCTTTTATTAATAAGCGAGATCATCTTGATACAATTGAATCTGTTTGTTTTTTCTAAACTGCTCTTATTCCGGGTTTGTAGCCTGGTCAGGGGTGTTTACTAAGGTTTTCCTTTCCCTTTTGGGCCCTGAAATTCAGTATTTAGTTCCCTCCCGTCATAAAACTGCTGAAATCTAGGAGTCACCAAATGTCTTGAGGGAAAATTGAATAAAGAATGTTAGACAATCTGTTATTCCATTTTTCTGGGATATTGGCCATTTGAATTCTGGCTGCTTTGGTAGTTCTGAATTCCAATTTTTGTGTCTTCAGCCCAGCAAGACTGCTGCAAGCTTTATGGCTCTCCTTTCTTCATTGGCCTCTGTGTTCTGTTTAGAAGTCAGAAAATGCAGCAAGGGAATAAAGAACCTGTGAATATAGAGTTGTTCTTTGTGTGATTCCCATTCAAACACTTAAAAGTTCTTTAATCCGATTTTTATAATTGTTCTGATACCACCTAAGCTGTGATAGCCAGAAGCAGAAGTCTAGATGCATCATTTAAAAATGCGAAACATGGGGCGCCTGGGTGGCGCAGTCGGTTAAGCGTCCGACTTCAGCCAGGTCACGATCTCGCGGTCCGTGAGTTCGAGCCCCGCGTCGGGCTCTGGGCTGATGGCTCAGAGCCTGGAGCCTGTTTCTGATTCTGTGTCTCCCTCTCTCTCTGCCCCTCCCCCGTTCATGCTCTGTCTCTCTCTGTCCCAAAAATAAATAAACGTTGAAAAAAAAAAATTAAAAAAAAAAAAAGAATATAGGACTGTTCATATCCATTTTTAAAAAAATTTTTTTTGAGTTTATTTATTTATTTTGAGAGAGAAAGAGTGGACAGAGAGGGAGCCAGAATCCCAAACAGGCTCCACACCATCAGCACAGAGCCTGATGCAGGGCTTGAACCCACAAATTCTGAGATCATGACCTGAGCTGAAATTAAGAGCTGGATGCTTAACCAACTGAGCCACCCAGGCATCCCAGGACTGTTCATTTCCTTATATTGCCATTTATCCTGAGTATTGTTATCAATCTATACTGTCACCACACCGGATGTTATTATCAGTCTTTCTACTCTAATCTAAGAAATGAAAAAATAATATTTTTATTTGAACATTTTATTGTATAAATAAATACAGTATATAAAATGTATGTTCAAGCAATATAAAATTGGACAGAAATACTACAGATTTATAATTGTTACAGAAAGTAAAAGGCCAATAAGTAGATGAAAAAATATTTAACCCTACTACTAACGGGTTCATAAAAAGCAGAACACAGTCTCGTACTCTTCATTAGACATATAATATGAAGCAACTCTTTAGGAGGATATTTGATAATCATATCTACAGCAGGCAATTTGATATGTGTTAAAAATTTGACACAGTAGGGGTGCCTGGGTGGTTCACGGTTCTCTCTCTCTCTCTCTCTCTCAAAAATAAATAAACATTTTTTTTAAATTAATTGAAAAATTTTTAATGTTTATTTTTTAGAGAGTGACAGAATGTGAATGGGGGAGGGGCAGAGAGAGAGGGAGACACAGAATCTGAAGCAGGCTCCAGGCTCAGAGCTGTCAGCACAGAGCCCAGCTTGGAGCTTGAACTCAAGAACTGTGAGATCATGATCTGAGCTGAAGTCGGATGCTTAACCAACTGAGCCAGCCAGGCGCCCCAAGATAAAATCTTAAATTTCTAATTCCTGATCTTATTGGGATATCTAAGTTTATATATGAAACTGTGTTTTGCTTTCTATACAAAATGTATGCATTTTAAAATAAGTAATCTGTAAGTACGATTAGCTCAACTTGGCGTCAGATTGAATATATTCTTGCATTAGAAGGAACAAATTGGGGGTGCCAGCTGAGCCAGCTCAGTTGAAAGAGCATATGACTCAGTCTTGGGATTGTGACTTCAAGTCCCATGTTGGGTGTAGAGATTAAATAATTTTTTTTTTAAAAAAAGGAGGGACAAACGATACTGCTAGTCAACCCTTTTCTTCCTTTTTAGTACAAGTCAGAAATGAGAAACATGACGTTTGGAGTTGTGCACACTTAAATTCTTTCGCTTTCATTTTAGTTGGTTTTGAACGGTAATGGAAAACTCTGATAAGGAGTAGTCCAGGTTCCATAAGGTTATGTACGAATATAAAGTATATCAGTGTATCATAGTTTTAAAATTTATCTTATTTGTATTTAGTGGGTTTTTAACGTTATTTAAACAGCTTTAACGTGATATGGATTGCTTTAGTGGCTGTTGTTTTTAAGAATTTAGATAACTTGTCATTTGATTATAAAAGATACATTGGCTTCCTAAATTAGGTTAGGTTCCCTATAATCTGTAGACCAGGTTAGGGGCCCAGTCACGTGTATCATTTTTCTTAATAATGATCATGTTTAGTAGTAATGATAAAAATACTGGAGAATTCATGGTTTATTGTATGCCAGGCAGAGTGTATTACATATTCATAGAGACAACAGCCTTAGGTACAGAGAGGTCATGTAATGTATGGTAGGTCATAAGACTGGTAATTGATGCAAATCCAGGTAGTTTGGCTTCTAGGGTCTACAGTCTGTTGCTGGTTATTAATTTAACGACACCATATTGTAAGTACTTGTTTGTGTCCATGCTTATTAGAATCTAAGTTCCTTAAGGACCAAGAGCCATGATTCCTTCTTTTTCCTCTGTGGTCTTTGATAGTATCTGATATATAATAGGTAAATATTTAGTAAAATGAAGTAAAATCTAAACAGATGGAGTGTCATGTTTGTTAGGACTGAATTTCTTCGTATGGCATTGACTTTTATGGGTAACAGAATTACATTATATTTGGGATTATTTTGTCATTAACTTTAATTTCTATTTTATTCCCTTTGAGGAATACAGTCAAAATATTTGCTAATTGTAAAGATTTTTTACTGGGGCACCTGGGTGGCTCATTCAGTTGAGTGTCTGACTCTTGATTTCAGCTCAGGTCATGATCCCAGGGTCAGAGGATTGAGCACCGCATGGGACTTTGCATTGAGTGTGGAGCCTGCTTAAGATTCTCTGAGTGCCCAGGTGGCCCAGTTGGTCGAGCGTCCATCTTTGGCTCATGTCATGACCTTGTGGTCTGTGAGTTTGAGACCCACATCTATCAGCACAGAGCCTGCTTTGGATCCTCTGTCCCCCTCTCTCTACACGTCTCCTGCTTGTGTGCTCTCTCTCTCAAAAATGAATAAACATTTTAAAAATTATTAAAAAAAATAAACATTAAAAAAAAGATTGTCCCTAAAGTTAAAAAGATGATTTTGTATAGTGTTTCATTTTTTTTAAGTTTATTTGTTTTTGAGAAAGAGCACACGAATGTGAGTGGGGGAGGCCAGAGAGAGAGGGAGATAATTCCAAGCAAGTTCTGCACAGACAGCATAGATGTGGGGCTCAAACCCACGAACCATGAAATCATGACCTAGGCTGAAACCGAGAGTCAGATGCTTAACTGACTGAGCCACCCAGACATCCCCAGTGTTTTAAATATTAAGACAATGAGGGGCGCCTGGGTGGCGCAGTCGGTTAAGCGTCCGACTTCAGCCAGGTCACGATCTCGCGGTCCGTGAGTTCGAGCCCCGCGTTGGGCTCTGGGCTGATGGCTCAGAGCCTGGAGCCTGTTTCTGATTCTGTGTCTCCCTCTCTCTCTGCCCCTCCCCCGTTCATGCTCTGTCTCTCTCTGTCCCAAAAATAAATAAACGTTGAAAAAAAAATTTAAATATTAAGACAATGAAGAGCATGAAAATTGTAAATTATGTAATTTTTGGATTAAATGAAAAAGAAAAATGGATTCTATAATATAATTTTGTATTTGCTGAGTTCCCCACCCCCAGTTTTAATGAGGTATAATTAGCAAATAAAAATTATATATATATTTAAGATACATAGTTTGATGTTTTATGATACATAACATCATGAAGTAATCATCACAAGCTAATTAGCATATCTATCACCTCACACAGTTAATTTTCTTCCTTTCTTTTTTTGTGTGTGTGTGTGGTGAGAACATTTAAGATTTACCTTCTTACAAATTTCAACTATACAAAACAGTTTTGTTAACTATAGTCACATTGCTATGTGTTAGATCTCCAGAAGTATTCATCTTGCATAGCTGAAACTTTGTACATTGTAATTAATGTCTCCCCATCCCCCTAGCTCTTGGCAACCACCGTTGTACTCTCTGCTTCTGTTTGATTATTTTGAATTCCACATACAAGTAATAATTGCTCAGTACTTGTCTGTTTCTGGCCTGTTTCACTTAGCATAATGTCCTCCGTGTTCATTCATGTTGTTCTCAAACATGTTCTCAAATGCCAGAATTTCCTTTTTTAAGGCTGAATAATATTCCATTATGTACACACACACACACACGCGCCCCCCCCCCCCCCCCGCCACCTTGTCTTTATCCATTCATCTAGGGGCAGATACTTAGGTTGTTTCCATGTCTTGCTATTGTGAATAATGCTGCAATGAATGTGGGAGATACTGATCTCATTTCCTTTGTGTATACATCTAGAAGTGGGATTGCAAGATCATAAGATAGCTCTATTTTTTATTTTTTAAGTTTTTAAAATTTATTTATTTTGAGAGAGAGCATGTATGCACACATGAGCAGGGGAATGGCAGAGAGAGAGAGGGGGAGAGAGAATACCAAGCAGGCTCAGCACAGAGCCCAGCTCGGGACTTGATCTCATGAACTGTGACGTCATGACCTGAGCCAAAACCAAAAGTCAGCCACTTAACCAACTGAGCCACCCAGGCCACCCCTATTTTTAATTTTTTGAAGAACCTTCATAACTTTTCCATAATGGCTGTGCCAGTTACATTTCTACTGGCACTATACAAGAGTTCTCTTTTTTCCACATCCTGCCACCACCTATTTATTATCTTTGTCTTTTTGATAGTATGTATGCTGTTCTTAAAGGCAAAGCTGGAAGAGTTATTCTCCAAATCAGTGCTTCTTAACTTTTTTTTCCCCAAGACATTCATAGAAAATGATAATGTGTTCTTGGTACACTGGAAAGAAGAGTCTCACACAAGGAGGGTGACAGAAGTATCTTATTGTTCAAGCACTATCTGGCGGACCCAAGGGCCAAGGAAATCAGCATCTTGGCAGACTTGTAATTCATATTTGGAGCTGCCACAAAACACTGAAAAACTCTACTGTAATTGTTTCAACATATTAACATTACAAAGGATCTTAGCTACCAAATCTCATATAACAAAATATCATTTTATTTATTTATATATTTTTTTTTACGTAAGTAATAACTTTATAAATTTACTGTACTTTTTTATAAATAGTTGATCCTTGAACATTGCAGGGTTTAGGGGCACCAACCTCCTGTGCAGTTGAAAATCTGCATATAATTTGGCTCCTCCAAAACTTAAGTACTGGTAGCATACTGTGTCTGGAAGACTCACCAGTAACCTAGAGTTAACACATATTTTGTGTATTATATGTATCATATACTGTATTTCTACAATAAAGTAAGCTAAAGAAAAGAAAATGTTATTAAGAAAACCATAAGGTGGGAATGCAGTTTGTTGTAGCCACTGTGTAAAATAGTATATAGAGGTTCCTCAAAAAATTAAAAATATAATTGTCATATGATCCGGTAATTCCACTACTGAGTATTTGCCTAAAGAATATGAAAACACTAATTTGAAAGGATATATGCACCCCTATGTTAATTGCAGCATTATTTACAATTGTCAAATTGTGGAAGCAGCCCAAGTATCCATCAACGGATGAATGGATAAAGATGTAGTGTGTGTGTGTGTGTGTGTTTGTGTGCGCGCGCGCGCCTGTGTGCGCAGTGGAATATTACTCAGCCATAAAAACTGAAATCTTGCTATTGACAACAACATGGATGGAGCTGGAGAGCATTATGCTAAGAGAAATAAGTCAGAGAAGGACAAAACCCATATGATTTTACTCTTATGTGGAATTTAAGAAACGAAACAAAGGGGGAAAAAAGAAATTAAGAAACAAACTCTTTCATACTCTTTTTATTGAGAGAGAAAGAGGGGGCAAGTGAGCAAGGGGCAGAGAAAGAGGTAAAGAGAAGTGGGGCTCACCTGAAGCGGGGCTCATGCTCACCCAGGTGCCCCAAGAAACAGACTCTTAACTGTAGAGAACTAATTGATGGCTACAGGGCAGGGGGCGGGGGGAACAGGTGAAGGGGACGAAGAACACACTTATCTTTTTTTTTTTTTTTTTTTTAATTTTTTTTAACGTTTATTTATTTTTGAGACAGAGAGAGACAGAGCATGAACGGGGGAGGAGGGTCAGAGAGAGGGAGACACAGAATCTGAAACAGGCTCCAGGCTCTGAGCTGTCAGCACAGAGCCCGACGTGGGGCTTGAACTCATGGACCGTGAGATCATGACCTGAGCTGAAGTCGGCGGCTTAACCGACTGAGCCACCCAGGCGCCCCAGAACACACTTATCTTGATGAGCACCGAGAATGTGTAGAATTGCTGAACATCTATATTGTACACCTGAAACTAATATAACAGTGTATGTTAACTGCACTGGAATTAAAATACAATTTTAAAAATTGAAAATAAAAAAAGAAAACCATAAAGGAGAGAAAGTACATTTACAGTACTGTATTTATTTAAAAGATCCATGTAGAAGTTAACCTGCACAGTTCAAACTCGTGTTGTTCAGAGTCAACCGTATTTTATTTCCTCATGACTTTTCTTTTTTCCCCTTCAGTCCCCAAGTCTCAGTTTTATTAGTCTAAGAACCAACTTTTGTGTTATTTATTCGTTTGTTTGTTTGTTTGTTTGTTTAGAGAACAAGCTGGGGAAGGGCAGAGGAGGGGGTGGACAGAGGATCTAAAGTGGGCTATGTGCTGACAGCAGAGAGCTTGAGGCGGGGCCTGAACTCACAAACCATGAGATCATGACCTGAGCTGAAGTCGGGTTCTTAACTGATTGAGCCACCCAGCCAACTTTTGATTTTAAGTCCTCAATTGCATGTTTATTTTCTGTTTCCTTAACTTTTGCTCTTTATTATTTCCTTCTCCTTTCTTCAAGTTTGTTTTGCAGTTGTTTTTTTTTTTAAACTTTTTGAGATGGTTGCTTGGTTTATTAGTTGCTTTTATAGTAATACATTCATTTAAAGCTAAAAAGTCTCCTTCTAAAAATATACCACTTTTAGGTGCATCCCACACTTTTTTTTAGTTTGTTTTGGGGAAAATTCTCCAGGCAGTGACTGTGGTTTGATGCAGCTGCAACTCCTCCTGCCTTCTCCTCTTTTTTTCTTTCCTTTTTTAAATACAGCTTTATAAGGTTTATGTAATATTGGACATGTAATAAACCGTGTGTACTAAAATGTATAATTTGGGGGCACCTTGGTGGGTCTGTCGGTTGAGTGTCTGACTCTTGATTTCAGCTCTGGTCATGATCTTACAGTTGTGAGATCCAGCCCCCTGTTGGGCTCTGCACTGGGTGTGGAGCCTGCTGAAGATTCTCTCTCTCCCTCTGCCCCTTCCCTGTTCACTGACTCGTGCGCGCGCGCTCTCTCTCTCTCTTAAATAAATAAAATGTATAACTTGATACTTTTTGACCAATGGATACAACCAAGATAACATATCCATCACCCCTGCAGTGTTTCTTCATGCCCCTTTGTGATCCATTCTTCCCCTTCTCTCCCCATCTCCAGGCAACCACTGATCTGCTTCCACGTTTTTTTGACATACAGTGTCTTTATCATTCAGTTCAAAATACTTTCTGATTCATGGAATATTTAGATGTACCTGGAGCTTTTCTAGTAATTGTATTATGGTCAAGTAACACACTATTGGCATATCTGGGGGATAGTATAGGTTGGTTTGGTTCCAGGCCCCTGAAATAAAGTAAATCATCATGGTAAAGTGAATCAAATGAGTTTTTTTTTTAGTTTTCCAGTGCATATAAAAGTTATGTTTACACTATACTATAGTCTGTTAAGTGTGCAGTAGCATTATGTGGTTAAAAAAACCCAAACAATGTATATACCTTAACTTAAAAATACTTCATTGCTAAAAAATGGTAATCATTATCAGAGCTTTTAGCAAATCACAATTTTTTTTTTTTTGCTGATGGAGAGTCTTGCTTTGATGTTGATAGATGCTGACTGATCTAAAGATTGAGGTGGCTGTGGCATTTTCTTTTTTATTTATTTAACGTTTATTTTTGAGAGAGAGAGAGAATGCGAGCAGAGGAGGGGCAGAGAGATGGGGGAGATAGAATCCCAAGTGGGCTCCATGGAGCCCGATTTGGGGCTCAATCTCACAAACCGTGAGATCATGACCTGAGCCAAAACCAAGAGTCTAGTGCTTAACTGACTGAGCTAGCCATCCAGATGCCCCTGTAGCATTTCCTTAAAATAAGACAACAATGAAGTTTGCTGCATTGGTTGACTCTTCCTTTCTTGAATGCTTTCTTTGTAGCATGTGATACTGTTTGATAGCATTTTACCCACAGTAGAACTTTCAAAATTGGAATCAGTCCTCTCAAATCCTATTGTTGCTTTATCAGTGAAGTTTATGTAATATTCCAGATTGCTCTTGTCATTTCAACAGTTTTCAAAGTATCTTCACCAAGAGTTGATTCCATCTCAAGAAACGACTTTCTTTGCTTACCCATAGGAAGCAACTCCTCATCAGGGCACCTGGGTGGCTCAGTCCGTTAAGCATCTAACCTCAGCTCAGGTCATGATCTCACGGTTCATGGGTTCGAGTCCTGTGTCAGGCTCTGTGCTGCCAGCTCAGAGCCTGGAGCCTGCTTTGGGTTCTGTGTACTCCTTCTCTCTCTCTGCCCCTCCCCCACTTGTGTTCTGTCGCTTTCCCTCTCAAAAATAAACAAACATTAAAATATTTTTTTTTTAAAAAGGAGCCACTTCTCATCCATTCACGCTTCATTATTGAGATTGCAGCAGTTTACTCACACCTTCAGGCTCCATTTCTAGTTATTTTGCTGTTTCCATCACATCTGCATTCTGAGTGTACTCAACATTTATTGATTAGGTTAGTGGTCTTACATAGGTGCAGTTTGTGGCACCCCAAAACAATTATGATAGTTACATCAGAGATCACCATAACATATACAAGTTTGAAATATTTTAGGACTTATCAAAATGTGACACAGAGACATAAAGTAAGCAAATGCTTTGGGGGGAAAATGGGGCCAATAGACTTGTTCTACACAGGGTTGTCACAGACCTTCAATTTGTAAGTAAAGCATGATATCTGTGAAGGACAATAAAATGACGTATGCCCGTATATGATTTTACTTCTTTGGACTTTAAGACTTGCTTTTGCTTTATGGACCAAGATTTGGTCACTTCTAAAATGTTCGTGGGTGCTTGAAAAGAGTGTGGTTTTGTAATTGTTGGATGCATTGTTTTATATATGTCTTAACCAAATCAAGTTTGTTAATTTTGTTTAAATTTTCATTTTTACTGATTTTTCCCTGCTTATTTTATGAATTATTGGTTGGTGTTTGTCACGATTTTTCTTATTCTTTACCTTTAACCTTTCTGAATGATTGTGTTTTAGGTATACCTCATGTAAACAGCTCATTGTACTTTTTTTTTCTTTGAGTTACAATCTGAAAACCTTTGTCTTCTAAATAAAGCTGCTAAGCCATTTACATTTAATGTAATTACTGTTATTTTTCTTTAAATCTACCATATTTTATGTGTTTTGTCATATTCTTTTTTTTTTTTTTAATTTTTTTTTTTTCAATGTTTATTTATTTTTGGGACAGAGAGAGACAGAGCATGAACGGGGGAGGGGCAGAGAGAGAGGGAAACACAGAATGGGAAACAGGCTCCAGGCTCTGAGCCATCAGCCCAGAGCCCGACGCAGGGCTCGAACTCACGCACCGCGAGATCGTGACCTGGCTGAAGTCGGACGCTTAACCGACTGCGCCACCCAGGCGCCCCTGTCATATTCTTTTAATTAGAAAGGTCCTAAAAGTAATGCTTGTTTTTTGGATGTATGTCAGTACCCCTGGAATTACAACAGCCATCCCTAACTAAAAAAATCCAGTGGTAATTGATCATTTCACCCTTCTTCTGGACACTACAAGGATCTTAGGAGCACTTAATCTCCATGTATCTCCATCTGACTTACATGGTATCATTGTGGTATAGTTTAATTTTCCTCTCTCCATTTTTAAAAAATTTTAAGTCATAAGACATTATTTTGTTATATATAGTATAATATTTCTTTAGCTTTACCAAAATATTTGTTGTTTTGTTGTTCATCCTAGCAATCCTTTTAGAATCATCCTTTTTTGTTTGAAGAATACCTTTTACAATGTTTAGTATGGGTCTGTTGATGGCAAAGTCTCTGATTTTGCTTCTTTGAGCATATCTTTGCTTTATTTTTTTTAGCCTTTATTTTAAATTCCTACCTTATTGGGGCACCTGGATGTCTCAGTTGGTTAAGCCTCCAACTCTTGATCTTGGCTCAGGACATGATCTCATGGTTCCTGGGATTGAGCCCCAAGTTGAGATCTGTGCTGGCAGCACAGATTCTCTCTCTGTCCCTTTTTCTCTGCCCCTCCCCTGCTTGCTCTCTCTCTCTTTCAAATAAATAAAACATTAAAAAAATAAATTCCTACTTTATTGAAGTATAATTCACATGCAATAATATGTTAATTTTAAGATATTATTAACACTTAATTTTTAGTGTTCATCTTGCATTTTGGTGAGTTTTGACAGATGTGTATTACCAGTGTTATAATACTCATTTAAAAAAATTTTTTTTTCAATGTTTATTTATTTTTGGGACAGAGAGAGACAGAGCATGAACGGGGGAGGGGCAGAGAGAGAGGGAGACACAGAATCGGAAACAGGTTCCAGGCTCGGAGCCATCAGCCCAGAGCCCGACGCGGGGCTCGAACTCACGACCGCGATATCGTGACCTGGCTGAAGTCGGACGCTTAACTGACTGCGCCACCCAGGCGCCCCAATACTCATTTTTTAAAACAAAATTAAAAAAAAAAATTTTTTTTTTACATTTATTTTTTGAGAAACAGTGAGACAAAGCGTGAGCGGGGGAGGGGCAGAGAGAGAAGGAGACACAGAATCTGAAGTAGGCTCCCGGCTCTGAGCAAGCAGTCAGCACGGAGCCTGATGTGGGGCTCGAACCCACGAACTGTGAGATCATGACTTGAGCCGAAGTCGGACGCTCAACTGACTGAGCCACCCAGGCGCCCCTTAAAACAAAATTTTAAATACATGGGGCACCTGGGTGGCCCAGCCAGTTAAGCGTCTGACTTGATTTCAGCTCAGGTCATGATCTCATCCATGGCTCATGGGTTTGAGTTCCACTTTGGGCTCTGCACTGAAAGTGAGGGGTCTGCTTGGGATCCTGTTTCTTTCTCTCTCTCCCCCTCCCCCACCTCAAAAAATTAAATAAATAAATAAAAATTTAAGTAAAATCTACTTCCAATGTAGGGCTCAAACACATGACCCCGAGAGTTGCATGTTCTACCAACTAAACAAGCCAGGTGCCCCATAATATTCCTTTTTTTGTTTTTTAATTTTAGAGAGAGAGAGAGAGATCTTGAGCAGAGGACGGGGGCAGAGGGAGAGAGAGAGAATCCCAAACAGGCTTCATGCTCAATGTGAGCCTGACATGGGGCTTGATCCCACAATCCTGGGATCATGACCTGAGTTGAAATCAGAGTTGGATGCTCCACTGACTGAGCCACCCAAGCGTCACCCCCCACCTTCATAGCATTCATTTTTGAAGAATTACTTTTCCTTGCCGTAAAATTCTAGATTGGCAGTTATTTTCTTTCAGTACATTGGCTATTTTATTCCACTGTCTTCCTCCTTCCATTGTTACCCTTACAAAGTCAGTTCTAGGCTATTATTTTTTTGACAACAGCGCTCCCCTCATACTTTCTGAGTTCTTGGTTCCATGTTCTCTGTAGGTTCCCCTGTAATTCCTCCAGAATGGTGTGGTTTTTTTTTTTTTTCCCCAGTGCAAAACCATTTTGGTTTTTATGAAAAAACAAGGTATGTTGCAAGTAGCAGGTGGCTATTGGAAGCGTCTGTTGAACTTTGAATCCTTTTTCATTGCACCATGAACTGCTTTCTGAAACCACAGAAACACTATGGCCGATAGGTTGCCATCTGAATAAACAAAACAAAACCTAATCACATTTGATTTAGTATTGAAATATATAGGCATATGTGGGTTATCTAGAGTTATGTGGATTAGGTTGCCTAATTAGGTTACATACAGATGTGGCTTGGAAGAAATGATATTCTGAGTTCCAAATAGACCATTAATTTATTTTTATTTTTTTAAGTTTTTACCTAAATTCCAGTTAGTTAACATACAGTATAATATTAGTTTTAGGTATAGAATTTAGTTTTACATACAATGCCTAGTGCTCATCAGAACAAGTGCCCTCCATAATCCCCATCACCTATTTAACCCATCCCTCACCCACCTCCCCTATAGTAACTATCAGTTTTTTCTCTATAGTTAAGAGTCTGTTTCTTGGTTTCCCTCTCTTTTTTTCCTCCCACTGTGTTTTAAATTCCATATATGAGTATTTGTCTTTCTCTGACTGACTTATTTCACTTAACATAATTAATCCTGTCTAGCTCCATCCACATTGATGCAAATAGCAAGATTTCATTCTTTTTTATGGTTGAGTAATATTCCATAGTGTGTGTGTGTGTGTGAGAGAGAGAGAGAGAGAGAGAAGACAGACAGACAGATGTGTGTATACCCCACATCTTTGTCCATTCATCAGTCAATGGACAGACATTTGGACTCTTTCCATACTTTGGCTCTTGTTGGTAATGCTGCTGTAAACATCAGGGTGCATGTATCCCTTCAAATTAGTATTTTTGTATCCTTTGGGTAAATACCTCCCTAGTGCAATTGCTGGGTCATAGGGTAGTTCTATTTTTAACTTTTTGAGGAACTGCAGTACTGTTTTCCAGAGTGGCTGCACCAGTTTGCGTTCCCACCAACAATGTAAGAGGATTCCCCTTTCTCTGCATCCTTGCCAACACCTGTTGTTTCTTGTGTTGTTAATTTTAGCCATTTTGATTAGTGTGAAATGATACCTCATTGTAGTTCTGATTTGTATTTCCCTGATGATGAGTGATGTTGAGCATCTTTTCATGTGTCTCTTGGCCATCTGCATGTCTTGTTTTGGAAAATGTCTCCAAATGACCATTTATAAAGGAACTTTTGAAGTACAGTTGAATTGGAACTTCTGTTACTGGCATTTTTAGAAGATTGTATATTTGTATCTCAGTATAATACGAGAACAGAATCCACTCGAAGCTTGTGTAGATGATGTAAGCTATAACAGTTTTGGCTGACTTTATGTATTTTTTTTTTCTATTTCAATCATTTTAAAAATGTGGCTTTCTGAGTATACTCTCTTGTATTTCTCTCTTTGTACTTCCTTTCCTGTGATTAAATTTCATCATGTTTAAACATAAAGAGGAAAAAAGTGTTGCATGGTTCAACTAATGTTTTACCTTTTAGTGCATGATGTTCATGCTCAAATATTAATATAGGAAGAGTTTTTTGATGCAGACAGAGAGGGCATATATAGAGGGCTAACATGAAAAAGTTAAATGGAGTGGAGAAGAGATGCTTTTGTCCTAAACTTAATACTTATTGCTTCTGCTGAATTTTCCTGGTGAAACACCAACTTTAGTTAATTGAAAACTTAAAATTTTTTTCATGTTTATTATTTTTGAGAGAGAGCATGTGCAAGTGGGGGAAGGGCAGAGAGAGAGAGAGAGAGAGACACACACACAGAATCTGAAGCAGGCTCCAGGCTCTGAGTTGTCAGCACAGAGCCCAATGCATGGCTTGAACTTGCGAACTGTGAGATCATGACCTGAGCTGAAGTCGGATGAGCCACCCAGGCGCCCCAGAAACTTACTTTTTAATACAAAAGTAGTATTTCATGAAAAACTGAACTTTGCTTATTTTGGGGCTTGTTATAAATCAGTACATAAAAAGCTTCCTCATTTTTTAATGGTTAATTAGTATTCCGTGAAATGAATTTATCATAATTCATTAAGCCAGTCCACTGCTGATGGATATTTAAATGGAATTCTATGCTGCAGTGAATAGTATTGTATATATCACACATCATTTTGCATATATGAGAAGGTATTTGGGATAAATTCCTGGAAGTTGAATTATTGGTTCAGAAGGCATATATATTTGTAATGTTGATTGATATTGTCCAATTGCACTTTATAGAGACTATACTAATATCCAGAAACTTGTTAATCAAACACTCTATTCAGTACCGTATCATCTCAAATTTTTTTATCTTTGGTAATCTGATAGGTAAAAGGTAATCTTATAATACCTTTACTTTGTATTTCTTTATATTATCAAATTAAGAATCTGTGTATTTTAAAAAACATTCATATTCGGGGCACCTGGGTGGCTCAGTCAGTTAAGCATCCAACTCTTGATTTCAACTCAGGTCATGATTTCATGGTCATGTATCAGGCTCTGCAGTGACTGCATGGAGCCTGTTTGGGAGCCTCTCTCTCTCACTCTCTCTGCCCTCCCCTGCTCATGCTTTCTCTCTATCTCAAAATAAACAAACAATTAAAACAATTCTTGTTTGAATTTTCTGTGATGTGCCTGTTCATATCATTGCCCATTTTTAATCGGATGCTGTCCTTTTTTACTGATTTTTTAAAAAAATCAATACTAAATCTAAGGGAGAGTAACCCTTTTTCTATCAGTGAGAGAGAGAGAGTGTGTGTGTGTGAGTCAGGAAGAGGGGCAAAAGGAGAGGAAGAGAGAATTCCAAGCAGGCTTCATGCTCAGTGCGGAGCCCAATGTGGGGCTCGATCCCACAACCATGAGATCATGACCTGAACTGAAACCAAGAGTTGGCCCCTTAACCAACTGAGCCACCCAGGTGCCCCTATGACTTCTAGATTTTAAGGCATGTTTAGAAAGGTTTTTCCAGGCATTGGTTATTTGTAAAAGGCAGTATTTTTATAGTTCTGGTTTTAAACATAAGTCTTTCTTCCACTTGGAATTTATTTTCATATTAGATATAAGGTATGAATCCAACTTAAATTTTTGCCACAACATCTTTTATGGAATAATCCATCTTTTCCCTCATATTCAAAATGCCACCTTTATTGTATGTTAAATCATACATATTTGATTCTCCTTTTTACTTTTTGAATATTCTGTATTGCTAAGTGTAGTTCCATACTCACAATTATTGTAATTTTGTAATATGTTTTAATAGCTATATAACAGGCCCTCTCATGACATTTCTTGTTCTGAATTCATCGAGTTTCTTATTTATTTTTACATATGAATATCAGTGTCAGATTGTCCCATTAAAAAAGAAAAACTATTGGTATTTTTATTGGGATCATATGATATGTAACCTAAAGACAATAACAATGAGATTTATCCCTAAGATTATTATTTACCTTTCCATTGTTTGTCTTTTGTGTCTCTGAGTAGTGTTTGAAATTATCTTCATAAAGATTTTACACATTTCGGGTGCCTGGGTGGCTCATTTGTTAAGCATCTGACTTTGGCTCAGGTCATGATCTCACGGTTCATGAGTTCGAGTCCCACTTCAGGTGAGCACAAGCCCCATTTCAGGTGAGCTGCCTTTCTGTCTCTCCCTCTCTCTCCCTCTCTCTCCCTCTCTCTCCCTCTCTCTCCCTCTCGCTCCCTCTCTCTCTCTCTCCCTCCCCCCCCACCCCCACCTGCCCTTCGCTCACTTGCACCCCCCCCCCAAGGAAAAAAAAAGATTTTACACGTTTCTTACTATATGTATTCCTAGGTGTTTTATACTTCTTATTGCTATTATGAATGAAGTCTTTTGTTATATCTTCTAGTTATGGCTCTTGATTTCTCTGTGTTAATTTTTTTTTTTAATGCAAACTCTATGCCCAATGTGGGGCTTGAATTCATGACTCTGAGATCAAGAGTCACATGCTCTACTGACTGAGTCAGCCAGGCACCTCCACTCTGTGTTAATTTTGTATCTTGTTTTACCTTACTGAATTTTTTAAATCATTTCTTTTCACTTGATTCTCTTGGATTTTCCTGAAATACAGTCTCATAACTGATACAGCTTTGTCTATACTTACTAAGTTTTTACCAAGAGTGGCTGATGAACGTTTAATCATGTTTTCAGCATCTATAGGGTAAACTATTTTTTTCTCTTAATCTGTTTTTACTGAACTAGTTTAGTTGTGTTTAAAGCAACTATAAGAAATGTTTTGGAGTTAGGATAGATGACACCCATCTGTTTTTAGTATGACTTGCGTTTCCTTAAATTTTTTAAATCTTTTATCGTGAAAAATATTGTGTACCTCAGAAAAGTGCCTATGGCAATTGTACAGCTTAGTACTATAATCCTAAAGACCTATTACCATGCCCCTTTCTGATCACATCCCATCTTATCTTACTTTGACTTTCAAAGTAATGATTTTCTTCTTTTGCTTTATAGTGTGACAACATAAGTACACATTCATGAATAATATAGCTTAGTTTACGTTTTTTGTACTTTATATAAATGGAATCACACAGTAAAATACTCTATGGCTTCTTTTGCTCAATATTAAGTTTTTAAGATTTGCCCATGTTGTATACAGCTGGAGTTTATTCTTTTTTTTTAATTTTATTTTTTATTTTTATTTATTTTTTTATTGTTTATTTTTTAAAATTTACATCCAAATTAGTTACCATATAGTTCAACAATGATTTCAGGAGTAGATTCCTTAATGCCCCTTACCCATTTAGCCCATCCCCCCTCCCACAACCCCTCCAGTAACCCTCAATTCTCCATATTTATGAGTCTCTTCTGTTTTGTCCCCCTCCCTGTTTTTATATTATTTTTGTTTCCCTTCCCTTATATTCATCTGTTTTGTCTCTTAAAGTCCTCATATGAGTGAAGTCATATGATTTTTGTCTTTCTCTGACTGACTAATTTCACTTAGCATAATACCTTTCAGTTCCATCCATGTAGTTGCAAATGGCAAGATTTCATTCTTTTTGATTGTCGAGTAATATTCCATTGTGTGTGTGTGTGTGTGTTGTGTGTGTATGTATATATATATATATACATATATATGTGTGTGTGTGTGTATGTGTATACACATACACACACACACACACACACACACCACATTTTCTTTATCCATTCATCCATCGATGGACATTTGGGCTCTTTCCATACTTTAGCTATTGTTGATAGTACTGCTATAAACATGGGGGTACATGTGTCCCTTTGAAACAGCACACCTATATCCCGTGGATAAATGCCTAGTAGTGCAATTGCTGGGTCATAGGGTAGTTCTATTTTTAGTTTTTTGAGGAACCTCCATACTGTTTTCCAGAGTGGCTGCATCAGCTTGCATTCCCATGGAGTTTATTCTTTTTTGTCACTACCCTGCATTCCATTATAGAAACATACCAAAATATATTTATCCTTTCTTCCATTGGTGGACATTGATGGACATCTGGATTGTTTTAGTTTGAGGCTATTGGGAACAATGTGGCTACATACTTTTTTTTTTTTTTAAATGTTTATTTATTTTAGAGAGCAAGCTGGGGAGGGACAGAGAGAGAGACGGAGACAGAAGATCTGAAGCAGGCTCCACGCTGTCAGTGCAGAAATGGATGTGGGGTTCGAACTCACAAATCGATCATGACCTGAGCTGAAGTCGGACATTTAACCGACTGAGCCACCCAGATGCCCTGCTATGTATTTTCTTAATGTTCAGCCTGGTGCACATAGGCATACTTTGCCATCAAGTATATGCCTTGGAGTGGAGTTTCTGTGCTATAGGGTGTAATTATTTTCAAGGTATGTCGGTTACATTACCTCCAAGAGTGAGTTCCAGCTGCTCCACGGTCTTCGGTCTTTTTTTTTTTTTTTTTTTTTTTTCAAGTTTATTTAGTTAAGTAATCTCTACACATAACGTGGAGCTAGAACTCATGACCCTCACGAATTCACTGCTGCATGCTCTTCTGTTCGGCCAGCCAGGCACCCCAGCTGCTTCACATTCTTATTAACACTTGGTGTTTTTAGACTTCTTGCTGTTAGCTAATCTGGTAGGTATGTAATGGTATCTGACTGAGGATTTAATTTTCATTTCCTGATTTTAATGAAGTTGGTTACCTTATTGTATATATGTTGGGCATACATATTTCCTTTATTGTGTCAAAGTCTTTTGCCTATTTTTATTCTGAGTTCTATGTCTTTTTCTTGGAATTTAAAGGAGTTCTTTTTATGTTCTGGATGTAAGTTCTTTGCCACTTATGTGTCACAAATATCTTCTGCATCTTAAGTTTAATTTTTTTAATTTTTGTAATTTTTTTTTTTTTTTTTTTGAGAGAGAGAGAGAGCAGGGGAGGGGCAGAGAGAGAGGGAGAGAGTGAATCCCAAACAAGCTCCATGCTGTCAGTGCAGAGCCCAATGTGGGGTTTGAACTCATGAACCGTGTAATCATAACCTGAGCCAAAATCAAGAGTCAGGTACTTAACTGACTGAGCCACCCAGATGCCCCTCCCTGCATCTTAACTTTCTTAATGGTGCCTCTTAATGTACAGAAATTCTTATTTCATGAGAAATACAATTTATCATTTTTTTCTTTTTAAAAACTTTTTGAAGATTTTATTTTTAAATAATCTCTATACCCAGTGTGGGACTCGAACTCACAATCCTGAGATCAAGAGTCGCATGCTCTACTGACTGAGCCAGTCAGGCACCACCCCCCTCCCCTTTTCTTTTTCTTTGTGACTATTGCTTTTTGTCTTAAAAAAAAAACAAAACTTTTTCGATTCTAATATCATGAAGATATCATCCATATTACCTTTTTATTTTTTATTTAAAAAAAATTTTTTTTAACGTTTATTTACTTTTGAGACAGAGAGAGACAGAGCATGAATGGGGGAGGGTCAAAGAGAGAGAGGGAGACACAGAATCTGAAACAGGCTCCAGGCTCTGAGCTGTCAGCACAGAGCCCGACGCGGGGCTCGAACTCACGAGCCGTGAGATCATATCCTGAGCCTAAGTCGGACGCTTAACCGACTGAGCCACCCAGGCGCCCCCATATTACCTTTTTAAAAAAATATTTATTTATTTTGAGAGAGAGCACGCAAGCGAGCAGGGGAGGTGCAGAGAGAGGGAGAGAGAGCAAATCCCAAGCAGGCTTTGCACTGACAGTGCAGAGCTGGATGCAGGTCTTGAACCCACAAACTGAGATCATGACCTGATCCAAAACCGAGAGTCGGATACTTAACCAACTGAGCCACCTAGGTGCCCCTATTATCTTTTTTTTTTAAGTTTACTTATTTATTTTTAGAGAGAGTGAGAGCATGAGCATGAGCAGGGGAGGGGCAGAGAGATGAGGAGACAGAATCGCAAGCTCTGTGCTGTCAGCGCAGAGCCCCATGGGGCTCAATCACACAAACTGAGATCATGACCTGAGCCAAAACCAAGAGTCGGATGGTCAGTGGACTGAGCCACCCAAGTGCCCCCATCCATGTTACCTTTGAAAAGCTTTGTTTTGATTTATATAATGTACTTCTTAAGGTATGGTATGAGTCCAGGTCCAGCTTGGTTTCTAACCCCCAAAGGGAGTTAGTACTTACTAGACTTACTAGTACTACTTACTAGACTACTTACTAGACTACTCAGTACTTACTAGACTTACTTACTAGAACATTATCCTTTCCCCACTGCTTTGTAGTGCTCCATTTGGTAGTTCATGTAATTGATACTTCTAGTATCTGTTGATTAAGATTTTGGTCAACCTTTTGTGAGGTTAGTGCTATGTTAAAATAGACTTGATTTTTTATTTTTTAATTTAATTTTGTTTAATTCCGGTATAGTTAACATACAGTATTATGTTAATTTTAGGTGTACAGTATAGTGATTCAACAATTCTGTACATTACTCGGTGTTCATCCTGATAAGTGTACTCTTTAATCTCCCATCACCTGTTTCACCCATCCCCCTCACCCACCTCCCCTCTGGTTTGTTCAGTTTGTTCTCTGTCGTTAAGAGTCAGTTTCTTGGTTTCTCTCTTTGTCTCTTTTTTTTTTCTTTGTTCATTTGTTTTGTTTCTTAAATTCCACATATGAGTGAAATCATATTTGTCTTTCTGTGACTGCCTTATTTCCCTTAGTATTATACCCTCTAGCACCATCCATACTGTTGCAAATGACAAGATTTCATTCCTTTTTATGGCTGAATAATAATAATCCATTGTATGTATATATTCCACATCTCTATCCATTTATCTGTCAGTGGACACGTAGGTTACTTCCATAATTTGGCTATTGTAAATAATGCGATAAACATAGGGGTGCGCGTATGTATCCCTTTGAGTTAGTGTTTTTGTACTTTTTGGGTAAATATCCAGTAGTGCGATTCCTGGATCATATGGTATATTTTCAACTTTTTGAGGAACTTCCTTACTGTCTTCAACAGTGGCTGAACCAGTTTGCATTCCCACCAGCAGTACACGAGGGTCCCTTTTTCTCCAGATCCTTGCCAATACTTGTGTCTTGGGTTTTTGATTTTAGCCATTCTGACCAGTGTGAGGTGATAGCTCGTGGTAGTTTGGATTTACATTTCCCCAATGACAAGTGATGTTAAGCATCTTTTCATCTGACTGTTGGCCATCTGTATGTCTTTGGAGAAATGTCTATTCATGTCTTCTGCCCATTTTTTTTCAATATATGAAATTTATTGTCAAATTGGTTTCCATACAACACCCAGTGCTCATCCCAAAAGATGCCCTCTTCAATACCCATCACCCACCCCCCCCCCCCCCCCCCATTAACCCTCAGTTCTCAGTTTTTAAGAGTCTCTTATGCTTTGGCTCTCTCCCACTCTAACCTCTTTTTCTTCTGCCCATTTTTATATTAGATTATTTGCTTTTGGGGTGTTGAGTAAAAATAGATTTGATTTTTATGACTACTAATATTTTTTAAAGTCAAGAAAAATATGAGATACTTCAGCATGTAAATAATGTTTTATGTTCACATTGTGAATGCAAGAGATCAGAGAATCAGTGAGACCTACAGGAAGCCTGTGGTTCACAAAGGAAGGAAGCTATTTTATATATTCTTTATTTTTTATATCTATTATTTATGTAGCATAGTACTGGTTGAATAAAAGGTTAAATTGAGATATAGGATTGTTAGCATATATGAACATATTTAACAAATTTTCAATTAAGAAAAACTCATCTAGATTTTATTAAGTAAAGCAGGAGTTACCTTATAATTACCGATTGTGTTATCCACTGATAATACAGATTGGCTTTAATGATAACGGTAGGCTCCCTCATAGTGGTATGTGCTTATTTAAAAAAGGTATTAGGGGTGCCTGGGTGGCCCAGTCAGTAAAGCATCTGACTCTTGATCTCAGCTCAGGTCTTAATCTCAGGGTCGTGAGTTCAAGCCCTGCACTGGGCTCTGCACTGGGCCTGAAGCCTACTTAAAATTGGAAAGAAAAAAGAATTAGTATTAGTGACATAAGATTGCAGCCATTATGGCCTTGGACAATTTATGAAAATCAAATATGCAGTCTTAAAATTAAATGTGAATATAAATACCCAGGAGTACCCCCATCTGTAAGATTTGTAATAAAAATTAATATGAATGGAGTTAAGAGTTCTAATGGAGTGGTGGACCCAAGAGACATATCAGTGTTAGCAAAATGGCAGAATTCATATAGCATCAAAGTTGTCCTGTGAGAGCTTCAGCGCCTAATGATGTCTAAAGAAAACGAAACTGCCTCAGCCACTGGAAGGACACTGTTACAGCAAGTATTCAAAAAGAAAAACCACAGCCCCCTTCCCCCAGTTCGACTGACTGACTGGAAGAGTGTCCCATAATACAAGAGACTTTTTAAGAATTCAAATATATGATTACTACTCTTTTTTCTAACCTTTATTTATTTATTTTTTGAGAGACAGAGCATGAGCTGGGGAGAGGCAGAGAGAGAGAGAGAGACACAGAATCTGAAGGAGGCTTCAGGATCTGAGCTGTTAGCTCAGAGCCCAACATGGGGCTCCAACCCATGAACTGAGAGATCATGACCTGAGCAGAAGTCCATTGCTCAACGGACTGAGCCACCCCATACAGGCACCCCATACTATCCTTTTTTTCTAAGAGAATTTTAGAGGAGGGTTTATTCTTTTTTTTACACATGTAATATAGTTGCTATGTACACTTGAAAGCCCGTATTAGAATGGAATACAGCAATACAAAACTTGATTGTTGTTTTTAATTTTTTAATGTTTATTAATTTTTTGAGAGAGAAAGAGTGAGTGAGAAAGAGTGAGGGGCAGAGAGAGAGAGAGGGAAGCATAGAATCCGAAGCAGGCTCCTGGCTCTGAGCTGTCAGCACAGAGCCTGACACGGGGCGTGAACCTATGAACTGCGAGATCATGACCTCAGTCAAAGTAGGACACTTAACCAACTGAGCCACCCAGGTGCCCCACAAAACTTGTTTCAATTTAAAAACTGCTATTCTTGGGGCGCCTGGGTGGCGCAGTCGGTTAAGCGTCCGACTTCAGCCAGGTCACGATCTCGCGGTCCGTGAGTTCGAGCCCCGCATCGGGCTCTGGGCTGATGGCTCGGAGCCTGGAGCCTGTTTCCGATTCTGTGTCTCCCTCTCTCTCTGCCCCTCCCCTGTTCATGCTCTGTCTCTCTCTGTCCCAAAAATAAATAAACGTTGAAAAAAAAAATTAAAAAAAAAAAAAACTGCTATTCTTGGGGCACCTAGCTCGTTCAGTTGGTGGATCATGTGACTCTTTTTTTTTTTTTTTTAAGTTCATTTATTTTGAGAGAGAAAGAAAGAGTGAGCAGGAGAGAGTCTGAGAGGTAAGGAGAGAAAGAATCCCAAGTAGGCTCTGCACGGTCAACACGAAGCCCACTGTGGGGCTTGATCCCATGAACCATGAGATCATGACCTGAGCTGAAATCAAGAATCCGATGCTCAACGACTGAGCCATCCATGCATCCCCAGAGGGGTACATTCTTAAGCATTAAGGTGATTCTTGGTTTTCCTCTAGGCTAAGTATGATTCTATATATAGGAATCAAGTTAGAGCAAATCTCGAGTTTTTGCCAGCAAGTCATTTCAGTGAAGATTTCATCAGTATTGTATATATGTCAAGTCATGAGTTCTTTTCAAATTTAGGAGCTAGTTTATGACGGTAGAAACAATTTTGGCAGTAGGAAGGGAACTGAGTTCTAGTCCAACTATGTGACCTTAGGCAAATCATTAACTTTTATGTATCTCATTTTCTTCATCTTTAAAACAAATATTTGATTAAAGTTTTTTTAAAATCTGAAATTGTAGGGCATCTGCGTGGCTCAGTTGGTTGAGCCTTGACTCTTGATTTCATCTCAGGTCATGATCTCACAGTTCATGGGATTGAGCCACATGGGGCTCAGCGCTGACAGCATGGAGCCTGTTGGGATTCTGTCTCTCCTTCTCTCTCTCTGCCCCACCCCTGCGCTCCCTTCCTCTCTGAAAATAAATAAACTTAAAAAAAATGTGAAATTATAGTTTAATGGTTTTGTGAAGATTTAGCTTTATAAAGACATGTTTGAACCATAATAGTATTAGAAACATTGAAAATTCAATCAGTGTGATTCATAAAAAGGAGTGAATTGTGGGCATCTTGCCTGGCTTACAGAATGTTATTAAATCTGAATCATTGTTACCCATATCAAACTTAAGTCCATGACTGATAAGCCTACCTTCTCTGTCTTTTTACCCTCTCTTTTAATAACAGTTTTATTGAGGTAGGATTCAGATACCATACAATTCACTCATTTAAAGTGTACAATTCAGTAATTTTTAGTATACTCACAGAATTGCACAGCCATCACCAGAATCAATTTTAAACATTTTCATCACCCCATTAAGAATGTACCTGTAAGCAGTCACTTTCCCTTTCTCCTCAAACTCCCAGCCCTAGGCAACCCCTAATCTACTTTCTGTCTCTATATAGATTTGCCTATTCTGAACACTTCTTATAAATATGTGGCCTTTTGTGTCTGGTTTCTTTCACTTAATACAATATTTTTCAAGGTTTATCCTTACTGTAGTATATAGCAACACTTTATTTCTTTTTGTTGTCAAACAGTATTCCATTGTATACCACATTTTTATCTGTTCATCATTTGATGGACATTAGGGTTGTTTCCACTTTTTGGCTATTGTGAATAATGCTACTACAAACATTTGCGTATAAGTTTTTGTGTGGACATATGTTTTTATTTCTCTTGGATATATACCTAGAAGTGGGAGCTGGGTCTTATGGTTATTCTATTTAATAATTATTTGAGGAACTGCTGGGCTGTTTTCCAAAGCGGCCACGCCGGTTTACATTCCCACCAGTAATGTACCAGGATTCTAATTTCTCTACATCCTCCCTTACACTTAGTATTTTCTCTCTTTTTGATTTTAGGCATCCTAGTGGGTGTGAAGTGGTGTTTCATTGTGGTTTGATTTGCATTTCCCTGACGTTGAAGGATGTTGAGCATCTATTCATGTGCTTATTAAGGCTACCTCTTTGGCTGACTTCTGATGTTGGGAATGTGATGTGGTTGAAGTTGATCTACCTTTTCCCTCTTTTCCCTCAAGTGTCAATTGAGCATTCTGAAGTATCAAATAAGCAGTCTTTTGTTACTACTGGTAGAGAGTAAATCAAAGCTGTAATTTAATCCACGCATCTGTTTTCACCTGTATTTCTGTAAAATGCAACAACAAAGAATTTTATTGGAAGTATGACCTGTATTTTACATTTGATTTTTTTAAATTTTTTATTTATTTTTGAGAGAGCAAGAACCAGCAGGGGAGGAACAGAGAGAGAGGGAGACAGAGAATCCCAAGCAGGCTCTGCACTGTCAGCATGGAGCACAATGTGGGGCTGGAACCCACAAACCATGAGATGATGACCTGAGCCGAAATCAAGAGCTGGATGTTTAACCGACTGAACCACCCAGGCACCCCAGTATGACCTGTATTTTGGTTGGAATTGTTACCTATGTTTGGTTAGGGGACAGAACTTTCATTGATATATTTTAACACTGAAATCTTGGCAATTTGCTGTATCTTTCGAACGTTCGTGAGTAAAACTACAACATAGAAAGCAGTATCTTGTCTGGGACAGGGATGTCTGGGTGGCTCAGTTGGTTGTACATCCAACTCTTGATTTCGGCTCGGTTCATGATCTCATGGTTCGTGGGTTCGGGCCCTGCATCAGGCTCTGTGCTGACAGCTCAGAGCCTGCTTGGGATTCTGTCTCCCTCTCTCTCTGCCTCTCCCCCGCTCATTCAGTCTCTCTCAAAATAAATAAAAGCAAACTTAAATATCTTAGTCACACAAAGATGTGAATGAAGCATGTCTAGGAATCTGGTAGAAAACCTTTTCATATTTATATTAGCCCTATTTCCTTTATGTTATGAAAGTTTTGTGTATTAATACAGATGTATAATTGTTTTTCATGAGCCTTTTTAACTTAGGATGTGGCCTAAAATAGGTTAGTTTGAAATGATACTTTTGTTACTACAAACTTAATTTATTAAATTAAGAATATTTAGTTTTAGGGACACCTGGCTGGCTCAGTCGATAGAGCATGTGACTCTTGATTTCAAGGTTGTGAGTTCAAACCCCACGTTGAGTGTGAAGCCTACTTAAAGAAAAAAAAAAGAATATTTAGTTTTAGTAGAGATTTTGCTCTTAAAAAAGTTAATTGTTGGGGCGCCTGGGTGGCGCAGTCGGTTAAGCGTCCGACTTCAGCCAGGTCACGATCTTGCGGTCCGTGAGTTCGAGCCCCGCGTCGGGCTCTGGGCTGATGGCTCAGAGCCTGGAGCCTGTTTCCGATTCTGTGTCTCCCTCTCTCTCTACCCCTCCCCCGTTCATGCTCTGTCTCTCTCTGTCCCAAAAATAAATAAACGTTGAAAAAAAAAAAATTAAAAAAAAAAAAAGTTAATTGTTGCAGTCTAGATTTGTCTTAGTTCAGTCAGATATGTGAAGTAATGTTTTTTATTTCCATTCCAGAAATACATGCTACAGGATTTAATTATCAGAATGAAGATGAAAAAGTCACCTTGTCTTTTCCTAGCACTCTCCAAACAGGTAAGAGTCATGGCTTTTGTAAGATCCCATGTGACATCTTATTTCTTCCAAAGTAGTGACATCTTACTTCTTCCAAAGAAATTTGTTGTGTGCCTTTTTTTTCCCCTCACCGTTTTTTTTTTTCTCAATATATGAAGTTTATTGTCAAATTGGTTTCCATACAACACCCAGTGCTCATCCCAAAAGGTGCCCTCCTCAATCCCCTCACCGTTTTAAGCAGATTAAATATTAAGACAAAGCTTTTGAAAGAGGTTCATTAAAGCTTTTGGGCCACCAGGAAAAAAGATGACCAAAACTAATGATCATCCTATCCTAGAACATAATGCATTGTTTTTCACCTTTTTAGTTTCAGCTTTTAAAAAAATACAGTTACCCAGCTCTGTCTTTCCATACTTGAATCCACATGTCTGAGGTGAATTTCCCACAGATGATTTTGATGTATATTATGCAAGTGAGGGCACGAAAGGAAATATTTGTTGATACGATACTATTATTAGGTATAAAAGCACAAAGAAAGGGGTGCCTGGATGGCTCAGTGGTTAAGCGTCCAACTTCGGCTCAGGTCATGATCTCATGGTTTGTGAGTTTGAGCCCTGTGTCGGGCTCTGTGCTGACAGCTCGGAGCCTGGAGCCTGCTTCAGATTCTGTGTCTCCCTCTCTCTCTCTGTCCCTTCCCCACTAGCACTCTGTCTCTTTGTGTCTCTCTCAAAAATAAATAAACATTAAAAAAAAACACAAAGAAAAAAGAAGACTGAGCTTAACGTAGTATAAGAAATTACATACAAGTCAATTGGTAAAGCACTATATGACTTTGATTTATGATCAATTTGAAAAGCAGCAGGTGACGTACACTTGTGATGAGCACCGAGAGTTGTATGGAAGTATTGAATCACTGTATTGAAAATCTGAAACTAATATAACACTGTGCATTAACCAACTGGAATTAAAAGTTAAAAAAAAAAAAAAAGCAACAGGTAATTTGTATAAAAGAAAATGCAGATGACTAAAACATGTGAAAAGACATTTGACTTCCTAGTAATGAGAAATATGAAAACAGCATTTACTGATACACCAGTTTTTGTCTGTTATGTAAGCTAAAGTTAAAAAAAAGATTCTTAATGATTTGACTACTTTGATATTACTGGTGGGAGTGCAAATCCATGCAGTGTATTTGGAAGGCAGTCTGGAAATATGTATCAAAAGCCTGGGGGGCCTGAGGGGCTCAGTTGGTTAAACTTCTGACTCTTTAATCTTGGCTCAGGTCATGATTTCACAAACTGTGAGATCAAGCCCCCTGTCAGGCACTGTGCTGACAGCAAGGAGCCTACTTGGGATTCTCTCTCTCTCCTTCTCTCTCTGCTCTTTTCCTGGTCGTGCTCTCTCTTGCACTCTCAGAAAAAAATAAACTTAAAAAAACATGTCTAAACATGTTCATGTCTTTTGACTCAGCAGTTCTGAATATAAAGAAAAATCCTAAATGCAAGAAATGCTTTATGCTTAGAAATGTCTGTTGAGACATTACTTAAGGCAGTAAAAAAATAAGAGTGAATATATTTACCCAACAGTAAGGGAATAATTAAGCTAATTATGACATATCAGTATGGTGGAATATATATAGCAATTAAAAGTGAGGTTATGAATTCTTAATGCTGTGAAGTGCTTGTTATAGTGTAAAATCGAAAAGCAGAATACAAAATTACATATACAAGGTGATGAATCATATCCCTAAAATTGTACAAATAAAATGGTATGTCTGGTTGTTGACATATTGATTATTTTTATTCTTATTTATACCTTTTTTTAGTTTCCGTAATTTTTAAAAATGTTTATTTACTTTGAGAGACAGACTGTGAGCAGGTTAGGGGCAGAGAGAGAGAGAGTGAGAGGGAGAGAGAGAGAATTCCAAGTGGGCTCTGCACTGTTAGCACAGAGCCCGATATGGGGCTTGAACTCGTGAACTGTGAGATCATGACCTGAGCTGAAGTCAGGAGTTGGATGCTAAATCGACTGAGCCACCCAGGTGCCCCAGTTTCCATAGTTTTTATACTGATAATATATTGCCTAGTATTTTTAGAAAAAAATAAAAAAAAAACTTTTTTTACATTTATTTATTTTTGAGAGAGATAGAGCACAAGTGGGGGAGGGGCAAAGAGAAAGGGAGACACAGCCTCCGAAGCAGGCTCCAGGCTCTGAGCTGTCAGCACAGAGCCTGACGTGGGGCTCGAACCCACAAACCATGAGATCATGTGAGCCGAAGTCAGACACTTAACCAACTGAACCATCCAGGCACCCCTAGAAAAATTTTAAATCGGAGAAGTTTTATTTTTTATTTCAGTCCTCTTTTCATTTTGCCTTTTTCTAACTAGGATTTCTTGTATGAAATGATCATAAAAATAAATGTTTTGCCATGAACATGTATTAAAAGATACTGAATAATATAACATAAAAATTGAGATTTCTCTTCCTCTGATCCCTTCCACTTCCATCATCTGGTGAATCCTTCAAGAAATATTTCATCTAGGGGCGCCTGGGTGGCTCAGTCAGTTAATTGTCTGACTTCGGCTCAGGTCATGATCTCACAGTTTGTGGGTTCAAGCCCTGCGTCGGGCTCTGTGCTGACAGCTCAGAGCCTGGAGCCTGTTTCAGATTCTGTGTCTCCCTCTCTCTCTGCCCCTCCCCTGTTCACGCTCTGTCTCTGTCTCAAGAATAAACATTTTTTAAAAATTAAAAAAATAAATATTTCATCTATGTAGAAGTATATACATACATTTTCATCTACAAATGGGATGACAAATCTCAGTGGCTTACAGCAGAGAATTCTTGCTTACACACAGCCCTGAGGACTGCTGCAGCCTTCTTTCCACCTTTACCTAAGAGCTCCACTCAACTCACAACTCTTCTCTTTCTAGGACCTGTAGTAAGCAGCTTCTGCAACTCAGGGATGGGGACAGAAACAAACCATAAAGATACATTTAATGCTTCTGCACGAATGGTGGTATACTTGATGTCCATTCTCATTTCACTGGTTGAAGCAAATAGCATGGCCAAGCCCAAAGTCACTGGGGCAACAATTACCAGATATTTGACTAAACTTCTATGAAAGAGTCAAAAACCAGACAATAATAGAAATATAGAAACTTGCTACAAGACAAAAATAAAGTCACAAAAAACCCCACAAAACAAATGAATATCCTTAGAGATATTGTTAATAGCACATTCATCAAATAAGAACAGGACAGAATGTTATCAAACAGAATTAGAGCAAGAAAACTTTGGAAATTATAATACAGTAGAAATAAAAAAACTTAGGGAGCCTGGATGGCTCATTCAGTTAAGCGTCTGCCTCTTGATTTCGGCTCAGGTCATGATCTCATGGTTCATGAGTTCAAGTCCTGTGTGGGGCTGGGCACTGACAGTGCAGAGCCTGCTTGGGATTCTCTCTCTCCCCCTCTCTCTCTGCCCCCTCTCGCGCACATGTTTGTGCCCTCTCTCTCAAAATAAATAAATAAAAACGTAAAACAAAAAAAGAAAGAAAAAACTCAATAGAAGTTTTGGAAAATGAAATAGAGGAATCTTACAAACGGGAAGAAGATTTGAGGACCAATCTATCAGAACCAACATCCATCTAGTAGAAGAGGGGACAGAGAAAATGAGAAGAGAAAATTATTAAAGACACAAACAAGAAAATTCCTTTGAACTGAGGGGATTGGAATCTTCATTTTGAAAAGGTACACCACCGAGAGGGACTAACTTAATAAATGTAAAAAATGCCGTATCATTGCAAATCTTAGAACTTCCAGGGATAAAAGTGAGGCTCTCAAAGAGTTTCTCCCCAAAGTCAGGGGGTTGGGAGGAAGGAGGGAATGCTAGCAGGTTACCTTCCAAGTTCAGGAATCAAAATAACAGTAGACTGGGGAGTGGGTAAAATGGGTGAAAAGGAGTGGGAGATACAGGCTTCCCTTTATAGAATAAGTTGGGGGGGGGATTAGAAGTACAGCATAAAAAACATAGTCAGTGGGATTGTAATAGCTTGTATGGTAATAGGTGGTAGCTACACTTGGATGAGCACTGCAAAGCTTATAGACTTGCCAAATCACTATGTTTTATACCTGAAACTAATGTAACATTGTGTGTCAACTATACTTGAATGAATGATATTTTGTTTTTAAAAAAGGGATAGTAGTAGACCATCAGGAACAATGGAAACTAGACCCTAATGAAGCCATTCCTTCAAAATTATGAATGAATATGAGTCTCAACCTAGAATTAATTCTGTGCTTAGCCAAATTGTGAATTTAAAGAGGGTAAAATAAAGGTACTTTCAGATTTGCATGGTCATAAAAAAAATTAACTCTTTGTAAAAAATAAAGGAGTGGGAGATGTAATTTAGCTAAAACTTTACTTTCTACAGTAAAAAGAAAATAATATGTAAAATTGAAAAATGAAGAAATAGCTGTATAAGCAAGGTATTTAGAAATCACACAGTTGGGGTGCCTGGCTGGCTCAGTCGGTTAAGCTTCTGACTCTTGATTTTTGCTCAGGTCATAATCTCCCATTTATGAGATAGAGTCCCGCATAGGGCTCTGCACTGACAGCTCTGAGCCTGCTTGGGATTGTCTCTCTCCCTGTCGCTCTCTCTCTCTGTCTCTCTCTCTCTCTTTCTCTCTCTCTCTCAAAATGAATAAACATTAAAAAATAATAATAACGGGGCACCTGAATGGCTCAGTCGGTTGAGTGTCTGACTTCTGCTCAGTTTCATGATCTTGAGTCCTGCACTGGGCTTGCCGCGGTCAGCCTGTCAGCACAGAGCGTGCTTCAGATTCTCTGAAAAATCCCCTCCCACCCCTCCCCCATGCAAGCTCGCTTGCCCTCTCCCTCCCTCCCTCCCTCCCTCCCTCTCTCTCTCTCTCTCTCTCTCTCTCTCAAATAATAAATAAAACATAAAAGTTTAAAAAATAATAAAAATAAAATTCATAGGATATATAGTGGAAATGTGTTTGCCATTCTAGTCCTTTCTAACTCAGCTCTACTCAAAAGCAACCAGTTTCCTATGTATCCTTTCAAAACTATTCCATAGTTTTGTAAACATGTCTGTATATACTGTTTAAGAACACAGACGTTAGGGGCACCTGGGTGGCTCAGTTGGTTGAATGTCCGACTTTTGGTTTCGGCTTGGGTCATGATTTCATGGTTTGTGGGTTTGAGCCCTGCATCCGGCTCTGTGCTGACAGGGTGAAGTCCTCTTGGGATTCTCCCTCTTTGCCCCTCCCTTGTTGGCTTTCTCTCTCTAAACAAACAAACCAACCTAAAAAAAAAAAAACCCATAAAGGTTAGCATGCCACACATCATATTCTGTACCCTTCTTTTCCCCTTAATTGTGTGTGTATTTGGAGAAATACCGGGTGATACTGACATTTTGAAGAGTGAAAAACAGGTTCACAGGAAATGGTGGCATGAAAGCAGAGACCTTTACTCTCTTTTTATACAAATTAATCTGTCTTTAATTTTTTAGCATTTAGTAGGCTCATTAAATTTTTATTGAAGTATTTCAAGGTCTACATGAGGTTTTATAGCAGTTCTATCCTAAGCAGGATAGCAAATAGAGTTTTTGGTAGAAGTTGCAATTTTTCTGTTGTTTAATTTATAAATGAATTTATTGTATGTTTTAAAAGGTTTACCATTCCAAGCAGATAAGTATTGCATACACTGGATATTGAAATAAGGTGTCTAATGTGAGGAACAATGTAAATTTTGTACACAAACAGGTATAAAATTAGACAGTCTGGCAATCAGTTCTTCAGTATGCTGTAAATTTGATAAGTTGACGTTTATTAAGAAGTCTTTTCTCTCCTGTTTTTGCCCTAAAATTCTATATTAGTGTAAGCATTTTGTAATTAGTATTGTATGTGACACTACTTAAATTTATTAATGATTTTTTAAAACTTTAACTTGTGTTTTGTTTGAATTTCAGGTAATAACCTTTTCCAATACTTTGTATTTTGTTTAGTATGCCACTTTTTTGGAAGTGGTCACTATCAGTATCTTGTTATGGTTTGATGGCCTTGGAGATTTAAAACCGAGTAAAAGTGTAAGCAGCCTTTCTTATTTAGTTATGAGTTTTGAATCCATTTGTATTCCAAATAGGAAAAGGCAAAAGTAGATTTTCCATGGAGTATGAATTACATAAAAGAAATTTTAACAGTTGACTTAGTGAAAACAGACTGGCAGTTTCCATTTATGGGAATTGCAACATAACATGGCATCATACAACTTCCCTTTAAAGGTAGTGGGTTTTTAGAATCTATTAGATATTCCTTATAAACTTTATTAATGTGACTATATCTGCTTTTTTAAAGATTAGTGAATTCCTAAAGAAAACACATTTTATACTATAATTCTTTAGTATATAATACTATATATACATATCATTTGGTATCACTCATTTAGAATTCTTTCACATTCTTTTATTGTATTCTTATTTACTGTCCCAGTAATCTGTCATTCTCTTTAAGAAAGTATTCATTGTCCCCTTCAGACAGAATGTCTGATTTTTAAAAAATCAGAGTCACAAACATTTATTTAAATAAACTTCAGTTTTTTTCCCAGCATGATTATTTTAAGAATATGGCACTTTTGGGTGCCTGGCTGGCTCATCAGGAGAGCGTGCAACTCTTGATCTTGGGGTCATGAGTTCGGGCCCTGCGTTGCGTGTAGAGCTTACTTAAAAAAAATTAAAAAAAATAGAACATGGCACTTTGTTGAGTGATGACTTTGCCACAAAGGTCTGAAATTTTCACTTGAAATTACTTCCAGAATGAGTTTGAGGTACATAAGGAAATCAGTTTAATTACTTAATTGACATACTTAATAGACCACAGTGTTTTGTCCAGAAACAGTTTGCAGTTTGTCATTCACTTATTCTGTAGACTTGGACTCTTCGTGACTTTTGGACCTTTTTAAAAAAGTTGAATTTTGCAAGGTGAAGATTTGACTTTGAGAACATCCGAAAGCATATGTCAGAAAGATAAAGAGTCAAGAACATTGTAAACAATGTCAGTGGCATTGCTCTGTGGCATTCCAAAATGACAGTTTAAAACATTAGGGTATAAAATGTTTTAGAATGATTGCCTAATTACTTTATAATCATACTATGTCTTTGATTTGTTAGATTCCCATGCTCTAGCTCTTGTTATAAATAGGCACTTTTAAAAGGATCAAGTAAAAGTCAACATTTTTCTGGTTGGTTTTTTGGGGGGGTTTGTAAAATGTAGAATGGGATTATTGTTTTGTCATGCATCTGAATTTCATAGATGACTATAGATAATAATTTTTCTGTTGTGAAAGAAAGTATATATACTCACAAAAACTCCCATTTTGTCTAATTTGGTTTGCCCTTATACAATAATAGAATATATATTCAAGTTGCATTTTTATTTGCATTTAGTAATTATTGATTAAATGTATTTCTTTTATCATTTCAAATGATTGAGGTGACTATAAGAGTTTTTATGCCCCTTTGCTAGCCAAATCATTGATCTTCCATATATAGTTCCTTACAAAAGTAGGGAATCAGTGTTCCATTTGGATTGAACAGATAAGATCTTATCTTACTGATAGAGTAATTGGCATGAATTCATCTAAATGGGCCAATTTATATGGCATAATTGGCAAAGGACATGAATTTTGGATTAAGCAGGCCTAAATTTTTATCTCATTCTTGCTGCTTACTAATCGTGTGACCTCAAGCAAGTTATTGAAGTCAGTTTCCTCATCTGAAAAAAATGGAGACTATACCAACTTTCAAGTTTCTAAATATTTTTAAAGCACCATGCACAGTAACATGTCATACATTTATTAACAAATGTTCATTTCCTCTTCTGTTTTTATCTTTATGTATTGGTGATTTGAGATGAAGTTAATACAGTTAAAGAACTTAAAAAAAAATTTTTTTAACATTTATTATTGAGAGACAGAGAGAGACAGAACATGATCATGGGAGGGGCAGAGAGAGGAGGAGACACAGAATCCAAAGCAAGTTCCAGGCTCTGAGCTGTCAGCACAGACCTGACGCAGGGCTCGAACTCAGAAACCGTGAGATCATGACCTGAGCCGAAGTCGGGCAGTCAACTGACTGAGCCACCCAGGCGCCCCAATACAGTTAAAGAACTTTATAAGCAGTCACCCTAAACGTGATGTTAAGATTTACTTTAGGATTAGTCTGCCATTTCCTTTAGTAAATACTGTATTCTCTCCTTTGCTGGGAGAAGTGTTTGAGAAAGGAAAGAATGAATTGAACATTGTAACAGGTCAACTAAGTTAGTGTCTTAAGGACATATTTTTAATAACTTGAACTAATATCTATATTAAAGTGGTTTTCATTCATTTTCAATCACAGGTACAGGAACCTTAAAGATAGATTTTGTTGGAGAGCTGAATGACAAAATGAAAGGCTTCTACAGAAGTAAATATACTACCCCTTCTGGAGAGGTGCGTTATGCTGCTGTCACACAGTTTGAGGTATGGTATTCTTCTCTAAAATATTACGATCTTGATGTATAAACATTCTGACAAAGTTCTGTTCTATTATTTGCATGATTATTCTGTTCCCTTCATATTGGTTTATGTCTAATGTCTGTCCCTCAAATGAATTTTTGAGAGCTTTCATCACTTTGTCTTTTAGATATTTGAGAAACTGGTTTTTTTTTTTTAGAAACTTTTAAATCTTATCCATGTTAATTCATTTAATTTCTTCTAGTATCAATTCATTTACCTACTGCTGCTGCTCCTAATTGAAAAGTTTTCTGTGCTACCATTTCTTTCCTTATACCCTATTTACTTTTCAAATAAGTAAGTAGAATGAATTCATCATTTACTTAACTTCTTTTAGAGTGCAGCCAGCCATCTAACATTTTCCTTGGAGAAACTTTTTTCCAAAAGTATGTGCTTCCTCTACTTCTGCATATTTTGTTCCTTCTTTTCAAGATACAGCATCTTGTCATCGGTTCTTTTTTTTTTTTTTTACTTCATTCTGTTTTGTTCAAGTTTCTTTCAAAACTGAACCACTAAACGTTATTTTGCTTAACAAGTTTGCTCCCTTTTTTTTTTTTTTTTTTTGAGAGAGAGAGAGATAGCGCAAGCGAGGGAGAGGGGCAGAGGGAGAGAGAGAAAGAATCTTAAGCAGGCTACATGCTCAGTGTGGAACCCAACGTGGGGCTCATTCTCACAACCGTGAGATCATGACCTGAGCTGAAATCAAGAGTCACATGCTCAACTGACTGAGCCACCCAGATGCCTTTCTTAAAAAACAAATTAATTTGTTCTTTGTTTATTTTTAAAGGAAAAAATGAGGTCTCTTTAAGTAGGTCAAGTGGTGGCAGTTTTATGTGTAGTATATGGAAATGCCATTAAACGAATGACCTGTTTAGAACTGATGAGGGCATCTGTCTTTATTCCTGTTGCTGTCATTTCGGATGAAGAACAAAGCACATCGGAGATTCGGCGGGGGGGAGGTGTTAATAAATCCAGAGAGGCAACCTGTGTTCCCAGCTCTGAATCCTTACTGTGTACTTGTTGACTCTCTTATGCTCTGTGTTTTGTAACATTACTGCTGAAGCCATTTACATTGAATTTTTGAAATGTTGAAATGTTTTGTTGAAAATATTCTAAAATAGTCTAATACTATAGACTGTTAAGACCTGTAGCAGACCTAATTCCTGGATTATTGTTTATTGTTTGTTTCTGTTTGTTTGGGGTTGCTGATGGGGCAGTGATAGTAAGCCTTATGTTCTCCTTGTAGTCACTGCCTAGCTTGTTGCCTGACACTGAGTAGAAAGTAAACATTTAAACAAGTGAAGGAATGGATGATAGAAATAAGACAATGGCAGTTACTTCATGAAATAGTTGGTTAGGTTAATTCAGTAATATTTAGATTTCATATTCTTTTCTTAAGGCTACGGATGCTCGGAGGGCTTTCCCTTGCTGGGATGAGCCTGCCATCAAAGCAACTTTTGATATCTCGTTGGTTGTTCCTAAAGACAGAGTAGCTTTATCAAATATGGTATGTATGTGTTTGTAAGTATATTTAAATTTTGAATAAGTGTTTAGAATATTTAGTTTGCTGGTTAGATGGAATAGCGTGAAACCACCTAGCACACAGTGCTTGATACAGAATGGGAACATAAATGTTAGTTTTCTTATTTCCAGTAAGCCCTCTTTTTTAAAACTGCCTTATTTGGAATTTCCCTCCTCATGGAAGAAATTCCTTATAAACTTTAATTTGGAAAACTAAATAAGTGATGAGTTTAATAAATATTACCTGAAAAAAAAATCTGGCTTTCTTGTTAATAATGCCAAAAGATATAGCCATATAATGAAGTGTGTATTTAGGTTTTTGGTTGATTGTACTCTTGGAATATGCTCTTTTCACTGATGTCATTGATCTCTTTCATAAATAGAGTAGGCATTTACCACATGAAGTATATTGATTAAGACAGAGAGTACCCTATAGCATATAATATGAATCTGGGGAACTTGGAAAAGCCTACTGTACCTGAAAATAACTGGCTTTTGCCTCCTTTATTGGTAGAGAGAATTCCATAGATAGAATGCCATTCTCTTCTCGAATATTCCTAAAAGGAGAATAATACATTAAACTGAGATATTCTTTTACCGTTTAGTATGAATGAAATTATCAGGTCTGTTCTTGAGTAAGTCTTCCTTGGAAGAAAGAATAGAGAGATCTTGAGGAAATGGAGAGCCTGAATAGGAAAAAGAGGGGTAACAAAAAAGAGAAATGAGGAACTCTGTAGGTAAAAGTGGAGATTCTTCCACAAATTTGCTTAGAACCAGCCTTGGTATAGAGAATGCGCTAAATTTAGAAATCTGTACCCTTTGAAATGTAGATTTCACAATTACACTTCATTAATAGTTATTTGCCCTCTATCCTTCTTTCACTTGAAAAGCATTGAGGTCTTACATCCCAGTGCCGGCATATAATAGGTATCCAGGAAAAGTTGCTGCTTTTCTCTCACAGATCCTTGGTAGTTTTAACACTTTAGCCCCCAACCTCTTAATGTATCCTTTAAAAAAATTTTTTTTTTAATGTTTATTTACCTTTGAGAGAGCGAGCGTGCGCGCTCCTGCGCAAGCAGGTGAGGGTCAGAGAGAGAGGGAGACACAGAATCTGAAGCAGGCTGCAGGCTCCAGGCTCTGAGCTGTCAGCCAGAGTCCAGCGTGGGGCTCAAACTCATGGACTGCGAGATCATGACCTGAGCCGAAGTCTGACACGCAACCGACTGAGCCCCCCAGGTGCTCCTATCCTTCTTAATGGGAGAGATTTTGACAGCATGAAAGCAATGGTTGAATTGGGATAGATAAGTAAGCAGTACTGGAAAGGGGGAAGGAGAGGCAGCACAGTTTATGGCTAGTATTTCCTCTAAGGTATTTAATGTAAACCTGTTTAAATTTTCTACTTCTTTCTTTGTTTCTTTTTCTCTTTCTTTCTTTCTTTTCTTTTTTTTTTTTTTTTTTTAAAGAATGTAATTGATCGGAAACCGTACCCTGATGATGAAAATGTAGTGGAAGTGAAGTTTGCCCGCACACCTGTCATGTCTACATATCTGGTGGCATTTGTTGTGGGTGAATATGACTTTGTAGAAACAAGGTCAAAAGATGGTGTGTGTGTCCGTGTTTACACCCCTGTTGGCAAAGCAGAGCAAGGAAAATTTGCGTTAGAGGTAAATGTACTTGAAGAGGATTGTTCCAACAGTCCATAACTCCAGGTTGGGGAATTTACATTTCTGATCAATTATTAGTACAATTATTTATAATTTAGTCTGAAGTTTGTTGTGCTACGTTGATTTTATTTTTAATAGAATTTTGGAACTACCAACCTTGGTGTTATATTAACATTTTACAAGATAATGATTAAGAGAATATTAGAGTGGCATTTATTTATCCAGACAGTGGGTGGGAAAATAAGTAATATATTTTTCATACCAAGTTTTAAATGGCCAACCTTAACAAAGCTTGGGGCTAAGGTAGTCTTCGGAGGTAGGGCTCCCCAGGGTTGGTTTCTAGTAACTTGAGGTGCTTTGGCTTGCAACAGGATTCCTGTGTGGATTTCTATATGAACTACAATGAAATATTTATCAGGTGGTTCTTTTGTTTATACTTTTGTAGGTTGCTGCTAAAACCCTGCCTTTTTATAAGGACTACTTCAATGTTCCTTATCCTCTACCTAAAATTGATCTCATTGCTATTGCAGACTTTGCAGCTGGTAAAGTAAATTTCATTTTATTGCTGAATTGTAATAACTTTTTTGAATTTTGTGATTTTGAGGAAGAGTTATGTACATATATCAATAAATGTTTGTATTTATTTTATGAAGGTGCCATGGAGAACTGGGGCCTTGTTACTTATAGGTATGTTTATGATACATTCCCCTGCCTTGTCTTTTCAATCACTGATTTCGTAAGAGGTTCACACCTACTTGCAGTTGAGTAGCTTCTGCCTTATGATCTGCGGTAAATTCTCCTACCTCCCCCACTTCTGTGCACATTTCAGGAATGCACATGAACACCCTCTGGTGCTACTATCTGAGATTGTAAGATTTTAAAGTGAGCATCTGGCATTAGTAACATTTTTAGATCTATTTTTGGCTGAGTTTCTCATTTCGGTGCCTTCTCTTCCTCCCAGAAGTTTCATAGTTATTTTTCCAGCTTGAAGAACCTTCTCTGCTTTAATATTTTCTGGCCAGGTTTTTACATGTCTGTCACCACAATACAAACATGTGGGTTGTATAATTTTTAAAGCAGGGTCTGTAAACAAGTTTTTGCCCTGCCTGCTTCAATGAGTTAAGTTTTGGACAGCCTGTTCAGTGTTCTTTTCCGGACTGTGGAATGCATCTTCTCCCAATTTGCCAGTCCCCTTCTTTTAATGGAAGGACTGTCTTCTGTCTCTGTCTAGCACAATAGTCTAATCCCTCAGACTAAATTCTTTAAAAATTTCAGGCAGCTGTCTTATTTACAAACTGATGATTTAACTTGTGTCACACCTTTGATCTTCTGTTGTATGAATTCTGTTGGAATAGCTTTTAATCTTCCCAGAACTTTTTCTCCTTTGTATACTCGGAGGAAATGTTTTCTTGATATCTCTAAAGCCTAACTTGACCATCTTATTTAGTGGGGGGAGCTCACCCACTTGTGCATGCCTGCTTTTATTGCAATACTTTTATTGTTTAAAAAAATTTTTTTTTTAAACACAGGGAGACTGCATTGCTTATCGATCCAAAAAACTCCTGTTCTTCATCACGCCAGTGGGTTGCTCTGGTTGTGGGACATGAACTCGCCCATCAATGGTTTGGAAATCTTGTTACTATGGTATTTAATATTTTTAAGTGCTCAAATATATTTGTCTTCATCCTGCTGTACATTATTTTGGCTACATAGTATTTCAGGTTTGACTGGAACACTGTGCTAAAAAATAAATGAATCATAGAAAATCTTTATTTTAGAAGGTCCACTTTGAAAAGTGTTTATCAGAATCTCAGTATTAACCAGGAGCACGTGGACAGTCTTTATTCAACACAAAACACTTCCTAAACTGTTGTAGGGTTTGCCTACAAATGGGAAGTCATACTAATTTGGGTGACAGGGGTTCCTTTTAGGTACAGAGATTCCGTGCAGTGAGATGCCAGCCTGACACTAGTTTCTTGGGAATATTTATTATGTAGTCCAGTAGCTGAAAAATAACCTGATAAATAACAACATGATCTTTGATTAGGCTGAAATGCTTTTAGGGGTCAGTTGTCTCATTGACTAAAATATTACATGGAAATTTAATAGAAACGGAAGCAAAGTAGGGAATAACTATAAAGTATATTAAAATTTCCAACTGTTCCATTGAGATTATTGTTTATTATAATGTTTACAGTGAATGATCTCTGTCCTTAAGTCTTGACCTTTCCCCTCTTACTCTAAGTAAGTGCTATCTATGGCAGCCAACTATGTTACAGCTTGGGAGCACAGGGTTTAATGAGTGAACTAGAAGTACCTCTGCAAAGAAAGAACTGGAAATTCTGGAGCCAGCCAAATTCCCTGATAGCATTTTAGGTTGCCAAAGAGCAGAACCTGACTTGGATGTTAGTTGAGTCCATATGTCACAGGAATAAGCAAGAAAGTACGGCATTTAACAACTATTACATGTCTGAGAGAGTTTTTAAAGAAAGCCAGCCCTTGAGATTAAACCATTTCCTTTTGCTTTGGATGTTTAAAATTTTACGTAGGAGTAAAAAAAATTTTTTGACATATAATTTCATGTGGAATTAAGTGTGCTAGTAAACTACCAGCAATACATTTTAGTGGGGGGATATGTGCACATTCTCATATTGCTTTTAAACAACTTTTTACTGGATTTGAGTAACTGTTCTAGTTGTTAGATGTCAGTTGTTTCATTAAGTGAAATTTAAGGGCTTAATGATAGGTTGGTGAATAGCTAGCTCTGTACCAGCTTATCTTCGTGGGAGCTACTAGTTAAATAAGTGCACAGAGCACTTAGACAAATAGCCTTTCATCACCTAGTATTGAAAACATCTGATCTTTCCAGAATTTTAATGCCTTTTTGTTTTTCACCATTGCATTAGTCCTTTAGCATCTCTATCGTGGATTCTTATATTGATTTCTTTTTTTAAGAGATTTAATCAGCTTTAATGAAACTTAGATTAAGATCTCTTTCTAAAAAGTTGGTTTTTTTTAAGTTGGTTTTATCTGTGACTCACTTATATTCCTTGTCCACTCTACTATTAATTCTTATTAACAGGTGAGAATTTTGTATTCCATAAATACTTAAAACAACATTCATTACTGAACTACTTACTGCCATGATATTTCTGTTCATTTTACCTAATATTTATATAAGCAGTACTGCTTTTCTGTTTATCTAGAAAGTTTAACTTGTCAGTTGACAGTAACTTTTCTCAGTCATTATAAAAATCCTTTCTAGTTTTCTGTGTTTGGTCCTGGTAGCTTTCTGGTTTATCAAACTAACTTTTACCTGACAATTTAGGCTCTTGCCTACATTTATCTGTTCTCTTCCCCTTTTCCATATAAGCACCCTCCCCCCCCCCCACCTTTCTCCTTACATCTTTTCTACCTTTGGTAATAAAAAGTGACTTAGCTATGTTTTGAAATGTCCCTCAGGCATAATGCCAATATCACCAGTAGGCCTTTCTTAGCATCTCTTTTAAACACTTTTTTTGTTGTTCAGACATGTGACTTACTAAATGTTTTTCACTGAATTTTGGTTTATTAAGTTGTAAGTTGTAGAGTATAGTGGAAGAGACATGTGACTTTTTCAAGTTAGTGGAATGAAAAGCATTTTGTTTTCCTTACACATTTCTTTCTTTTGTTTTTAGGAATGGTGGACTCATCTTTGGCTAAATGAAGGCTTTGCATCATGGATTGAATATCTGTGTGTAGACCACTGCTTCCCAGAGTATGATATCTGGACTCAGTTTGTTTCTGCTGATTACACCCGTGCCCAGGAACTTGACGCTCTAGATAACAGCCATCCTATTGAAGTGAGCCATACTTTTCAACCATCGGCCTTTCTCTCATATTTAATGAAATAAGTAATTTGTTATAGAGATACTTAGGACTCTGAAAAGAAAATTACATGAGCAGTTCACTTGTTTTTATAGCTTATATTTTTAGTCTTGAAAATCTCACAAGGTTAAGTTCTAATTATGTTTCTTTTTAAGGTAAGCAGTATAAAAATTTGATCTTTGTAGAAGTAAGTGCTATGTACCCATAAACATTCACTAAGTACATTTTTATTGCATAGAATGGGAGAACCATGCCTATTGGGCAGTATGCATAAGGGAACATTTTGATTCCATTGTTTGTTTCAAAGAAAATTCTGAATGTTTTTTTTTATTTTTGTCATTATCTGTTTTTATGTATATTTTATTTCTCTTGACTTATTTCAGCTTAGTTTATATGAATTAATTTTGCTTCCAAAGAACTAGACTTACAGTCTACTTTGATGTATTTAACGAGGATCCTATATAATTGTAAGCCATTACAATTAGCTGCAAGAAATAAAATGTTTTTCATCTTTCCTTTCTTCCTTCTCCAGTCTTCCAGTAAATAGATCCGTAGTGATTTACCTCCCAGCAAAGCGGAGCCAGGACCCTCAGAGATGATGGGGATCATGTCATATATTCCACTTTATTTAGTATTAGTTACTACATGCTTTTTAAGGATCATCATTATGCATTTAGCAGTGAGCTAAAGGCAGAAAAGTATCTTATGAGTTAGGAGGGTTTTCCTAGAAAGCTTTTTATGTAATTCAGTATTACTGGCTGTCTGCTTCCTGTTATAACCCTGAATCACACTGTCTGCCAGGTCAGTGTGGGACATCCTTCTGAAGTCGATGAGATATTTGACGCTATATCATATAGCAAAGGTGCATCTGTCATCCGAATGCTCCATGACTACATTGGGGATAAGGTAAAAAAGCAGTTTAAAAAAATCTTCCATTCTTTTATGGTGAAATCATAGAGTTTTGCATGGAAAAAAAATGTCTGCTTTCATTTAAATTAAGTTCCTAAGTAATTTTTCTAGATTCTAGAAGAATATACTCTGATCTGGCTTATACCTCCATTTCTTTTTTTTTTTTTTTTTAATTTTTTTTTTTTTCAACGTTTATTTATTTTTGGGACAGAGAGAGACAGAGCATGAACGGGGGAGGGGCAGAGAGAGAAGGAGACACAGAATCGGAAACAGGCTCCAGGCTCCGAGCCATCAGCCCAGAGCCTGACGCGGGGCTCGAACTCACAGACCGCGAGATCGTGACCTGGCTGAAGTCGGACGCTTAACCGACTGCGCCACCCAGGCGCCCCACCTCCATTTCTTTTTATACTGACTCTCGTGGTCTCTTAGATGAATGATGTGTAAATGTGTTTGGGGGATGTGTGGGAGGCTGGTATAAAACTTAAAAGCAAAAGTAGAAGGCAAAGCGTATGCATTCTTAAATAAAAGGTAGTAGACATTCGAGGGATATGTGTTTTTCAGTAAATCTGACACTCAGGTAATTTGAGTACTAATATGCAAATACACTATAAATTCCAAGGTCTTAATCTCCTGGATTTTAAAAATTGTGTTTTCTCAGGACTTTAAGAAAGGAATGAACATGTATTTAACCAAGTTCCAACAAAAGAATGCTGCCACAGGTAATCTTTAATAGCTTGAGATAGGAGTGGAGAGAAGGTGTTGGCACTCAATCCAGAGTGGGACATTTGATTTTTCCTAAATGCTTAACATAGGAAATCAAGTTGACTTATCTGGTGCCATGTGTTAAGTCACGGATCAGCATGAATCAGGACCTTCCTTCCGGTGCCCTCTGGTAGTCTGCTCTCCATGGCTCGGTGTCCTGCCACTTCCAAGAGTCTGAAGAGTTCTGTTTGGCCATTAAAATTGCTGCAAATTAACCATTTTTAGGAGTAAACTTATGGAATAACAGAGTTTCAATGAAGTAAGGTTTAAGATTTTTAGTGTATAGTGGTCTGTGACTTATTGTGAATGGGAGTCCAAAGAAAGAATAAAGGTGTAAGTGTTGATTGAAAATGACAAAGAACCGGAGTTGGAGTTTTGAGTTCTTAGTGAACAAAAAGTTTAGAAAACAAGATTTATATAATGTCATTAGTATCTAATAGAATGACAAAAGTTCAGAGAGGCCCGGCCATGGGCTGTTCCTGAGGTTTATGACCTGTGACTTAAAAATACATACATCTATCTGCCTCTCTGTTGAGGACACGATGTAATCCTGACACTCTGCCCTTCTACCCACCCCCCCCCATTCCCCTGGCCATAAATGTCCATCTCAGTTTATGAAATAGAGAGGCATTCTGTTCCTTAAAGCAGAGCCAAAGAAGAATGTGCTCTTGCAAATTTTCTGAGTCTTTAGCATGCATATATACATAATACATGAGGAAAGAGCTTTCTCGTTCTTAAACCAGACATGTAATGTACATGCAGTAACCCAGAGCTGAAAATGTTTCTAATTCAGTAGATCTGGGGTGAGACCGGAGGATCTGCATTTCTAACAAGCTCCCAGGTGAAGCCAGTGCCACTAGTCTTTAGGCCACACTTTGAAAAGCAACACCTACCATGTACCTTTTTTGGGTTTATGTTACTTCTAAAGACAGTTGGCAGTTCAAAGACACTGCAGTTACCATCCATGGTTTTTATCCTGTCTGTCCTCACTACCCTTTGCTTAATTCACGCCTTCACAATCTCTACTGAATTCCACAGCTGCCTACCAACTCACTACTTCTTGCCTGCCCCACTCTCTTCAGTTCTCCCTGTCACTCTGAGGCTAGCCAGGGTTATCTTTCTAAAGCAAATACTTGATTGCATCACCTACTGATTATTGCATCACCTACTGATTAAAAACATTTGAGATACTTCAGTCCCTTCACAGTATAGTCTGTTCTTTCTAAGCCATACATAGTCTTTTTTTTTTTTTTTTAATTTTTATTTATTTTTGAGAGAGATACACACAGAATGTGAGCAGGGGAGGGGCAGAGAGAGAGGGAGACACAGAATCTGAAACAGGCTCCAGGCTCTGAGCTGTCAGCACAGAGCCCTATGTGGGGATTGGACCCATGAACCATGAGATCATAACCTGAGCCAAAGTCGGACGCTTAACTGACTGAGCCAACCAGGTGCCCCAAGCCACACATAGCCTTAGCTGGTCAGCCCTTGCCTACTGTTTCAGCCTCATTGCTGGATATGCCTTCTAGATTCAGCGCATTGAACATTTGCTATTAGTAATGTTTTGTGTCTTTCTTACACTTTTTCTTTATATATAAACCATTTATTTGTCCACCTGGAACGCCTTTTTCCCTTTGCCTAATGAACAACTCCTCTTCAAGATGCAGACCAGAAGCCAACTCTTGTGAAGCCTTTATTTTCCTTGAATTTTTTTTTAAAGTTTACATATGTATTTTGAGAGAGAGAGAGTGCGAGCAGGAGAGAGGGACAGAGAGAGGGGGAGAGAGAAAGAGAAACTCAAACAGGTGCCTCACTGTCAGCTCACAAACCTGTGAAATCATGCCCTGAGCCCAAATCAAGAGTCGGATGCTTAACCAACTGAGCCACCCAGGTGCCCCTTCTTTGGATTTTTCCTTAAGGGCTTTTCCTCTCTTCATGCCCCCATTATGGCGTGTATCTCCTTGTATTGCTGTTTTGCTTACCATGCCACCAGTGCCATTTGACCATATGAGTTTTACTTCAGCCTTAGAGCACTGAGTGTTTTTTAAGCCTCTGTTAATTGAATGGATAGCATGGTTTTAGGTTTGTAGGTGATGCTTAGTGGTGATCTTGAATATGTTTGTTTGTTTCTGTTATCTTCTTGCTTGAACTTCCCTGTTTGTCTTTTCTTTACTATAATTTGTGATGGATTTTTTTTTTTTTTTTTTTTTTAAGTAAACTCTAGGCTTAACATGGGGCTTGAACTCAAAAAACTGAGATCAAGAGTTGCACCCTCTATTGACTGAGCCAGCCAGGCACTCCTATAATTTGTGATTTTTTTTTTGAATAATTTGTGATATTTTTTTTTTATTAAACTGGAACAATTAGGGGCATCTTAAACTATAAGACTGGTTTTTGTAATAGAGTTTATATAATGGAGAGGCAAGTGGACATTAACTTGACCCCCCGTTTATCTCCCGAACCTGAAAGAACCAAAGAATTGGTTAGCAAGATAGCGTCAGGAGCTATATAAAATTTCTGGTTTGTTTCAGAAAATAAAAATGTAAACATTTTAGATTTTCATTGTTCATGTTTATCTTCTAGAGGACCTCTGGGAAAGTTTAGAAAATGCTAGTGGTAAACCTATCGCAGCGGTGATGAATACCTGGACCAAACAAATGGGATTTCCCCTCATTTATGTGGAAGCAGAACAGGTAACCTTATAAAAAGTCCTCCAATTTGTCTGCTACTGTACTACATGGAATTCAGGCAGTGTTACCTCATTTGCTTTTCTGTACTTTAAGTATTCTAGGTAACATTTAAACTAGCCCTTGCATTGTTTTCTTGGTGATCTATTATCTGTATACTAAATGGTTTGCCTCCCCCTCCGCCATCATTAAAATCATACATACTTATAGTAGAAAACAAAATGTTGTCTACTCTTACTGTCCCCAAGGAAAACACTGTAAACTTGTTGATATAACTCATTTTTTTAAATTTATTTACGTAATCTCTACACCCAACATGGGGCTTGCACTCATGATTTTGAGGTCACTAGTTGCATGCTCTTCCAACTGAACCAACCAGGTGCCCCTTGATAGAATTCTAAAATGACCAAGTCAGGTTTATCCTAGGACTGCAAAGTTGATATAACATTAAAAAAAACTATCAGTATTTTGATTCATAAACACTACACTAACAGAACATAGGTAGGAGAACCACATAATCACTTCAATAAGATGCAGGAAAAGCATTTGTGAAAATTCAACACCCATTTATAATATCATTCTTAAACATCAGCGCTTTTTAAAATATTTTATTCATTTTTTTTAAATGCTTATTTATTTTGAAAGAGAGCATGAGCGGGGGAGGGACAGAGGGAGAGAGAATCCCAAGCAAGCTCCATGCTCAGCACAGAGCCCAACCCAGGGCTCAATCTCACAACCATGAGATCATAACCAGAGCTGATACCAAGAGTCGGACGCTCAAGCAACTGAGCCACCCCGGCACCACTTAAGATTTATTTTTTAAGTAATCTCTACACCCGGTGTGGCACACGAACCCACAACCCCAAGACCAAGAGTCACATGCTGCACCATCTGAACCAGCCCGGTGCCCCTAAAATTAGTTTTAATGTTGGTTGGGTGGCAATGGGATTTTGATCAGAATTGCACTATTATTAGTTGAACTGTTACCTGAATTCAGAGAGTTGTACCTCAGAATGAGTTGTCTTCCCAGCAGGACTGAGCTACCCAGGCGCCCCCGGTCATTGCTTCTTTACTCAAATTTTTTAGCTTTTCAATTCTGTCTTGTGTAGTCAGTTTATCCATAAAGGTCATTGGCCTAATTTGACATTGAATTTGGGTGATACTAATCTGTTATATATTATGTTATTTAAAATGTTCTAGGACGTATTAACAAATGATAAGTAAAGCAAACGATTGCATATTTGCAAAGTTTTTTGTTTGTTTTTTTTAATATGCACTTCGGTTGTTTTAAATTGTTTTTGCAGTTTTCCTCCACCACTTTTTTTGTGCTTCATTGCAAAGCTTATCCTTTGAAACAAAATGTGTGCCTCTTTCATGTTTAGCAGTCACTCTAAACCTTTGAATTCTGAACGTTGAGTCCATGTGCTAATGTAAGGTTGCCACTTTTTAGAAGCTTAAGAGTCTAAAGACATAACCTCCCTCTATAAAGATTAAAACAACTGGCTGCAGTATTATTTATTGTTACATATCCTTGTGAAAATGGTAACATTTTAAGGTTCTTGTCTGTATACATAACCCTTCTGAGGGGCCGTATTACATAGAACATGGCCTTTTATTTAGAGGCTTGTTATTTTGGGGCCTAAATGAGAAACAGCGCCTTTTCTCCCATTCTATACTATTGTCCTCTTCCTCACTGTTGTACTTTGTGTTCTCATGAGACATTTGGCTGTACTGGTTTCACCTTCTACTTTGTCACAGAAGTGTTGGCCCCTCCAAAAAGAAGGGGAAAAAAAAGTGTTGATACTACTATTAATAGCCTTTGTTTATGCTTTCTTAGGTAGAAGATGACAGATTATTGAGGTTGTCCCAAAGAAAGTTCTGTGCCAGTGGACCATATGCTGGTAAGCAAATGGCTGTAAGTGGGAGCTGATGAGTGAATGTGGACACCATTCCAGTAGTGTTCCAATTAACAGGAAGTAATTACATATTTTTTAATATTTTTGATAGGATTAAATAAAAACAAGGAAATGGTAATAAAATACAAATGAAATCTAGGAAGGCAAAAGAGGAGATTCATGAGGTATTTGTGGTGTTTTGATATTCTTCAGTTTTTTGAAATTCCATGTCTCTGTATGTTATTGGAGGCTACAAGGAATGAAGAAGGATAGGAACACCCAAGAAGTGATGTCTCTATCCTTACAAGAATCTTGCTGCACATTTGTGTGGGTGGCTAATTCTTTGTCTTCTTTTTAATTCTTGGGCATACTAAGTAAGTAAACAAGTAAATAAAGCACAAAGATTATTTAGAGTTATTATGTACCATTTACTGTGCTAAAGCAGTATCACTGACCCTTATTTTATAGTTTCAGCAACCCTACTGGGTAGGTAGTATTATTTCCTTTCTACAAATGAAGGAGCTGAGGCATAGCTGGGTTAGTTAAATTGCCCAAGGTCGCCTATCTGATGAGTTAACGAGTAGGAATTCAAACGAAATAGTTGGATTCCATGAGTTTATACCACTCGACTCTGGCTTTTCAAATTATTTCTACAGGTCATTAGATTCTTTTGCTCAGGAAATTAAAAGTACCTTTCTCACCTCCTTTAAAACAATTCTTAGTAGGGGGAGGTGTATATCAGAATCACCTATCCTTTTCATGTTCCAAAATAGGGTATACTCTACTAGGGTTAAGAGGTATATACCCTTTCATCCTTAACCTTCCTTAGCATTTGGAATTACTTTTTAAGTAAAGCTGTCTGACAAGTCAGATGACAAGTTTATTATCCAAAATAAATCCGTAAGTGTCACAGTTTCTGTTTTCTGCCTCATACCCACAATCTGCATCGTAGGACTGAGAGGTTTTGCAGTTTTTTTCAAATACTCTGTGACTGACCAGTATAGGCAGTATTAAAACCTGAAATGTCCCATTGTTAGGAAATTTTAATTTGTGGTTTAACCTGATAGCACAAAACTAGATAACTTAGTAAAATAGTTAAATGTAACTATAGTTAAATGTACTGGGCAATGGGCAAAGGACTCTCTTCTGTTTGGCATCTTAATTCAAAGTCTGTTTTTCTGTCGGATCCCTAAAAGACAGGTATGTTATCTGCCTTGCAAAAGCTTTGAGTTTTAGCTATGACTTTTTAGTGATGGAATCCGTCAGCTCTAGGGTATATCCTATCTAAGAAATTAAGTCAACCCTTCACTACGTATACTTGTTAAGGACTGCACCTTAGAATGTTTTTAAATGCTATATGAAGACTTTGACCTACTTGAAATTTCTTTTACAGTAAAATCATTACTGTCTCTGTTACTCTATAAAGGGAAATGATTAAATTAAAATCACTGTTTTAATTTAACACAAATTTTAATTAAGAAACACTAAATAAACTGTTCTCCTTTTCTCTTTTAGGCTATTGTGATTTTTGTTAATAAATTCTCTCTTCCTTTATATTAGTATTATTCAGGTTATGGAAGAGTTTATGTACCGTTGAAAATGAGCTATTGGCTTAACAGACTCAAGCTCATATGTAAGATACCAGTCCTCTCTCTCCACCTTACCTTCTATTTCTTCCAATGACAAATTATTTTTCAAGTTTTCTATTTGTTCTTCTGTTGCTTAAGGAGAAGACTGTCCCCAGTGGATGGTTCCTATCACAATCTCTACTAGTGAAGACCCCAACCATGCCAAACTGAAAATTCTGATGGACAAGCCAGACATGAATGTGGTTTTGAAAAATGTCAAACCAGACCAGTGGGTAAAGGTGAGTCCATAAATGGCCTAGCCATTTTTATCTTACCTAAATGAATTGATTTCTCTCACTTCCTTTATACATTTTATGGCCGGCTGTAAATTCTGCTTTAGTTTAGATGAGGACTTGCAAAGACAAAAACATTACTAAACTGTCCTGTGTGAAATTTAGGGCCAATTTTCAAATATTATCTGATATCTTCCCTTAGGTAAGGGAGTGGTACATAAGCAGATAAAAAGGGATATGATCAAAGGGGAAAAAGTAGTAGATTATGTGTAAAGTCACATTAATCAAAAGGTCTGTGGTCTTGCAACTTCCAGCTGCGCTGTCATTGTAACAAGATGTTAACCTCCACGATGTGCTGTCATTGTGTATGCACAGCTATCGTCAAGCGAGGCCACACATATAATAATGAGTTTGTGTCACTGAAATGTGAAATTCCTGTAACTGGTGTTTTAAAATCATTTCATAAAAATAACAGTTGGTAAAGATTATTTCCCATTATTCTGTACTCTGTACCATTCATAATAAAAGTATCTACTATAAACTTTTCTCCCAATTATAGGTTCCTAATAGGAATCATACATTATCTCAGACTTTTGTATATGTATATGTGTATATGTGTATGTGTGTGTGTGTGTGTGTGTGTGTGTGTGGATACACATACACATATATGATTTTTTAAAAATATACTCAGTGGAGGGGTGCCTGGCTGGCTCCGTCAGAAGAGTGTGAGACTCTTGATCTCAGGGTTGAGTTCACACCCCACATTGGGTATAGAGATTACATAAAAATGAAATCTTTAAGAGGTGCCTGGGTGGCTCAGTCGGTTAAGCGGCCGACTTCGGCTTAGGTCATGATCCTCACGGTTTGTGAGTTTGAGCCCCACGTTGAGCTCTGTGCTGACAGCTTGGAGCCTGGAGCCTGCTCTGGATTCTATGTCTCCTTCTCTCTCTGACCCTCACCCGCTCACACTCTGTCTCCCTCTCTCTCAAAAAATAAACATTTAAAAAATTATAAAAATAAATAAATAAATAATTATAAATTATAAGTAAATAAATAAAAACTTTAAAAATAGATAGATACACACATATACATACTCAGTAGAATACTATGTTACCATTTGAAATTACATCTGGAAGATTATGTAGCTATATGAAATTTTTCTTATAAATGAGAAAAACCTATGTATGCTGTGATTGTAACTGGGTAAATAAAGGTATTATTCCTGCAGTAAAAGGTAGAGGGAATCAATAAAATAGCAGTTGTATTATCGTGAGGTGATTTTAAAAAAATACTTACAGGGGTACCTGGGTGACTCAGTCAGTTAAGCATCCAACTCTTGGTTTCAGCTTAGGTCATGACCTCATGGTTCTGGGATCGGTCCTGCATCAGGCTCTGTGCTGAGTGTGGAGGCTGCTTGGGATGCTCTCTCCACCTCTCTCTCTGCCCCTCCTTCCCTGCTCGTGCTCACTCTCTCTTTCTTTCAAAATAAATAAATAAAATTTAAAAAATACTTACATGTAAGTAGTAAAATTAAAAACATAAATAGTGAAGTACTTGTATCTTCTACCTTATTTTACCTTTAAGGTATTTGGTATATAAATATTATCAAAAATATTTTTGCCTGTCGGTCATTAGCCTACAGAGAATGATAACAGTCTGTGATTATCTCACTCCACAAATTATATGAAATTACTTTTAAAGTCCATGCAATTCTTTAAAATCTAGGACCTGAGCATTGCTATTCTGGTGAGACTGTGGGCTGAGTAGATGAGTCTTTTTGTAAAGGTTTAGTCTTCCTCAGAGATTCCACTGTCCCCGTGTTCTTACGTATAGTAAATATTTTCTGTGAACTTAAAACCATCCACCGAGAGTAGACCTAGAAACCGATCTGTGTGATTCCCTCCCTCCCAACCATATCCTTCCTACCGTCTCTCACTCTGTCCCCTACTATGTCAAGTTTCTGTTTTCTTTCACCTGTTTTCATCTTTGACAACCGCTTTTTATCTTTATGTGTTGTTTCATTTTAATCCCTGCCTGCGCATGTGATCTTTGTTGTTTTCACTCAGATATACTGAAAGCAAAACTCCTTTCACACCTGCAAAAGACTGCTTTAAAAAACAAATGGATGCGGCGCCTGGGTGGCTCAGTCAGTTAAGTCTCCGACTTCGGCTCAGGTCATGATCTCATGGTTCATGAGTTCAAGCCCTGCGTTGGGCTCTGTGCTGACAGCTCAGAGCCTGGAGTCTGCTTCAGATTCTGTGTCTCCCTCTCTCTCTCTCTCTGTCTCTCTCTGTCTGCCCCTCCCCTGCTTGTGCTCTCGCTCTCAAATAAACAAACACTAAAATTAAAAATTAACAAACAAAACAAATGGAACTGTTTAATTAATAATGTCCATTGGGTATCTTTTCAGTTAAACCTGGGAACAGTTGGGTTTTATCGGACCCAGTACAGCTCAGCCATGCTGGAAAGTTTATTACCCGGCATTCGTGACCTTTCTCTGCCCCCTGTGGATCGACTTGGATTACAAAATGACCTCTTCTCCTTGGTGAGCCTCTCTCAAGTAGTATAATGGATTTTGTTGATTAAAGGATTTTGTTTTTCCTGGAGTATCTGACTGAAACATAATTAGAAGAATATGGCTCTTCCTGAAGGTTGAACACCTTTTGGGACTAGAACAAATGACTAATTATTAATTAACATGACAAGATTGAACCTATATAATTTACTGGAAACAAATCCCATGTCACTACTCCTAAGCCAGCTTTTTGCAATGAGAACTATCCTTCGTAAGGCAAAAATTCTTTTCGGTAGAAATAGGTATGGGCCTTGAAGAAATTTCCCTACTGATGTTTGTTTTTTTTCTTTTAATAATTCAGAATAATTTATATTTTTCTAAAATGGTGATTGTACTTGGCTGGAAACATCTAGAATTTTTTAACATTCCATTACTACTCAAATAATAGTCCATTAGCTTTAGAATTATATTTATGTGGGGCATCTGGGCGGCTGCGTCAGGAGAGCATCCGACTCTTGATCTCAGGGTCATGAGTTCAAGCCCCACATTGGGCGTGGAGCCTACTTTAAAAAAAAAAAAAAAGGATTATATTTCTTTTGGCTTTGTTCCAGAAAGGATTTAAATCAGCAATTAGTAGTATTATCTTTATGACTCCAACATAGGTTAGATAATTTCCAGATGTCTGTGATAAAATTGTCAGATTCCTCCTACTGTTCCTTTAAAGTGGACTTGAGTTTTCCCTCCCTTCTGCAGTAACTGGTTTTGGATTCCTCCTTTGTATAAACACAGATTAGCACTGATGCACAAAACCTCACATCTGCTGATCTCATTGCTGAGAGAGACCTGTCCCAGGAGAGTGGTGTATTTGTGCAGTTGGCTGCTGTAACACGAGTTCCTTTTCCTAGCTCTGTTAGTTAATTCTGAAAGGCCTTCCAGTTTGCCTTCTTTCACAAATAAGTAAAGGACAGACTGAAGTTGACACAGTTGGCAGGTCCAGCTTTGAAAGAGCCTCTGTCAAAAACCAAAGCTCTAACTATTGTTGTGTCTTTTCTGAAAATATGAGAATTTTAAAAATAAAAACAAAGCCAAGGCCCCAGACACTGGATAGAAATAGGAAGTTAACGGCACTCCTTTTTGTTTTCTTTTTTTTCCCTTGCTTTCTTTCTCATTGAAGTATAGTTGATGCACAGTGTTACATCAGTTTCAGGTGGACAGCATAGTGATTCCACGAGTTTGCGCCTCATGCTGTGCTCACCACAAGTGTAGCTATACCACCTGTCACCAAACAAAGTGTACCTAAGTTGCTCTCTCACAAATAACAAAAAGTAAATAAGGGATATTGTCATGATAGGAGTTTTATTCTCATAATCCCCTGTGTTCTTTCAACCAAAGAAATGACTGACTAGCAGTAGATAATGCTGAAAATGCATGCTTGTGTTTCTTTGTTTTGTTTTTGTCTGAAGACTAGATTAATTTATGTTTTTTCCTATCCCAGGCTCGAGCTGGAATCATTAGCACTGTAGAGGTTCTAAAAGTCATGGAGGCTTTTGTGAATGAGCCCAATTATACTGTATGGAGCGACCTGAGCTGTAACCTGGGGATTCTCTCAACTCTCTTGTCCCACACAGACTTCTATGAGGAAATCCAGGAGTTTGTGAAAGATGTCTTTTCACCCATAGGGGAGAGACTAGGCTGGGACCCCAAACCTGGAGAAGGTAATGGATGCACGGAATGGGGAAAGAATTGATGAGAAATTGGACCCTTTTTACTCAGCTGTGGTTAACAGTATCAGTAGCATCTTGGTATCTGTTGGGTGTTACTATGTTTTCAGCTCCCCAGAAATTAAATCTTAGGTCTTTTAAGTTTATTGGTGAAGTTACATGGGTCACCAACATAAAAACAGTGGTGGTTATGTGTATTCACTGTTAAATACGATTCGTAAACAACACAAATGGTGGAAATAGAGGCCTTTTACAGCGTTCCAAAGGCCTGTCTATAGTCAAGAAAAGCTAAAGGGAATTTTAGATGATTTTATTTATTATTGCCATAAATATCAGGCACCTTATATGTACAACTTGGAAAGATACCAAGAGACAGTAAGTGAATTCAGGAAGTTACTGACATTCTACATGTGTTCTCTCCTCTGATTATTTCCATAATTGTATATTTACTCTTTTGCTGTCATCATATGTTGGGAATGGTGATCTTGTGGTTTTATATATAATTGTTTTCTACCATCTGCAAATAACTAAAGTTGGTATTTCATCCTGGCAGTCTTGATCTCAGAGTCTTTTGCAATAAGAACAACAGTAACAATTACCTAGAGCTCTGTGTTTTCCCCTTGTGGATTCAACAAATATTTATGCGCCTAGTAAATACCAGGTACTATTCTGGGAGCTGGTGGTACAGCAGTGAAGAAAGCTTTGCCCTGTGTGGCTTACATTCTAGTGGGAGACCCAGCAAACCATTGAACATACGATAATTTAGGTGGCAACGAGTATCATGAAGAAAAATAAAGTTAGGTAAGGTAGATAAAGAGTGGTAGGCTGGTACGCCCTAGCCTGGTCAGGGCAACAGTCACTCATGATGAAGTGATAATATGAGCATAAGCAGAGACCTGAGAGAGAGCTGTGAGGCCATCTAGAGGGAAATGGTCCAGACAGGGAACAGCCAGTGCAGGAGATCTGCAGCAGGAGCAAGCTTGGGTTGTTCAAGGAATAATAAGGAGGCTAGTTACATCAGGACGGAGTAAGTGAGGGGGACAGAGTGGGAAGCAGTGCAGCTCCTATAGGACCTGTGGGACCTAGTACGTTTTCGACTTTCACAGTTAGTGATATGAGAAAGTGACTTGAGAGCTGATGCACAAGAACGTGACTTGACGTACTCAGCTGTGTGGGACCCAGACGAGTGGAGAGGCAAGAGACAGGAGCAGGGAGATTACAGAGCTGTTCCAGTAATCCAGTTGAGGTGCCGGGTGCAGCTTACACTTGCAGGTGGCAGATTCTGGGCATGTTTTGAAGGTAGAACTGAACCTATTTGGTGGTGGACTGACTGCAAGGGGAAGAAGGAGGAGCCACCACATTCTGGCCTGAGGACCGGAGGGGTGACCTTGCCAGATACAGAATAGGACGGCCGTAGAAGCGGGCTGGGAACAGAAGGAATCAGGAGCTGGGTGTTGGACATGTCAACTTAGACATCCAGGTGGAGAGTCAAGCCTAGAGGTCCAGGCTGAATAAATGCATTTAGTGTGTAGATGGTGTTTACAGCCACGAGACTGGACGAGATCACGCAGGGCCTGAGTGTAGGCGGACAAAAGAGGTCTGAGGGCTAGGTCCGAGGCCAGGCCAAGATTTGGAGATTGAGTGGAAGACGAGGAGTCCGCAAGGGAGACTGACTGGCCACTGAGGTGGGAGAGTCAGGAGGGAGGAGATGTTCCAGACGTCTTAAGCAGTGCAGAAGGAGTGTTACCCACTGTGACAGCTGGTGCTCTGAGTCCGGCGAGATGAAGGGGGTTGGTGAGGCCATCAGCAAGTTCTGTGGAGCGGCGGAGAGCACTAGTGGTTCTCCAGAGCGGGAGGGGGTAAGCAAAGGGCGCATTCAGACAACTTTTTTTTTTTTTTTTAATTTTTAATGTTTATTTTTGGGAGAGAGAGACAGAGCATGAGCAAGGGAGGGGCAGAGAGAGAGAGGGAGACACGGAATCGGAAGCAGGCTCCAGGCTCTGAGCTGTCAGCCAGAGCTGGATGTGGGGCTTGAACTCAAGAACCGGGAGATATGACCCGAGCCGAAGTCAGACGCTTAACCGACTGAGCCACCCCCCAGGCGCCCCACATTCAGACAACTTCTTCAAGGAGTTTTTGCTGAAAAGGCAATCAGAGAAAAGGGGATAGTCTGGGGAGAGATGTTGAGTCAGTGGAGGCATATATATATTTTTTTTAATAAAGAGGGAGATTTTGTAACATGTTTTTGTGCTGATGACAATGCTAGAGTAGTAATAGAAAAATCTGTGATGTGAAAGAGACGGGGGGTAATTCCTGGAGCGATGGCCAAGCGATGGAGAGGAGTCGGGACCCAACGGAGGAGTGTGCTTTAGACAGGAGCACAGAGCCCTAGAAACAAAACATAAGAGGGTATGTGGGGTCAGATCCATGCAGACTGGTGGATGTTGTACTTCTCTTTCACAGCTCAAAAACACCTTAATGAAATAGGGAGAATATCTTTAGTTTTCTAGTTTTATAGATAGAAGAATCAAACAGCAAAGTAATAAAACATTCCCTTGTGTCACACAGCAAGTGAGTACCAGAGTCAGAATTACAAATTGGTTCTTCTAAGAACCTCACTAGTGTCCTGTTGTGTTATGTATTGATCTCCTATTGTTTTCTTGAACTTATTTTTTTACTGAGTTATAATTTAAATGTAGCAAAATGCACAATTAAATGTTACATTTCTTGGGGCGCCTGGGTAGCTCAGTCAGTTAGGCATCCAGCTTCAGCTCAGGTCATGATCTCGCAGTTCATGGGTTCGAGCACCGGGTCGGGATCTGTCCTGACAGCTCAGAGCCTGGAGCCTGCTCCGGATATTCTCTCTCTCAATCTCTCTCTCTCTCTCTCTTTCTTTCTTTCTCTCTGCCCCTCCCCTGCTCTCTCCAAAATAAATAAACATTTAAAAAAAATTTAATGTTACAATTCAGCGACTTTTGACAAAAAATACACTGAAGAGGTTGCCTCGGGGCCTCTTCCCAGTCAGTCCTTGCCAGGCCGGTTCCCCTATCCATCCCCTCCAGGCAAACACTATTCTGCCTTTTTTCACCCTAGATTAATATTATCTCTTCTAGAATTTTATGTAAATGGAATCCTAATATATTTTTTCCTGCTCTTACATCTGGCTTCTTTCAATATAATGTGCTAGAGATACATCCAGGGTGTTCATTCCATTTTATTGCTTAGTGGTATTTCATTGTATGTACCACGACTTAGCTATTTTGGTACTGCAATCCATCATTGCTAGTGTTAACTTTTTTTTTTTAAGACATAGTATATAATAAAATGTACCTTTTAAAGTATACAACTCAGTCTTTTTTAGTTTGTTCACAGCATTGCACAACCGTCACCACCATCTAATTCCAGAATAACTTCTTTAGCCTCAAAAGAAACTCCATACCCATGGCAGTCACTCCCCATCTCCTGGCAATCCCGATCCCTGGTAACCACTAATCTGCTGTCAGTCTCTATGGATTTGCCTACTCTGGGCACTTCCTGTAAATGGAATCATACCCCGTGTAGCCTTTTGTGTCTCACTTTTTTCACTTAGCACAATGTTGCTAAGGTTCATCCGTGTTGTCTGTCAGTACCGCATCCTCTTATAGCTGAATAGTATTCTACTGTATGGATGTACCACATTTTGTGTTTTCATCACTTGGTGGGTGTTTGGATGGTTTCTACTTTTTGACAGTTGTGAATACTGCTGTGAACATGTGTGTACAAATTTTTGTGGACGTAACACTTCCATTTCTATTGCGTGGACTTGCCGGATCATACGGTAACCCCATGTTTAACCTCTCTAGGAAATGCCAGACTGTTTTTCCAAGTGGTCACAACATTTTACGTTCCCGCCAGCAGCGTATGAGGGTTCTAACTTCTCCACATCCTTGACAGTGCTTGTTATTGTCCGTCTTTTTTAGTCATCCTGGTGGGTGTGAAGCAGATCTCATAGTGGTTTTGATTTGCGTTTCCCTAATGACCAAAGTTGAACATCTCTTTATGTGCTTATTGGAGTAAACCGATCCATCAGATTTCGATTTTTAAAAATCTAAGATTTCAGTTGGTTATACACAGCGTACTAGTTCAGTATGTGGACTTTTTTCTGAATCTTGGGTCAAAACTGCATGATCTAAGCCTGTTTCTTTCACATATAATCCTTAGCAATGTAATTACCTAGATGGAGTGAACATTTAGTAAATTCAGATCATTGGCATTTGTAGACAAAGTCAGCAAATTTATTTGCTTGTCTAGTGTGTTTATTAGCACTTAATTTCACTCTTATGATTTGAACAATATAAATCAGTGTTCTCTCAAGTACTAGGGTAATTGATTGTGTTTGTTCAAGATGGTAGACGTGGTATAAGATACCCAAGTAGCATATTTGTGAAAATGGGATTTTTAAGCAGTGTTGTGTCTCTTTTACTTCTTAATCAGGTCATCTAGATGCACTCCTGAGGGGCTTGGTTCTGGGCAAACTAGGAAAAGCAGGACATAAGGCAACATTAGAAGAAGCCCGCCGTCGGTTTAAGGACCACGTGGAAGGGAAACAGATTCTCTCCGCTGATCTGAGGAGTCCTGTAGGTTTTCATGATAAATAACCTTGATTTCTAGATGACTGCATCATTCTGCACACAGTGTGGGATGTATTTAATGGTAACCAGAAATGACTTAGACACTGACCCACACATTGTGTCTGACTCTGTGTTAATATGTGCCATTTAGGTGGTTTGTAGCCAGCTTCTCGTTTGTTTAAAGTTTCTCAGACTACACTGTGCTTAAAGCTGATTATCTGTGCGCATTCCCCTGAGAGAGCCGGTGTGCATGCCGTCTCCCTGCCTGGTTTTCAGTATGGGCTCCGAAGCTCTTTGTCGCACAGTTTGTACGTAACATCCACACACAGCTGTTTACAATCGTGTTGACTTGCTTTCTGTCTTAACATTAGAATATTTGGAACAAGATGCATTTAATCAGATGCCTTCTTTGTCGTTCCTGTATTCTCTTGTAGGTTTATCTGACCGTTTTGAAGCATGGTGATGGCACTACCTTAGACATTATGCTAAAGGTGAGTACATTTGGAAAGGGTTTCCATCTTCTGCTGTAAAACTTGGATTGACACAGTACAAGCTTTAAGTGGTAAAAAAAAAAAAAAAAGTCCTGGCGAAAGAAATATACGTAGATATGCATGTTGCAGACAGGCAAATATTAAGAAACTATGGGAGAGAGAGATCATGTCTGTTCACGTGTACTACCAATACGATGCCAGAAGTCATCTAGTGTTTTCACTTTTTTTAATTTGTAAGTTTATGTATCTTAAACCAAAAAATGAAGTGTTCATTTTGATTAACAAGTCAAGCTCTTAAAATTTTCCCTTCTGTGTAAACTTACATAGGATCCTTCCCATTTTGAAGAAAAGGTTTGTGTCCGTGCTTAGGGGAGAGAGAATCAGGTGTCTCCAGGGTTTGAGTTATGTCAGTGCCTCTGATGAATGGACAGGAAATTAATTGACTTGCCTGCGTAGCCTCTGTAGTTTCCCCAGAGGGTTGGCATGTAATTAAACTCTAATACAGATACTGTACTTCTCCAGTCCCTGTCCATGCGGTTGTCAATCTAAGAAATCACTTGACAGGTAGGGGGAGCTGAATGTACTTATTACCATCGAATAAAATGTGCAAAATGTGTCTAAATACCCAAATTACGTGTCAAATCTGCAAAGCCCATTCGTTTAAAGACCTGCTCTTAGTGGGAACAAACAACAGGAATGGGATGTGCTTTGCTACTTCCATCTTTAATGGATTAAGAACACTTTTCTGACCTCAAGTAGATCAAAATTGCAAATCCAATTTCTAGTATTTCATTTTAAACAAATCCTGTTTTTTTTTTTTAATGTTTATTTATTTTTGAGAGAGAGAGAGAGCATGAGCATGAGCAGGGGAGGGGCAGAGAGAGAGGGAGACAAAGAATGTGAAGCAGGCTCCAGGCTCTGAGCTGTCAACACAGAGCCCGACACAGGGCTCGAACTCAGGGACCGCGAGATCATGACCTGAGCAGAAGTCAGATGCTCAACCAACTGAGCTACCCAGGCGCCCCCAAATCATATTTTTTAAATGATTAAAATATTTTGAAAAATGTAAACTTTAAGAAGCTCAAAATGTGCCACTTTTCTGATCTTGGACAAGAGTTTCCTTTCTAATAATATCAAAATTATACTTTGGGTTTAACTTAACTTTCAATTAAATGACATTGAGGTCCCTTCTCAGTCTTAATATTCTGTGAAACTGTACACTATGAATCCTGTATTTCTTTGCATATGAAATCAGATATTTGTAGGTTTTGTCTTTTCCATAGCAGTATGGAACAAAATAGGGGTTCTGAAATTCTCATGACAGATACCTTGACATTTTCATGTCATAGCACACTTTTAAGAATTTTATTCTAGTATGTATATTTAATAAGTGTTGGCATCTGTTTAATGTAAGGGAGCTGACTGTAATTCTGATTTACTGTCAAAAGAGCTCTAATGAAGGCCAAATTAGGTTTCTTCAAGAAACCAGTTGATGGGAGATGAGGATTGTCTTCTGTTGGTAATTTAGGAGTAATGAGGCCCGCTAAAAAAGAACTTTGATTTCAAAGTATATTTGGAATGTGGTGTTATGGTGCCATCTAGTGGACTAGTTTAACAGGTTCTCCTTGGGGAAAACCATGCTTCTTGAAAGCCAGAGTTCAGACCTTGAGTCCTGGAGCTGAAAAGGACCTTAGAAATTATCTCTGCACCCCACTCATTTTACACAAGAGGAAACTGAGATCCAAAGAGGTTAAGGACTTAGTCAAGGTCACACAGCTAGTTAGACACAAAACCAGGACTAGAACCCAGGTCTCCTGACTTCTATCTATTTTACTACACTGCTGCTCAAAAGAAATCAAAGGAAAAGAAGAGGAAATGGGGGCCTGTGATGGGGTGTGCGGGCACTGGTCAGTGTAAAATCTTCAGTGAGAAAAAAAGTCAACAGAGTCTATTGATTAAGTTGTCTTGGAGAGATATCTCATATATGCTTGTAATTTTTGTATGCATAATGTTTTGTTTCTGATGGTGGAAAAAAGACTCGGTATAATCAGTGTGGAAGATTTAGAGACTAGAAAAGTATAAAGAAAATACTTACCTGTAATTTGAAATGTTTAAAAAGGTCACAAAATAGGTATAAGATGATCTAATGTCCAATTTGATAATGTACATATTGTAATAATTTAATTTTTTCTTTATGCTTCTCATTTTCCTAATTTCCTGCATTCAGCATGCGATGCTTTTGCAGTTGAAAAATTTGATGATACAGAATCCCACTGATCAGAGACCATCGTTAATATTAACATGCATTTTTGACTATTAGAAATTAAATTGATGACCTTCAATGGTATTGGCAATCATCAGTTTGTTCATTTAACACAGAACATTAGTCAGACATCATACCCCTCAGATCTTGAATTTAAAGCTCAGAACTGATGACCAGCCATTCACATAGTACTCACTTACGTTTAGTGACTTACTATAATGGCAAATCACAAATTTAGTGCCTGAACATCCTGTTAAGTTTTATCTTCTGTTAATTTTATGCCCTGCGCACCTAGCCAATGAGAATATAGAACAGAAGTTTCACCTTACTGGGGGAAAAGCTCATATAAGCATGTGTCTGACTTCCAGGGGACAGTTAACTATCTCGATCTGTATTTTTTCACTATAGCTTCACAAACAAGCAGATATGCAGGAAGAGAAAAACCGAATTGAAAGGGTCCTTGGGGCTACTCTTTCACCTGAATTGATTCAAAAAGTCCTCACGTTTGCACTTTCAGTAAGTTACAATGAAAATTGCTTTTAGAGGGAATTGTAACCTATCAATCTGTGGCAGCTGTCTTTGATTCAGTATTCTCTTGATCTGCTTTAACCCCTTCCTCTTAGTCTGGGGGAAATGGAATGGGCTTTTGTTACTGACCTCTATCTATATCTGCCTCTAATGGTGGGAATTGGGATAGTTGGAAGCAGGAATAAACTGGCAAGCCTACTTATCTTACCCCTGTGCCTACTTTCTGTCTCTTCCTTTCTTTATCCTGTAGGAACCCAAGCAAACATCTATTCAGCAGCCTGTTTTTGCCTGTCTCAGTGCCTCATTCTCAATTTGGCTGATCTTTAGGAAGCTTTCTGGTGCCAGTTATTCCTAAAATAAGGAATGAGGGTCTTCAGTGTGATTACTTGGGTACCTCAACAGCACTTGCCCTTTCTGGCACCAGAAGATGTTTTGAGTACAGTAGACTTTTCGTTCTCTTTCTATTTCTAGGAAGAGGTACGCCCACAGGACACTGTGTCAGTAATTGGGGGAGTGGCAGGAGGCAGCAAGCATGGAAGGAAGGCTGCTTGGAAGTTTATAAAAGACAACTGGGAAGAACTTTATAATCGATACCAGGGAGGATTCTTAATATCCAGACTAATAAAGGTGTGTGAAGATTTTTATTTTGAGTAGCTTGCTTATCATAGATGTTATTTAGAGACATCCCTGATTCACTAGGCCTATAGTCTTTGCTCTTTAAGGGTTTCTTCCAAAAAAAAAAAAAGTTCCTTAAATAATTATTAGCTTTATTAAAGGGCTTCTCCATCACCCATCCTGCACCTTCTAGAATATTCTGAAGTTGGGAGACTATAAAATGATTTGGTTTTTAGGTAAATGGAAGTTTGTTCCTAGCGTCTTTTAGTTACATTTACTATTTAAACCATTGTTTTTTTCAGCTATCAGTTGAGGGATTTGCAGTTGATAAAATGGCTGGAGAGGTTAAGGTAAGCAAAATACTGTTTCCTTTTTACTTTTCAATCTAGTAAGTAAAAACACTAATGAGCCAAATTGTAATGATACGATGTTGGGGTAATGCTGTATTTATCCTTGTTTTTGCTTGGAAAAAGACAGCTTGGGTTGTGTCTTTAATGCTTGAAGAATTTAGGGTTGGAATCATCTTTGAGCGCTTTGCAATATGGTTGAAGGAATGTGGTGGAACTTGGAATCAGTCGATCTGAGTATAAATCTGTGCTCTGCCCTATGTTAGCTATGGGACTTCAAGTAAGTTTTTTAATCCCTGTGAGCCTGTCTCCTCATCCATAAAATGGAATGATGATAAGATTGTTATTTAAGTAATGTAGTGGGACTGGAACAGAGTAGTAGGTCCTCGATAATGGTTCTTTTTTTTCCTTTCTAAAAACAACCTTCATAGGTCTGTCCTGTGCACGAGGAGACAAGATGGCTATGCAAGGAATCTCCTCTTAGCCCTTACAAAGGAGAATCTTCAGTTTAGTGGTAAAGTTCAGCATTTGAGGAACAGATATACACTGATGAGGGAAATCTTAATGTTAAGCCTTCCATTGCATTTAATTGTGAAGTTATTTTTGAAGAGTCACTTTTACCTTTACTTCTTGAAGGCAGTGGGGTTACGAGGTGTGAATGTGGAGGCTCTGAGGGCTGTTGTGTTGTTTCACTCACTCTGTGAGCCATTGTTTGGAATTTTAAGATGTCAGGTCTTGAGAAAACAGTGAAAGACTTGATCTCTGCCTTCATTTAACTTACATTGTATGCTGTGGAAACAGTTCCTTTACCGTAAAGGATAGAAGTACTCTGAAGGAGAAGTACATATACCTGGTTTGGAGGGGAAAGGCAGTGAGTGGCCAAGCTGAGGCCGGGAAGATAGGTAGAGGCCAGACTGGAGGGCCTTGGAGGCCATATGAATTTTCCTAAGAGTGCAAAGCCCTTGAACTGCTTGTCAACAGGGGAATGAGTTGATGTGATTTGTACCATAAAAATTTCAGTCTGGCTGCAGTATGGGAAAGAGAAACATTTTGGGATGCTGACTGCAAGCAAGAATGATAGAGTAGCTTTCAGGAGATGGAGTTATGAAATTCAGGGGCTTGGGTTTGTTAATCTTTAATTCAACAAATATTTACTGATTGGCTTCTCTGTGTTGTGAATGTACCTGGCAGAGGAAGAAGGAAGAACCAACGATAATTCCTGGGTTTCTTATATGTAAATAGTGGTGCTATTTGTGGAGATGGAATGAGGGGCAGTTCTGTATTGTACTTGGGCCCTAAGAACCCAGCCCCAAGAACGAGCCTCAGCGAAGGCGCCATTGTTGTTTGTGTGAACGAGGTTATTGATTTCCAAAAGTTCTAGACTTAATCTGATGAATTAGTCATTCTTTCCTTTACACCTGTGACGACTGGTTCAAAGTGAAGACCCCTATCCTTTCGTTGGTTGGTATTTAAGAGTTGCTCTGTTTACTATGAATCTTGGTATACTTCATTGGAACGTAGTTTATTGAATCTTTAATCAATAAGCTTTGGATAAATTATAATAAACTCAGAAATGGTTTTGTTGTATGAAAGATGTGGTCTGTGGAGCAGCAATTTAATCTTTGTGGTCTTATCGCCTTCACAAATTAATCTTTGTTTGAAGCAGCCGGAATGTGTGCGTCCTTAAGGACTCTGCCTGCCAAGTATTGTGCTAACAGTTTTTATGGATTTTCTCTTAAACTTCTGGACTAAATAGTCTCTTACCAATGAGAAAACAGAATGATTAATGTACTCAAACTCACAGGCTCATACATGACCGAACCGAGATTTGAGTCCCAACCTAATTCCAAAGCCCTACATTAACCACTAGATAATGAACCTAAAAGGCCAGAGGTTCTGCCTCTTTGTTACCTTTTGATTAGATTTGAAGCATTTATTTGGAGAAGAATTCCTGTATGCAGGTCTAAGGGGCTGCTTTGTTTTCTTTTAGCCTGGGAGTAGCAGCGGTAAATTTTCATGATTAAAGCTTTTGAATCCTTTACAGAACAGTGGGTAACTTTTCATGACCTGTGATACTTCTAACTTCTTACCATTGCTAGTACTGATCCTACCTTCTGGGTTGTGTTATACCAGGCTTTCTTCGAGAGCCACCCAGCTCCTTCAGCTGAGCGCACCATCCAGCAGTGTTGTGAAAATATCCTGCTGAATGCTGCTTGGCTAAAGCGAGATGCTGAGAGCATTCACCAGTACCTCCTTCAGCGAAAGGCCTCGCCACCTACGGCGTGAACCCTGAGCGCCGCCACCGCGGTTCTGCTGCTTGGCTGCAGGGATGAGGTGGGGCTACCGAACAGCTGATTCATATGCCGAGAATTTGGAGTCTTCTTTCAAACCAGTGGGGGTTGGACGATGAATGTAGTTAACTGGTTCCTGCTCACACTCCAGAATTAAATTCTATTGAAAAAGGAAAATCAGCAATTCAGCAAAAAAATAAGTAAATAAATAAAAATAAAAAATAAAAAATGTAAATATGATAGTAATAAAATAGAGCATAACGAAACTGTGAAACTTCCTGAAGCCTTGTCAGTGGTTAAAAGTATTTAACACTCTCCTGTTAATGACAGATGTTCTGTTTTTATAACCTACCAAAAGGAAACTAGAGGCTTCTGGGTGAAGAAGATTTTTTGTGAAGTGGGTTCTGCGAGCAGCCTACAAGCCAAGGGTAGTGTCCATTGCTCTGGGAATGGTTAAACGTGAAAGGCTGATAGCTGGTATAACATAGAGTCTGTGCATAATTCCAAGTGTTTTTTGGTTTTTTGTTTTTGGGGTTTTGGTTTTTTTTTTTTTGGTTTTTTTTTTTTTTTTTGGGCATGGGGACTGATCAGGAATATATATTTTCCTGCATAACTCAATCTGAACCAAGGATTGTAGTTTTCCTCCTTGCCTTCCCTTCTGTGTGACCCCCTTGGCCAAAAAAAAAAAAAAGTTAAAAAAACCAAACCTATCCTGGTCTGGGTTTTTCCTCCTCCTAGTTCCACCCCCAACCTCCTCCGCCCCCCCCCCCGGTGTCCTTCTTAGAGATAAAGAAATAATAAGGAAACATCTTTTATAGCCACATTAAATAAGAGAAACTGATATACATTATTTTTCTTTCTTTTTTAAGATAACTTTTAAGAACCCTGAAATGCATATAGGTGAGACATAGAGATGAAAGGGTTTTCAGCCAGGCCATCCTGAAGGAGTTACTCTGCTAACAGCGGTCTTAGTTGTCTGACAGGCCAACTGTTAAGCCTCTTTCCAACAGTGTCAACACTGGCTTCTCCTGGTTCATTCTGGACACGTAAGAAGTCCGTGGTAACTGCTGCAGGGGCCGCATATTAGTGGTAACTGGTTCAAACAAAAGCTGTAAGCCTGTGTGCCACTCTTCGCTTTAACAGTGTATCCTACTAACAAGCCTCACCTCACTAATCCAGCGAGTTTTAACTCTAAACCTCTTTCCTTTTCTCTGGCCCTACCTTTTTTCTTTTCTTCCCTTTTTCCTTTTCTTTTTATTTTTCTTTTTAAAAATATTTTTTTGTGTTATTAACAGGAATTCATATTTGGTGTGGCTTAACTGTATTTCAGAAGGTCATCAGATTGTGAGACTGCTTCCTTGAAACATTTTTGTGCTATTGTTTTAAAAAAATAATAATTAAAAAACAGTTGGCGTTAATAAAAATGTCAATGTGAAATTGATGTCCTGATTTCTTTTATTCTCTTCAATAAGAAATTATAAACATTTCCTATCATTCACTAGGATTATAAGAAGTTTTGCTATCATGGGATTTTTTGAATCTAAGAAAATCCAGTTTCTGAATTCCTTAATGACTAAGACCTAAACAGAAAAATCCGAAGAGTCCTTCTAAATTCATTCTGGATCAGTCAGCATTCAGGAGTTAACCTGACACTTGCCAGTTCCCGTTTCTTGAGGCTCTCTTGTCCAGGTGCCACACGCAGGGCGGCCATGAGGCCATCTAGGCATGTGCTTAAGGCACCAGCAAAGTAGGGACACCAAAAAGACTGAGAAGAAATCTGCTTAGTATTCTCATTTTACAATTAGAAATTCTAGAAAGAAGTAATTTCATTTTCAGCATATATACAAGTTTTGTGTATAATAGTTAATTGGCTTGAATTATGCTGCGGCACAGGTGGTGGAGGGTGTCTTCTGCGTCCCCTTCAGAGCCGCTCCCATCCTATTCTGTGCCCCAGGAGGGCATGGCCCACACGGACTGCACTGACAGGGTCCTTTGCCCTCTGACTTCAGGTTGTGTTGATCCAATTTGTAATACCTTCAAGATCAAAAGGCATGAGGAGAGGACGGTCAGGGCATTTATTCACCAGGCTTCCTCATCCCCAGGTCACATGGGTCGGGTCGTCTGTGACCCTCTACCAAAGGCCACGACTCCTGTTCAGAAGCCCTCTCTAGCTTCTAGCTCCGTCACTTTGCCCCTTCAAATCTAGGGAAAGGATTATTCCCTTACTAGCTCTGGATCATTCCATTATTCCTTGTTGGTTCCCCTGAACTTTGCTCATGTCTTTGTAAATAGTCCCTTTATTAAACCTTCGTCAAGTTACCTAGTTCAAGTGTGTTCTCTGTTCTCTACTAATATCCTGACTGATTCTGGCACCAGAGTCCTGATAACGGGTCTCTAAAGGTCTTCAGCCTTTTTGGTGTTAGATTTACTGCTTGTCTTCCAAGTAGCTCCCTATCGGGTAATATATTCATTTTACAGGTGAGAAAGCAGGCTCAGAAAAATTAGGTAAAGTTACACAACAAATAACTTAGGGGGCACCTGAGTGGCTCAGTTGGTTAAGCGTCTAACTCTTGGTTTTGGCTTAGGTCGTGATCTCATTCTCTCTCTCCCTCCCTCCCTCTTAAACTTGAAAAAAAAAGAAAAAAAGAAAAAAACAACTTAGAACCAGTGGTCAGCCCAAGATCACCAGCCTCTAAAACCTGTTTTCTTCTCACTAATTGTCATGTCTTCACATTTAAAAGGTCATACAGTCAGACTGGATTCAGGCAACAGCTTTAAAGGTTTTTAATGATTTTTCCTTGGTTAAAGATTTTAGTGGAAATCAGAAGGTTGGAAAGAAAGATGAATGTGGGGTACCTGGCTGGCTCAGTAGAGCATGCAACTCTTGATCTTGGGGCCACGAGTTCAAGCCCCACATAGAGCTAATTAAAAATTTTTTTTCAGGGGCGCCTGGGTGGCTCAGTCGGTTAAGCGGCCGACTTCGGCTCAGGTCATGATCTCGCGGTCCGTGAGTTCGAGCCCCGCGTCGGGCTCTGTGCTGACAGCTCGGAGCCTGGAGCCTGTTCCGGATTCTGTGTCGCCCTCTCTCTGACCCTCCCCTGTTCATGCTCTGTCTCTCCCTGTCTCAAAAATAAATGAATAAAACGTTAAAAAAAATTTTTTTTTTCAAAAAAAAAAAAGATGAATGTGTTACTTCCTATAGGGAATTTGATATTATCTTTTATTAATGGGAAGCAGTAAACCATTTTGGAATACTACATGGTGCTGCATGAATTCTTAAACTTACAGTTTCAGGGAGCAAGGAGCCCCTTGAAAGTATTGGTAAAGAATAGATCTCTGTAGTGTGCGATTTAGGGGGTATGAGTGGAGTTCTGGAGCTTTGAAAAGATTCTTTCAATTCTGTTACCCAAACAGGTCCTAGAATGTGATCAGAAAGACTTGGAGCCACATTTGTACGGTTAGTGATTATTTTTTTTAGCAGGGCAGAAAATAAACAAGCTTTTGGTAATCTACTTACAGCACTGAATCTACACTTAAGAGATAGCCTCATTTTTTACTGAATAAATTACTTGATGAGAAATTGATCTCTTCTTACTACATACTGATTTTAGGCTCTCCAGGTTTTTGGTGTGTGTGTGTGCGTGTGTTTTTTTTTTTTTTTAACGTTCATTTTTGAGAGAAAGGGAGAGACAGAGCGCAAGTGGGGCGGGGCAGAGAGAGAGGGAGACAACAGAATCCGAAACAGGCTCCAGGCTCTGAGCTGTTAGCACAGAGCCCGAGGCGGGGCTCGAACTCACAGACCTCGAGATCATGACTTGAGCCAAAGTTGGAAGCTCAGCCAACTGAGCCACCCAGGCGCGCGCGCGTGTGTGTGTGTGTGCGTGTGTTGTTTTAAATTTTTTATAAGACTGGGGCGCCTGGGTGGCTCAGTCAGTTGAGCGTCCGACTTCGGCCCAGATCATGATCTTGCGGTCCCTGAGTTCGAGCCCCGCGTCGGGCTCTGTGCTGACAGCTCAGAGCCTGGAGCCTGCTTCGGATTCTGTGTCTCCCTCTCTCTCTGCCCCTCCCCGCTTATGGTCTCTCTGTCAAAAATAAACACTAAAAAATTTTTTTATTTTTATTTTTTTATAAGACTGTCTTCTCCTTTGAGATAATGCAGAAATTCACCCAAGGTGGACCGTGCCTTCTTGCACCGCCCCCAGCGGGCACAGACTGTTCAAGGTGCTTGGTTTCCAACACAAGCACAAGAGACAGGAGACCCTGATGGTAATAAAATGTTAGGCCAAACAACTGCCTTCCCTGGGAAACCAAATTAGAGGATTGGTTGCTGTACCAGGACATTTGATGGCAAATGGGATAGACGGCAGGGTCAGAGGAGGGAAGGTTTATTGGGCTGTTCGTGCCACTTGTAAAAAAAAAAAAAGTCTGCTCGGTCCTGCAGTTCCGCTGCTGGTATCTGGCAGGTGTAGCTTTCAGCACTGAACTTCTGGTTCCAACACTAGGGTAGAGTTAACGACAGAAACATAGCTGACTATCGATCTACGCTTTCTTGGGGAAGTTGCCAGCAGCTGACAGGAGACATACTGTATACCAATTAAGATGACAACCGAAGAAAAATATAATTAAATCTTGCCATAGTTTGGCTGACCATGCCAGCATGGCCCTCTGAGCCATCTGCCCCTCCCCATACCCCCAGCCAACTTGAACCATTTTCATCAGTTGGACAAGTGGTGCAGGTATGTAACACTGCACTTTAATTTCAGCCCACTCTATTAGGCGGCTGATTATCTACTTTGTATTGTATATGCTAATCTTATGGATATTCTCTTTTTTTAAATTTTTTAAAATTTATCGTTGAGAGAGAGTGCGAGCGGGGAAGGGGCAGAGAGAGAGAGGGAGATACAGAATCCGAAGCAGGCTCCAGGCTGTGACCTGTCAGCACAGAGCCTGATGTGGGGCTCGAACTCACCAACTGCGATATCATGACCTGAGCTGAGGTGGATGCCCACCAACTGCGTCACCCAGGCGCCCCACAGATACTCTCTTCTTAATGCTTACTATTTAGACTTCTACTAAGGCAGTTAAGATGAAGAAAGCCACATACTGAATGGCTAATGGTTTAATAGAAGTCTCAAGAAAATACAAGATAATGAAGGAGAGATGGAGAACCAGTTTATAAGAAAAAGTACAAAATATTTAAAATGACATGAGTGAGGATGGATGACATGATTGTTGCTTTCTTGATAGGTCAGTTTCCGCTTCTAGGAATAGAGCACTTGAAAGTTGGACATGTGAAGGGGCCTTTTAGAGTGTGAAGAGGTGCCTTCTCTCACTTGGTTCTTTTTCTCTGCCCCCTTCACCACCACTCTCTGGGGCCTCTGGCAACCACCAATCTGATCTCTGTATCTATGAGCTTGGTTTTTTGTTCTTGTTTTTTTTTAGCATTTCACACTTGAGAGACATCACTTGGTATTTTGTCTTTCTCAGTCTGACTTACTTCACTTCGCATGATGCCCTTGAGGTCCATTCGTGTTGGCGCAAATGACAAGGCTTCATTCTTTTTATGGCTGAATAATATTCTAGCGTGTGTGCACATGTGATGTGTGTGTGTACATGTGTCCATGCTACAGTTTCTTTCTTCATCCATCCGTTGGTGGACATGGGTTGTTTACATATCATGGCTATTGTAAGTAATGCTACAATGAATGTGGGGGTGCGTATCTTTTTTGAGTTAGTATTTTCATTTTCTTCAGATAAATACCCAAAAGAGGACTTGCTAGGTCATATGGTATTTCTGTTTCTAATTTTTTGAAGAGCCTCCATACTGTTTTCTGGTATGCATCTGCACTAATTTACATTCTCACCAACAGCGCGTGAAGGTTCGCTTTTCTCCATATCCTCACCAACACTTGTTACTTCTTGTCTGTTTGATTCTGGCCATTCTGACAGGTGTAAGGTGATAGCTCGTTATACTTTTGATATCCATTTCCCTGATGATTAATGATGCTGGGCATCATTTCATATGCCTGTTGGCCATCTGTCTTTGGGAAAAGGTCTGTTCAGGTCGTGTGCCCATTTTTAATTGAATTATTTGCAGGGTGCTTTTTGCTATGGAGTTGTAGGAGTTCTGTAGAGATCTTGGGTACTAGCCCCTTATATATGACTTGCAAATATTTTTTCCCATTCAGTAAAGTTTGCCTTTTTGTTTTGTTAGTGGTTTCCTTTGGTGTGAGGAACCTTTTTAATATTATATAGTCCCACTTATTTTTGCTTTTGGTGTCAGGTTAAAACAAACAAGACAAAACATTGCCAGGACTTATGTCAAGGAGCTTACCAACTATATTTTCTTCTAGGAGTTTTATGGTTTCAGGTGTTAATTCTTTAATCCACTTTGAGTTCATTTTTGTGTATGGTGAAAGATGGTGGTCAAGTCCCATTCTTCTGTGTGTGGCTCGCCAGTTTTCCCAGCACCATTTATTGAACAGACTGTCCTTTCCCTGTTGTATATTCTAAGCTCCTTTGTCATAAATTAATTGGCCATACATATATGGGTTTATTTCTGGGCTGTCTATTCTGTTCCATTGACCTACGTGTCTGTTTTTATGCCAATACCATATTGTTTTAATTATCATAATTTTGTAATATAGTTTGAAACCAGGGAGGGGGATGCATCCAGTGTTGTTGTTTCTTGAGATTGCTGTGGCCATTCAAGGGTTTCTCACTTCCCTCATCTACTAATAGAGTACACGGATGATCTCTAACTGGAAAGACAACAAAACAGTACATGACTTATAAGGTCTTTTGCCTACCAAATCTGGTCTACTCTCCCTGCCCCGCTGACACTCTTCTTTCCAGCAGATGGAATGTTCTAGAGCTGTGTGTCCAAATACACTAGCCTCTAACCATATGCAGCTATTTAAGATTAAATTAAAGTAGGGGCACCTGGGTGGCTCAGTCGGTTAAGCGTCGGACTTCAGCTCAGGTCATGATCTCGCGGTTCGTGGGTTCAAGCCCTGCATTGGGCTCTGTGCTGACAGCTCAGAGCCTAGAGCCTATTTCAGATTCTGTGTCTCCCTCTCTCTCTGCCTCTTTCCGACTCACGCTCTCTTTCTCAAAATAAATATATAAAACTTAAAAAAAAAAAGATTAAAATAAATTAAAAATTAAGTTCCACATTTCAAGTGTTCATTAGCCACATATGGCTAGTGGCTGCTGTACTGGGCAGCACAGGTGTCTACATCATATTCCATCATTGAAAGTTCTGCTGGACCCCCTGTTCTACATGGAGTATGTGCAAGTGTATTTTTTATTTAAGGTAGCAAATAGTTACATAATATGTTCTTCTTTACCAACCTCTTGTAATATTGCTACTCATCTAAGAACATTGTATCACCAACCCCTATCCACTTTAAATTTTATTTCTGTTTACAAATGTGATACATACTCATTTTCTAAAATTTGAAGAAAAAAAAAAGAACGAGCACTGGGTGTTATATGGAAACCAATTTGATACTAAATTATATTTTAAAAAGAAAAAGAAGGGGCGCCTGGGTGGCTCAGTCGGTTAAGCGGTCGACTTCAGCTCAGGTCATGATCTCGCGGTCCGTGAGTTTGAGCCCCGCGTCGGGCTCTGTGCTGACAGCTCAGAGCCTGGAGCCTGTTTCGGATTCTGTCTCTCCCTCTCTCTGACCCTCCCCCATTCACGCTCTGTCTCAAAAATAAATAAACGTTAAACAAAAAGAAAAAAAAAAAGAAAAAAGTGACCATCTCTTCTTAAAAACCTGCCTCCCAGAGACCGTCATGATTACAGATGCATTTGGGAGGTCTTCTTCCAGCTATGTTTTTACACTCTAGTGTATGCATTTTTTTTTATGTTTATTTATTTATCGTTGGGAGAGAGAGGACATGAGTTGGAGAAGGGAGAGGATCCCAAGCAGGCTCAGCACTGTCAGCACAGAGCTTGCCACGGGGCTCGAACCCGTGAACCGCGAGATTGTGACCTGAGCTGAAATCCAGAGTCGGACGCTTAGCCGACTGAGCCACCCAGGCGTCCCCCTACCGTATGCATTTAATTATTTTTAGTAACAAAGACAGGCCGTGCCCCTTTTGTTGTTCCCCTTTGTAACCGGTGCCCAGCTTTTTCCGTCTTTGCCTTAGGGAAGCTAAGTGTGCTCGGCTCAGACCTGTGACCCCTGATGTCATGCTCTAAGTCATGAGGCTAATCACTAGAAGTCACTTGAGCACAAATTAACGGTTGGCAAGTGCATACCTTGAGGAGCATTTTTTCCTTGTTTAGATTCACTGGCTCAGGAGTGTTTTCCAGCCTGACTGCCTGATGTTAAATGCCAGTTTTGTAGAGTGCACACATTTGAAGAATGTGGCTTTAAGCTCCTGGCTCGATTAGTTTAAGTGGCTCGTGTAATGAATTCACTCGGTGTTCTTTCCTCACTGGAGATGTGAACTGGCACTATATTTGGAACTAACATTTGCAACCCTATGCACTGCTGCCTGGGTGTTTAGTGACAGATTTTGGTTGTTACCACTCTTAGGTGGATTTAGGAAGTCATATGGTGACGGATTTCACTTTGATGGGGAGAGATATAGCTGGCTTAGGGTGAGAAAAGAAGAAAAGAAATGCCCTTCTCCTAGACTGCAACCTGCAGGGACTTCAGCTTGCGGCAGTTGTTGAAATGAGGCCGTGAGTGCCTCTCACTGGGCCCTGCTTACCTGTCGAGTGCCTGCCTCGTGAGCCCGCGCAGCGCTGTTAACCTCCTACTCTTCCACTCTCACCATTAATTTGACCATACCTCACTGCTTCCAGTAAATAAACGTGCCGTCCATCTGCAGACGACCCGAGTGTGCGCCAGACGAAGGGGAGACCTGAGACAGGAAGAGTCTGGGCGCTTTTGAATATCCATATTATCTTCTGTGATCCCCGCTCGACCACCCCACCCAGGGTGGTGGACACAGGTTCTCGTTGGTGTTTGAGCATCACAGAAACAACACGACAGGTGACGACAGCACCAGCCTTTCCCGGTAACCATCAAATAATACAGTGACACTGTGTGCTAACCTCACGACCTGCCATGTGATGCGGGACATGTGTGTTTTGATCACGAATCAAAGGGTCAATGAAATACCCTGAGGTATTAGTGAAATTGTTTTTGGAAATATCAGAAGAAGCTTATCAGGAAAGCCTGATAGAACTGAACTTAAGGGCAGAATTCAAGGCAAGATTCTTTTTTTTATTTACAGAATGAGAGAGAGGGGGTGGGGGAGGGGCAGAAAGAGAGACTCCCAAGCTGCACTGATAGCGCAGAGCCTGACTCGAGTCTTGAACTCAGGAACCGTGAGATCATGACCTGAGCCCAAGTCGGCCGCTTAACCGAATGAGCCACCCAGGTGCCCCTCAAGGAAAGATCCTGATGCATTATTTCCTATGGAGTCCAGATATCGGGCAATGGTTACAGAAGTTTTCAGTATAAAAGGATATTGTACTGGGCACTGAGGCTACGGAATTAAATAAGGCAGACTTGGTCTCTGCCTCATAGAGCTTACAATCGAGCAAGAACAAGAAATAGTGAACGAGTTACTCCTAAGTGTCATGGATCTTTGGAATGGGAAGTGCAGGGCGGTAGAAGAGGACATTACTAGGGAATCCAACGTAGCTCGAAAATTCAGGAAAGGCTCCCATGAAGAAATGATGTTAAACAGGCCTGGAAGATGAGTAGTTGCTAGCCAGGCAAAGAGGAGAGGGAGAAGTGTTCTAAGCAGAAGGAATAGCATGTGCAATGGGCCTGTGGATGAAAAGAACCTGACCTATCTAAGGAACCAAAGGTAATCCAGAAGAGCTGGAACAAAGAGGACTCTGGGGAAAGTATGAAAGAGGAATCTGGAGAGGCCGGCGAGGGCCAGACTAGGGAGAGACTTAGGCCATATTAAAGATACTATACTGGGGGCAGCTGGGTGGTTTAGTCAGTTAAACATCCGACTTCAGCTCAGGTCATGATCTCACGGCTCATGAGTTAGAGCCCCGCGTCGGGCTCTGTGCTGACAGCTCAGAGCCTGGAGCCTGCTTCAGATTCTGTGTCTCCCTCTCTCTGCCCCTCCCCCGTTCACGCTCTCTCAAAAATAAACAAACATTAAAAAAAAAATTTTTTTTTAAATATCCTATACTGGGGCACCCAGCCAGCTCAGTCAGTGGAGTGTGGGACTCTTCATCTTGGGGTCATGAGTTCAAGCCCCATGCTGGGCGTAGAGAGTATTTAAAGGAAGAAAAAATATTTAGGTAAATACTTTAGGTAAAATATAATGGGAGACCATCCCTTTCCTCCTCTGTAAAATGAGAAAAATAATACCCCCTCATAGAGTCACCAGGGAACAAAATGAACAATGCATGAGAAAGGTCTCTGTCAGTTACAAAACATTCTAGGAATACTACTGATAGAATATTAGCAGTGGCACTAATGAGCTGTGCTGCCTTCTTAAGTAAAATAACTAATAGTTCAGCCCTCCTTCTGAGTGGGAATATGAAATAATCCATAAAACCCTGACTTACTCAAGGGAACTGATGGAAAGGTCAGAAGTTTATTTCGGTCGAAATTTCCAGCATGAGGTTCAGGAAGCCTAGGGATGAGCTCAGATGTTTGGAGCAGGATCACACCATTTATGGCCATGTGTATTTCCCCACTCCATACCAACTCCCCAACACCACTTCCAGAAAAGATCAGTATTCTGCCTCCTCAAACCCACCAGAGCAGCACCACTAAGACGTCCTTTCTTCTTGATTTCTTCCGGTCAGCGCTGGGGCCCAGCATCTCCCAGGGTAGCTTTTGTAGAAACTGCCATCATTCCAAAACATTAAACTCCTCTGAGCTGTTCGTGGCAAACTAATTACCCCACTTAGCACCTGCATTACGGTGTAGGAAAATCTCAACACCTTTCCAAATCTGTGGGATTTCATTCTTCCGGAGGGTCTGCGAAGGAGGTACAGTGAAACCTCAGAACGGATGCAAAACCTGGGGTTCACCTCTCCGGTGTGACTGGCATTGATATACTGCCATGGAGGACTCAATGGTTGATTTATGAGGGGCCACTTCCTATCTGTCTGCGACACATTATTACCCAAGTACAGAAGGGCAGAACTTCTGCAGGTGCAGGCATTTGATTTAGGCCCCATTCCTACAACCTGCTTCCCAGGTCTGCTGGAACAAATCAGACACAATTCTTCTCCAGAGGCAAATGACTACCATAAGCGCTCCACACTATTACACACTAGGGGTTGCAAACTTGTATTTTCTCTTTGGCCTGTAAAATGCTTTTTCAATCTTTCTGAAAATTGATGGGGTGCCTGGGTGGCTCAGTTAGGCGTCCAACTTCAGATCTCACAGTTCGTGAGTTCAAGCCCCGCATCGGACTGGACTCTGTGCTGACAGCTCCGAGCCTGGAGCCTGCTTCCGATTCTGTGTCTCCCGTCTCTCTCTGCCCCTCCCCCACTCCCTCAAAAATAAATACACATTAAATCTTTTTGGAAATGTAAACGCCAGTTTTTAAAAAATCAGAGCATTTTACATAAAATTCCAGATTTCCAGTTTATCTGAATAATCAGAAGATCTGTCTGCAAACTGTCGGGAGCTGAGTACTGACTTATGTGACCAGCATTAAAAAAAAAAATTTTTTTTTTAAGTTTTTTTTAATGTTGATTTTTGAGAGCGTGCACACGTACAAGTTGCGGAGGGGGCAGAGAGAGAGGGAACGAGAGAGGATCCCAAGCAGGCTCCGCACTGTCAGCTCAGAGCCTGACGTGATCTCACAAACGAGGAGATCATGATCTGGGCAGAAATCAAGAGTCTGACACTCAACTGGCTGAGCCACACGGATGCCCCAAGACGATAATTTTTTAAACCATAATTAAATTTTTTTTAAATGCATCACTGGGAGGATGGGCAAAACGGATGAAGGACAGTGGGAGATACAGGCTTCCAGTTACGGAATAAGTCACGGGGATCAAAGGCACAGCACAGGGAATACAGTCGATGGTACTGTAAGTGTTGTGGGGGGACAGGTGGTAGCTACCCTTGTGAGCGCAACCTAATATATATAGACTTTTGAATCACGATGCTTTACACCTGAAACTAAAACGACATTGTATGTCAGCCAGCTACACTTCAACTTTTAAAAATTTATGTAAAATAATACATAAAAATCCATCGATTTTAATTAATTAATGAGCACTTAAAGTGCATCACGAGGTGTCAGGAGACCCAGGTTCTCCTAGAGGCGTCAACACGGACTTAGAAGACCTCGGGGCAAGACACTCTCTGGAACTCACGTCCTGTTTTGCGAAATGGGACGGTGGAAGAGATAATGATAAGAACACCAGTCTCGGTGCCGGGTGGACAGATGGGACAGTGCTGTGTGAGTAATGGGACACTCTGGATACAAATGGTCACCATCTCAAACTTAGATTAGGTTATGGTAGGTAAATCTTAGGTTAAAAAAAAAGCCAAGGTCTGTGTTAGGTGCCAGAACCTTATGGAGGAAACAACAAGAGCCTGCCTTCAAATTGCTCACAGTCTACGGACTTCAAGCTGTATTACCAAGCTGTAATCATCAAGACAGTATGGTACTGGCACAAGAACACTCAGATCAATGGAACAGAATAGAGAACCCCGAAATGGACCCACAAACGTATGGCCAACTAATCTTTGACAAAGCAGGAAAGGATATCCAATGGAATAAAGACAGTCTCTTCAGCAAGTGGTGCTGGGAAAACTGGACAGCGACATGCAGAAGAATGAACCTGGACCACCTTCTTACACCATACACAAAAATAAACTCAAAACGGATGAAAGACCTAAATGTGAGACAGGAAGCCATCAAAATCCTTGAGGAGAAAGCAGGCAAAAACCTCTTTGGCCTTGGCCGCAGCAACTTCTTACTCAACACGTCTCCAGAGGCAAGGGAAACAAAAACAAAAATCAACTATTGGGACCTCATCAAGATAAAAAGCTTCTGCACAGCGAAGGAAACAATCAGCAAAACTAAAAGGCAACCGACAGAATGGGAGAAGATATTTGCAAACGACATATCAGATAAAGGGTTAGTATCCAAAATCTACAAAGAACTTAGCAAACTCAACACCCAAAAAACAAATAATCCAATGAAAAAATGGGCAAAAGACGATAGACACTTCTCCAAAGAAGACATCCAGATGGCCAACCGACACATGAAAAAATGCTCAACATCACTCATCATCAGGGAAATACAAATCGAAACCACAATGAGATACCACCTCACACCTGTCAGAATGGCAATGGCTCACATTAACAACTCAGGCAACAACAGATGTTGGCAAGGATGCAGAGAAAGAGGATCTCTTTTGCATTGTTGGTGGGAATGCAAGCTGGTGCAGCCACTCTAGAAAACAGTATGGAGGTTCCTCAAAAAATTAAAAATAGAACTACCCTACGACCCAGCAATTGCACTACTAGGTATTTATCCAAGGCATACAGGTGTGCTGTCTCGAAGGGGCATATGCACCCCAATGTTTACAGCAGCACTATCAATGATAGCCAAAGTATGGGAAGAGCCCAAATGTCCATCGATGGATGAATGGATAAAGAAGATGTGGTATAAATATATACAATGGAGTATTACTCGGCAATCAAAAAGATGAAATCTTTTCATTCGCAACTACGTGGATGGAACTAGAGGGTATTATTAAGCTAAGCGAAATTAGTCACAGAAAGACTAATATCATATGACTTCACTCATATGAGGACTTTTAGACACAAAACAGATGAACATAAGGGAAGGGAAGCAAAAATAATATAAAAACAGGGAGGGGGACAAAAACATAAGAGACTCTTAAATATGGAAAACAGAGGGTTCCTGGAGGGGTTGTGGGAGGGGGCATGGACTAAATGGTTAAGGGGCACTAAGGAATCTACTCCTGAAATCACTGTTGCACTATATGCTAACTAACTTAGATGTAAATTTAAAAAAATAAATTAAACAAATAGAGAACAGCCAAAAAAAATTGCTCACAGTCTAGTGGAAAAATAAAAATGGAACTAGAAAAACATTTGCAATGTAACGTGTTAAGGGTCAGTCTAACATATGTGGAATTCAAATAAATATGACTTATCTTCCCTATAATGGGATGAAGGTTGGTTATACACAGTGATATGTTGTTTGGGTAAATCAAAAGGTCTCAACTTAGGGGTGCCTGGCTGGCTCAGTAGGTAGAGCATGAGACACTTGATCTCAGAGTGGTGAGTTCAAGCCACAGTTTGGGCAGAGCTTACTTTAAAAAAAAAAAAAAGTTCTTGGGGTGCCTGGGTGGCTCAGTCAGTTGAGCTTCTGACTTCCGGCTCAGGTCATGATCTCACAGTGTGAGTTCGAGGGCCGCATCGGACTCTGTGCTGACAGCTCAGAGCCTGGAGCCTGCTTCGGATTCTGTGTCTCCCTCCCTCTCTCTGTCTCTCCCCAACTCGCATTCTGTCTCTCTCTCTCTGTCTCTTTCTGTCTCTCTCTCTCTCTCTCTCAAAAATAAATAAACGTTAAAAAAAAATTAAAAAGGGGCTCCTGTGTGGCTCAGTCCGTTAAACATCTGACTTCGGCTCAGGTCATGATCTCCCGGTTTGTGGGTTTGAGCCCTGCGTCTGGCTCTGTGCTGACAGCTCAGAGCCTGGAGCCTGCTTTGGATTCTGTGTTTCCCTTTCTTTCTGCCCCTCCCCCACTCATGCTCTGTCTGTCTCTGTCAATAAATAAATAAATATTTTTAAAAAAGTTCTCAAATGAGTTAGCAGAATATAAATTTAAAGCTTCAGACGATCTCTTCCAAGTGTTTAGCTTAAAAAAGAAAAAAAAAATGTGTGTGTGTGTGTCTATACTTTCGTCCACAGCCTTTTGCTTAGACCCAATTTTCTTATAGCCATTTTAACAATTTAATTTGTGAATGTATTAATTTACTAACTGAATTTAACGAACTCATTTCCTGTTTAACCAAAAGAAACCCCGGGATACCTGGAGCAAAGAGACTTCCTGCTGGCTGGAATGCAGTCTGCAAGGAAGAAAGGCCATGCATGCTGGGGTTGGTGGAGATCGATACTCTCTGTTTACACAATCATGCCTCCATAAATATTATTCACAGCCAAGCTATTTAGTCGACTATGATTAAGCTTTGTTTCTTTTTCAGGGCTTTGCTTTTTTTTTTTTCTTTTAACTTTCCTGGAGTTAATTATTAATGAAAACAAATACATTTCTACTTGTTTCATTTTCCATGTCCCTCTAATGAATTCATTCTTCACCATCACTAAAAGTGTAAATTTTCCTTCTATTCTTTTCATCTTATTTCTTGGAGGTATCCTTTCTGGGGCCTTCTGTCTTCCTGCCCCAATCTTTGATTACTCTCTACGCCTGTTGCCAAGCCACCTGTCACCCTGGGATTTCCCTTCATCATCATCATCTTGGGGATTCTCTTCACTTCTCACCTGTGTCGAATATTCTGTTTCCAGGATCACATGTTTCTTGGTTGATTCTCTCATATTGATGTACCACATCCTCCAAGAGGTTTCCTGAGAAAGCATCCACAGGTAGGAAGGAAGGGTTGTAAGATTTCACATGTCTGAAAAGGTGCTTACTTTACTGAATTTGGAATTTGGCTAATATGTAAAACCACAGGTCATAAATAACTGGAAAGTGTTCCTCCACTGCCTTCCAGCATGGCTGATGAACAGCGCCTACCATTTTGATGATTGTTCCTTCGAACGTGACCTGTTTTTGTTGTTGTTTTAAATCTCTGGGAGGTTCTCGTAACCTTCCTCTATTTACTCAATGATCTGAAATGTCATAACCTCTTTCTCATCCATTATGTTGGGCACTCAACGGGCCTCTTATTCTGGAGATCTAGGCCATTCAGTTCTGAGATAGATGATTTCTTAAATTATTCCTTCAATGATTGCTTTCCCTCCATTGTTCTCTATAACTCTTCTGAGCTGCATATTAGTTAGTCCTCCTGGGCTAATTTTAAAAATCATTTCAGGGGCGCCTGGGTGGCTTGGTCGGTTAAGCGTCCGACTTTGGCTCAGGTCATGATCTCACGGTCCGTGAGTTCGAGCCCTGCGTCAGGCTCCGTGCTGACAGCTCAGAGCCTGGATCCTGTTTCAGATTCTGTGTCTCCCTCTCTCTCCGCTCCTCCCCTGTTCATGCTCTGTCTCTCTGTCTCAAAAATAAATAAACGTTAAAAAAAAAAAATTAAAAATAAATAAATAAATAAATAAAAATCATTTCATGTTGGGGCGCCTGGGTGGCTCAGTCGGTTAAGTGTCCGACTTCGACTCAGGTCATGATCTCACAGGTTTGTGAGTTTGACCCCACATCTGGCTCTCTGCTGTCAGCACAGAGCCTGCTTTGGATCCTCTGTCTGCCTCTCTCTCTGCCCCTCCCCCGTGCACGTGCACTCTCGCTCTCAAAAATAAACATTTGAAAAAATAAAAATCGTTTCATGCCTCTATTTTCTGGCTTTTTTAAAAAAAGGCTATTTCCTCAATATTTCCCCAACACTTTGGTTGAAGTTCTTGGTTTCATATTTTGAAGATTCTTTTTAAGCTTATTTATTTTGAGAGAGAAAGCTTGAGTCAGGGAGGGGCAGAGAGAGAGAATCCTAAGCAGGCTCTGTGCTTTCAGCGCAGCGTCCAATGCGGGGCTTGAACTCAAGAGCCATGAGGTCGTGACCTGAGCCAAAGTCGGACACCTATTCGCCTGAGCCACCTGGGCCCCCACCCCCCCCCCCCCGGCATCTTTTTTCTTTACGTTAAGATTCTGTTTTGTTCTGTTCTCTGTGCCATTTCTGTATACTCTGATTTCCCTTTATCTTGTTTATTTGTTTGGTTTTCATCTTTCGCGTTAGAGTTTCTTCAATTACCTAGTGATCCTTGACAGTGCATTCATGATTAAGACAGAGGCACTAGGGACACCTGGGGTGGCTCAGTCCATTAAGCGTCTGACTCTTGATTTTGGCTCATGTCACGATCCCAGGGTTGTGGGATTGAGCCCCGCATCAGGCTCTGTGCTCAGCGTGCTCAGCATGGAGCCTCCTTAAGATTCTCTCTCCCTCTCCCCCACTTCCGTGCGCTCTCTTTCTCAAAAAAAAAAAAAAAAAAAGACTGAGGCACTAAAATTGTCTGAAAGTCCCATGTTCATGAAACAGTTCACGAAACAGGCTTCTCAGTTGGTGAGCATTACCACAGAGGGCTAATTTTCACTGGGGACTCTCAGCTCTTAGTACCTGTCACGTGTTGAACGGTGGGCCCCCAAAAAGATATGTCTACATCCTAATCCCCACAACCTCTGAATATGACCTTATTTGGAAAAACAATCTTGGCCGCTGTCAGTTACAGACTTTGAGATAAAACCATCCTGGATTATCTGGGTGGGCTCACAATAGCAAGTGTCTGCAAGAGACCCAGAGAGGAGAGGAGAAAGTTCTGTGAAGATGGTTGCATCCACAAGCCAGGGAACGCCTGGAACCCTGGAAGCCCGAAGACGCAAGGGAAGAAATGCTCCCTCGAGCCTCCAGAGGGAACATGGCTCTGCTGATCCCTTGCTTTCAACCTTCTGACCTCCCAACCCGTGGAAGCATACATTTCTTTTGTTTGAAGCCACAACGTTTTTGGTAATTTGCTCACAGTAGCCCTAGGAAATGAATATAGTGTCCACAGGAATGTCCTCCTGGGCTGGTCAGTCTTCCCAAAGAAAGATCCTCCAGCCTACTGGTGGTAGGGTATGAGCTTGGCTAGGAGGATGTTAGTGCCGAGGTGACAAGGGGGCCAGGTCTCACCATCCCCTATGTCGTCTTTACCGAATTCCCTGTTTTTCAGCACAGGACTTTGTCTAAGCTATCCTTAGCATCCCAGAGCTCAGAGTTTTTCTAGATTAACCCTTTAAGAAGGTGTATTCATCATGTTTTGTTTTGTTTTAAGCATTTCCTGATGCTTTGACATCTCGGGGCCTTGCTGATTCTGGACAGACAGCCCCTCCCAGGCTAGCCAATTCTTAGACATAGTAAACTATCCTCCTGCCAGTGCACCTTTGATCTACAAGCCAACCAATCCAAAACCTTTACCTCAACTACCTACTTTACCTTGCTCCCACAGGGGCCACTATTCCTCTGCCCTAATCATCTGAGGCCATATAGCAGACAATTAGAGACAGTCCCTATGACCCAGGGCCCACTGAAATTGTTAAACTAACCAATCCTAAACCCGTTTGACCTATCTCCTCTGTTCCTTCCTGTGTCAGCCACAACAGGGGCTCTGGCCGTGCTGTGTATCCATACAATGTAATACAATGACAAGGAATGAACTTTTGGGGCGCCTGGGTGGCTCAGTCGGTTGAGCATCGGACTCTTGATTTCGGCTCAGGTCATGATCTCACGGTTCGTGAGTTCAAGCCCTGCACTGGGCTCTCTGCTGTCAGCACAGAGCCTGCTTCAGACCCTCTGTCCCCCTGTCTCTGCCCCTCTGCCGCTCACACGCTCTCTCAAAAATAAACAAAAAGTTCTGCATTGTGACTGTATTGGTGGGAGCATAGGTTTATACACTTATCAGAACAGTTTGATAACTGTGCCCTTAGAATGGGTGCACTTTATTACATGTAAATTATACTGTAAAAAACTGATTATGTCTCAAATAAAATATAAACAACAACCAAAGTGCCCAATAAGAAGGGACTGGTTATAGGGGCGCCTGGGTGGCTCAGTCGGTTAAGCGTCCGACTTCGGCTCAGGTCATGATCTCACGGTCCGTGAGTTCGAGCCCCGCGTCGGGCGCTGTGCTGACAGCTCGGAGCCTGGAGCCTGTTTCAGATTCTGAGTCTCCCTCTCTCTCTGACCCTCCCCCGTTCATGCTCTGTCTCTCCCTGTCTCAAAAATAAATAAACATTAAAAAAAAAAAAAAAGGGACTGGTTATGATGCAGCCATTCAGACAACTTAGATTTTAGCAACATGGCAAAAATGCTTTGCTGTATCATGTTTTGTGAAAAAGGCAGAACAGAAAATTTTATTTATTTTTTTTTTTTTTTAAATTTTTTTTTTTTTTTTTCAACGTTTATTTATTTTTGGGACAGAGAGAGACAGAGCATGAACGGGGGAGGGGCAGAGAGAGAGGGAGACACAGAATCGGAAACAGGCTCCAGGCTCCGAGCCATCAGCCCAGAGCCCGACGCGGGGCTCGAACTCACGGACCGCGAGATCGTGACCTGGCTGAAGTCGGACGCTTAACCGACTGCGCCACCCAGGCGCCCCGAAAATTTTATTTTTATCATGTGTTTGCCTATGCAAATTCTGTAGGCAGATGGATAATGTCCAGCTTTTTTTTTTTTTTTAAGTGGGTTGATTTTTTTGTGTGTATATTTAAAAGCAGTAGATAGAGGGGCGCGTGGGTGGCTCAGTTGGTTAAGCGTCTGACTTCAGCTCAGGTCATGATCTCATGGTTCCTGAGTTCAAGCCCAGAATTGGCTCTCTGCTGTCAGCACAGAGCCTGCTTCAGATCTTCGGTCTCCCTTTCTCTCTGCCCCTCCCCCTCTTGTGTTCTCTCTCTCTCTCAAAAACACACATTAAAAAAAAAATTTTTTTTTAAAGCAGTGGAAAAATGGTTTAGAACCCAGAATCTCCACTGGATTGCCTGTTGCCTGAGTTAGGGTTCAAATCTGAGGTGTCACTTCCCTAGGTGACCTTGAGCTCTAACCTCTTGGAGCCTTAGTTTCTTGACTATAGAAAGGGCATAATAATAGTACTCATCTCCTAAGATTGTCATGAGGATTAAGTGAATACAGGTGAAGAGCTTAGAACAATAAAAATAGTAAGGACTTTATAAATGTTAGCTATTATTTTCATGAGACAATGATACTGTCTGGACAATAAAAATGTGCACTGGGACGCCTGGGTGGCTCAGTCGGTTGAGTGTCCAATTCTTTTTTTTCTTTTTAATGCTTCTTTATTTTTGAGAGAGCTAGAGACAGCGCGTGAGCAGGGGAGGGGCAGAGAGAGAGAGGGAGACACAGCATCCGAAGCAGGCTCCAGGCTCCAAGCTGTCAGCACAGAACCTGATGTGGGGCTTGAACTCATGAACCGTGAGATCATGACCTGAGCTGAAGTCAGACGCTTAACCGACTGAGCCACCCAGGTGACCAGGAATACAGGAATTTATAAGACATACACTCTGACCTCAGGAAGCTATAGCACTGTTTCTCAGTTGCCAGGGCGGGGGGGGGGGGGGGTGCGGATGGAGTAGGGCGGTGGAGCAAGGAGCAATTTTTGTCACCAGGGGCCATCAAGCAAAATATCTGGAGATATTTTTGATTGTCATGACTCAAGAAGGGTGTCCTACTGGCATCTAGTGGGTAAAAGCCAGGGATGTTGCTAAAAAATCCTGCGGTGCATAGGACGGTTCCCCCCCACCCAACAAATAATTATTAGGCTCAAAATATCAGTAGTAACTGAGCAACTCTGAGTTAGGGTCCAACAGGGGAAAAAGATAGATATGTGCATACAAAATGTGCAAATGTGAGATAATAGGGAAAAACATGTTGTTGGTATCTGCCCCTGGTTCCCCACACAGAGCCCCCAAAACCCTCGTAAATGCCTAAGTGATGGGAGCACTAGTACCTGTGGATGAGCTCACGGATGGAAGCTGGTGACCAGAAAGAGAAAGCCTTACATAAGAAGCAGCTTGGAATTTCCAGCCTTGGCCCCCTCCCCCTTCTCTAGCGGGAAGAGGGGCTGGAAATGGAGCTAATAATTGATCATGCCTACATGAGGAAACCTCTCTAGAAATCCCAATGGCAGGGGCTTTAGGGAGCTTCCACGTGGGTGAACACATCCATGACGCCCAGGGACAGAAGCTCCTGCATTCAGGACCCTCCCAGACCTTGCCCTATGCATTTCTTCATCTGGCTGTTCATCTGTATCCTTTGTCATAGCCTTTGATGAAGTGGCTAATGTATGCAATTCCCTGAGCTGTAATTGCAAAGTAATTGAACCGGAGGAGGGGACTGTGGGAACGAACCTTTGATTTGTAGCCAAACAGAAGTTGAGGGTAACCTGGGGACCTATCCTTACAATTGGCATCTAAGTAGGGTGGGGGCAGGCTCGTGGGACTGAGCCCTTAACCTGTGGGGTCTGACAGCATCTCCAATTAGCTAGTGTCAGAATGGAGTTCAACTGTAGGACACCCAGCTGGTGTCAGAGAATTGCTTGGGGGGGGGGAAGCCCACATCTGCTGTCAGAAGTTTGTGAGTGTGGCAGTCATGTGAGAATAAAGGACACACGCAGGCAGAAAAGAGCTGGGTTTTCCCCCCAAACAACAAAGCAGATAATCAAAATTGAAGTACATACTCAAATAAAGACAAGAACAGGAAGATTACAAGAGTCTGGGCCCAGAATGCAGGATTCCCCGGAACACCTGGCCAGGAAGAGAAGCCTCAGTGAGCTTCCGGATTTGTGACCCAGTGGGCATACTTCAATGATCTTCAATTTTTAGCTTATTCTATTGGTATTTCAAAAGCTGAAGTCAAAAGCTTTTAAAAGTTGAAAGGCTTCATTAACTTCTGCATTACATGATCAGTGTGAAAACCCATTCAGAGCCAGTCCAAATACATGCAGTTGATACTACTTTAAGTTTATTTATTTTCGAGAGAGAGAAAGCACAAGTTGGGGAGGGGCAGAGAGAGAGAGAGGGAAAGAGAGAGAATCCCAAGCAGGCTCTGCATTGTCAGCGCGGAGCCCGATGTGGAGCCCAGGAACTGTGACATCGTGACCTGAGCTGAAGCAGGATGCTTAACCGACTGAGGCACCCAGGTGTCCCCTAGTACTATTTTTTAATGCAACCTGATAAAGAGTTGAGCCAATTTAGAAATCTTGAAAGTACATTTTTAGGTGGTGACAAAAAAAAAAAAAAAGTTACATGGTAATATTTTGGTTCTAGATTAAAACTGAACTATGTCGGGGAAAATATGCCAATGTTTTAGCAGTGGGTAGAATGTGAGATTACAGGTGGTTTTTGCTTCTCTTTTGATGCTTTTCAAAATTTCCCTAGTGAGGAGCATGTATTACTCTGGTAATCAGAAAAAGAACAAAGGGAAGGAACAAAGAAGGACTGACTAAATGAAAGGGGAAAGCGGCGAGGCTGTCTGGTGCGGGTGTCTGGCGTGCCCACAGACACAGTAGGGGGCAGGGGTAAAACTGATTAAATAATTTACTCCCCCTCCACCCTTCTCTGAGGCCCTTCCAACTCAGGGTTCACAAAGCTTCTACCTCTACATTCATGCTTTTCTCCTTCTTCCTTCCATGTCTCCTGTACTGAGTCCCTTTCTGCTTTGGTGGATGCGGGGGGGGGGGGGGGGGAGCAGCGCAAAAAACCATCACCTATTTTCAGAAACTGTTTATAGAGGCTTGGTTGTGCCAGGTGCCGCAGGGGCCGTGCCCATGGGCTTACACCTACTCCTTCAAACTTTCTCCCTACCCCTTACTCGATTTAAAAAAAAACAACTAATTTGAAAGATTTTTCTTTCTGATCAAAAAAAAAGTAACATCTGTTCACTGACGAAAAATTGGAATACACACAGAAGACTCAAAAAAGAACATAAAAATCATCTCTGGTACTACCATCCAGAGACATCCATTATTAACATCTGGTTTATACGTTCCCAGTCTTTTTCCTATTCATGGATACACAGATAGAACATGTGCTTCTCTTCTTTGAACAAAACCGGACATCTATATTCAATGTGCAAAAAAATATTCAATGTGTTTATTGACATATATCATGCCTGTAGTCAAGTGCATAAAATGTATGAGTCTTAAAAGTGTACAGCTTGATGAATTTTTAATATAAATACCTATAACTTATTTTCTGTACGTGACAATCTATTGTGAACATTGTCTACACGATTAGATGGTCTTCTATGGCATAATTAAAAAAATTTTTTTTAACATTTATTTATTTTTTAGAGACAGAGAGAGACAGAGCATGAGCAGGGGAGGGTCAGAGAGAGAGGGAGACACAGAATCTGAAACAGGCTCCAGGCTCTGAGCTGTCAGCACAGACCCGACGCAGGGCTCAAACTCACAAACCGCGAGATCATGACCTGAACCGAAGTTGGGCGCTTAACCGACTGAGCCACCCAGGCGCCCCCTACAGCATAGTTTTTAATGGCTAACTACCAGTATAGCGGTCATCATACCAACATATAGCAGCTTGCTTAATCCATCTATCATTCTTAGAGATGTAGGTTGTTTCTATTTGTTATTCTTGTATCTGTTTCCTATTGCTGCCGTAACAAATTACTACAAGCAGTGGCTTAAAGCAACACAAAGTATCTTCTTACCATTCTGGAAGTTAGAAGTCTCAAACGGGTCAGCAGGGCTGTTTTCTTCTAGAAGCTCTAGGAGGGAAGCTGCTCCTTGCCTCCTGCAGCTTCTTGAAGCTGCCAACGTTCCTTGGCTCATGGCCCATCATGCCAGCTTCTACTTCTGTCATCACGTCACCTTGCCTGGCTCATCCTCCTGCCTCCCTCCTGTAAGGACCTTTGTGATTAAACGGGGTCCACCCAGATAATCCAGGAAAATCTCCCCATCTCAAAATCTTTCATTTAATCACATGGACGAGGTCCCTTTTGCCACATGAATTAACACATTCTCGGGTTCCAGGGATTAGCATGGGGACATCGTTGGGGGAACATTATTCAGACTCCTACAACTATCAACAGTCCACTCACCCATTTTTCCTACCTCTGGTGTTCCTTTTCTTCTCCCTCTTACTTTAGTGACTACTAGTTTGCAACCCCATTTCCATTTCCCAAATGTTTTGTTTTTGTCTTTACGCAACGTCCTTCAAGACATAATTTACTCTTAGGACCTCAATGATTGTTTCCGATCTACTGACTTCTAACCCCAAGCACCAGCCCTTCCCCAAAGTCCCAATCAAGAATGTCTAGTTTCCCTTGGATATCTCCTCATGTTAAAAACTAAATGTTTTTAAAACTGGACTCGGGGCGCCTGGGTGGCTCAGCCGGTTCAGCATGCGACTTCGGCTCAGGTCATAATCTCTCGGTCTGTGAGTTCAAGCCCCGCATCAGGCTCTGTGCTGATGGCTCAGGGCCTGGAGCCTGCTTCGGATTCTGTGTCTCCCTCTCTCTCTCTGCCCCTCCCCCGCTCATGCTCTGTCTCTCTCTCTCTCTCTCTCTGTCAAAAATAAACATTAAAAAAATTTTTAAAAAACGAATGGTGTTTAAAAAAAAAACTGGACTCACGACCCCTGCTCCAACCTCTACCCCACCTTGCTACACCAACTCAGCTTCTATACCTGACCTTGGTTTGAAAATGACCCACTCTCACTCAAGCTGGAGACATAGGACTCAACCTCCATCTTTCCTCTCCTCTGTATCTAATAAGCCACTAAATCCCATCAATTACTTAGGGATTTAGCATTCTTCTAATAGGGCCACCTAATATCTTGACTGTTCTTGACTGTTGCTGGAGTGTGTAATCAGAAACCCTGTTCCCATCCAAATACAATGCTTGCAGGGATGAACTATCTTCTTCAGCAAGCCTTCTAAGACTGCCCCTTCCTAGGATACCATATTTCCCCTCCCCCTCTCAAGGAAGTAACCCATAATTAAATATCCACTGTATATGTACACTCAGCTTTTTCAAGCATTTTAAAATTTAATCTTTAAAGTATGGTTTTAATGCTTATAGAGGAGGCAACTGAGAGGCTAAGGAACTTGTACAACGTGAGAGCTAGTAGGTGGCAGGACTTGAACCCCTCCCCCGCCCCGGTCTGATAGATTCCATTGCCAGCCTTTCACTTCTGTTCCACAAGGCCTCCCTAGAGTTCATGCCAGTGCTTACAAAACTTGCCTGTTCATTAAAATCACCTAGGGAGGGGCACCTGGGTGGCTCAGTCGGTTAAGCGACCGACTTCGGCTCAGGTCATGATCTCGCAGCTCGTGAGTTCGAGCCCCGCGTCAGGCTCTGTGATGACAGCTCAGAGCCTGGGGCCTGAGCTGTTTCAGATTCTGTGCCTCCCTCTCTCTCTCTGACCCTCCCCTGTTCATGCTCTGTCTCTCTCTGTCTCAAAAATAAACGTTAAAAAATAAAATAAAATAAAATCACCTGGGGAACAGAATCTAAGGCCCCACACCAGAGCTACTAATACTATCTGAAGGTAGGGCCCCCAAATTCGATTTTTAAAAATTCTTATAGTCTTCATTTGACACATATCATTTATTACTTATTACTAATTAGTATATTTATTTTTTTTTAAGTTTATTTATTTTTGAGAAAGAGAGAAAGAGACAGAGCATGAGCAGTGGAGGGGCAGAGAGAGAGGGAGACACAGAACTGGAGGCGCGCTCCAGGCTCTGAGCTGTCAGCACAGAGCCCGACACGGGGCTCGAACTCACGAACTGTGAGATCGTGACCTGAGCTTAAGTCAGAGGACTAACCGACTGAGCCACCCAGGCACCCCTATTTTTTTTTTTTAATATTTGTTTATTTAAGTAATCTCTACACCCAACATAAGGCTCAAACCCACGGCCCCAAGATCAAGAGTCACACGCTCTACTGGCCGAGCCAGCCAGGGACCCCACTAGTATGTTTAAAATACATGTTTTGTTCTTTGAACCAGGATAGGAAGTGCTGCACTATTTATCTTGGTGACCATCTGGTACCTTAATAGAGCAGGCACTGAAAGTATTTGTTGGTTGCTTAAATGCTAACCTGAGGTGTGCTGTGAGCTATACTGTTACAAGAGTTCTGAGAATAAATATACCAATAACAATAATAACAGCTAGCACTCACTAAACCCTCTTTATATGCCAGGCCCTCACTGTTCTAAAAATGTACACGTATCCACTTCCTAGGACTTTTTAATAACTCTAGGAGGCAAGATCAGAACACAACCCGCGGGGCCCCTTGTTCAAAAATCATTAAGAATTTCACATGGTGACAACAGAGCATTAAACCAAGTGAGGGGCCAGACGTTCTAAGCGCCTGTATGACTGTACAGGTCTCATGCCCACGGCTAAGACTCTTAGGCCCATTTTACAGATGAGGAGACCGAGGCACAGAGGTCTCAAGTAAACATTCCCAAGATCACTAAGCAGAGAGAGCAACCTTAGCTAGGGAAGGCTTCCTTGCACCCTCTAATCCTCTCCAACCCTCCAAGGTTTGGCTCAAATCCTCCCTTGTCTACTAAGCGTTCTCATAACTAAGCCAGGAAACATCTCTCTTCCTTCTCTGAGACTTTAGCTCCATACAGTTCTTATGGCCATTTTCATAGTCCTATGTTAAACTTGAAATGCCCAGGGGAGGGGAGCACCAAAATTAATGTAGTCCAATGAACAAATTAACAAGAGTACCACCTTGAAGACAGAGAGGGACGAAGAGGGAATTCCAGGTGGGGGACAGGCCTGGGACAGTGATGAGCTACTTCTGCAGGATACAGTGACATGGTTGGCTTGATCGGACCAAAGGTAACGCATGCGGTCCAGTATGAGTAACACTGGAAAAGAGGGTGAGGTAAGTTATAAAGCACGTTATAACACAACTAGACAGTCACTTCTCACAGGCCAGAAGAACATGTTGCATGCTTAGTTATGCTTCATCCATTTCATAAATATTTGAGCACCTACCACGGTATGAGACACAATTTTAAGCAACAAACAAGACAGACATGATCCCTGCTCTTGTGGAACACGCATTCTGGCGGGGGTGGGGTCAGATAGCAGCAACGGATCATTCCGGGTATCGAGAAGTTCTGAAGATATTCAAGTAGGGTCCTGTCACAACGAGTATCTTGGAAACTACCTGAGATGGGGTGATCAAGGAACGCCTCTCTGAAGAAGTGACATCTGAACTGAGAAGAATGGGAAGGAACAACCGGGGGAGAGTGACCCAGGCAGAAGGGACAGCAAATGCCAAGGTCCTGAGACTCACAGATCAAGGTGTGTCCAAAGAACCACAAGAAGGCTAGAGCCTAGTGAGCAAAGGGCCTGGCCACAGGAAACAAGAGAGGTGTTTTATGATAATAGTATTTCTGCCCTGCTTTTCCGTGCAAATGATCTCTTTTCTAAATTACTTGAAGAAGTGTGATGTGGCAAGTCAGGAAGATGGCAATAATATCTTGCCCCATTACTAAGCAGGGGGCACTCAGTTCTCCAGGGGTTGTATTCACCTCCGTTCTTTCTCAGTGCTGAGGAAGCCACAGTTTGACCCCTCTGAGGTCAGTGAGCTTTGCTCTGGAGGAAAGGGCATCAGGCCACAGCCTGACGGCTTCTCTCCCTGCAGCCAGTCTTCTCACCCACAGGCACCGTGGGCTGCGTGACTGGGTGGGGACATGCCAGCAGGTCTGTCCCTTCACGAACACACTTGCTTCAAAGATGCCGGTGAGCGTCTCCTGGCACAAGACACTTGCAACGAGCACTTTGAGGAGAGGTTCCCATTTATGTTCAAAATCGCACAGATTCCCCCCATTTCACGGATCCAAGAGGTTAAGTAACGTGTTCAAGAGCGCACGGCAGGAAGTGGCAGAGTAAGACGAAAACCCAGTTCTCTTTAATTTCAGAATTTGTCCATCGGACGTGAATATTCCTGACGTTCAAGAAGTTACACAGAATAACATTAAAACCTGCGGACACCAAGTGCAGCTCAAGAAATACAACTCGAATGGGGTGCTTGGGTGGCTCAGTCAGTTAAGCATCTGACTTTGGCTCAGGTCACGATCTTGCAATCTGTGAGTTCGAGCCTTGCGCCGGGCGCTGTGCTGACAGCTCAGAACACGGAGCCCGCTTCGGATTCTGTGTCTGCGTCTCCCTCTGCCCCTCCCCAACTCATGCTCTGTCTCTGTCTCTCTCAAAAATAAATAAACATTAAAAAGGAAGGAAGAACGAAGGAAGGAAGGAAGGAAGGAAACTTGAAGCCCCTGTGTACCTCTCCATTCTACCAGACCACATGGCCTCCAATTTCTCCTACTTGGGAAACACTGCAGATGTCATCACATCATCATCCATTCCCTAGTGTAAGCCAGAAGTCAAGTAGGCACCAGTGCTCCCTCCCTCTTCTTCCAATCAATTACCAAGTTCAATTAATCTTGATATCTATTCCTATTTCCACTATAACCTCCCTTTCTCGCTTCTACATATATCATCTCTTATCTGGATTATGGCGATGGCCTCCTAACTGGTCTCCCTGCATCTCCTCTCCCCTCCTTCCAGTCTAATCTCCACATTATAACCACTGATTTTAAGACCTTAAAACAGCTGCTTTTGCTCTTAGAATACAGACAAAATCATACGCATGGCACACAATGTCTCATATGCTTTTTCCTTTACTCAACACTCCCAACTTTATCTCAATCCCTTGCTCTCTGTGCTCTGGGGGTATTGGCCTTCTTTCAGTTCCTTATAATGCCCGTGCTCCTTCCTTTCACAGGGCCTTTGCACATGCTGTTCCTCCCTTCTCCATCTGAATAACTCTTCCCTTTCTCAGGTAAGCTTTCCCTGAGCCTCTGACTGGATCACTCTTCCAACTTTACATTTGTTTATGAGATTCATTAATTAAAGCCTTTCTTTCCTAATAAGCCAAAGACCAAGAACCACTTGCTTAATACAAAATAATGCTTAATAGGTAATAATCAATGCATATATAACATATATAACAGGCCAAGCAGTGTTCCTAGCATTTCGCATGTATTAACTCACTTAAGATCTCCCAAAAAACCTATATGAAGTAGGTACAATGATTAGCCCCATTTTACATATAAGCAAAGTAAGTCACATAGGCGAAAATGTGGCACTGCTGGGAATATGAACGCAGCAGGAAGTTTCTGGAGTCTGTGTGCTAAACTCTCATGTTATGGTGCCTCACTAGCATTTGCTGAATGCAGGATAGTGTGGAGTGCTTTTGATAGGGACTAGACAGCGCCATCAGTAACCTCAGTTCAATTAAAAAAATTATTTCACTTGGGTTTTGGTAAGGATCTTACCAAACGACTGGAACTTTGCGGCGAAACGTGTATCTTCCCAGCATTTTATTCCAGCTACTTTAAAAATGTGTTTGCCCTCACTGGTATTATCATATTGAGCAAACTGCTGGAGGGCAGGAGAAAGTTGGATTGGAGTGAGGCAAAACTGTGGATCATTTGCAGTATGGATAATCCACATAAGGACAACTCAAAGGATTTTCCTGCACGTTGTCTTACTTAACCTCCACTGTCTCCTAATAAAGTTATGCACACAGTACAGTTCTCCTTCAGTTAACAGATAAAGCAAAGGCTGGGGCTAGGTGGGCTGCTAAGCCATAGGAAACCAACCAGTCACAGGATGGGGTGACTGGTTGGTTTCACACTTTCAGCTTCTGAACTGCAAAGATAGCTCTAGCAGAGAAAGACCTCTTCTTCTTTTAGGGATTAAAGGTAGCTAACCAACCTTCCCTAATTCTAGAGTGGAACCTCTCAGGAAGGATAGAGTTCCTCCTAGGTTTTCCCAGTTTGGCTAGAGTAGGGTAATTATTCTGCAAGCTCAAGCTATATGCTAAAGAGCTCCACAAACTAGCTACATCCAATGAACCCTAACTCAATATGGTGAAAATGTAGTAATTCAGGAAATTCTTCACCAGGAGCCTATGTACCAATCTAAGAGGAAGTCAGTGTATGCACGTTTTCTTTATGTGCATTTTGCTACAGAAAGACTTTCATTAGTTTCTTGCAGGATTTGAACTAAAAAAGGCTAAGAACTACAATCCTTTATGCCTGCGAACACATTCTTTCTGGTTCAAGAGTGTGCGTTTATAGGGGTACCTTCCCAGGTTGAAACACCTGGTAGCTAAGGATAAGGGCATCCAAATGCCCACCCCACCTTAGTTAGGCCTCAAAACCTATAAATAAGGCTAAGGGAACTGGATTAGCATTCACCTCCTGGAAGGGGAGGCTGCGTGTAAGGCCAAGGGCAGTCAGGAGCGCTTATGGTCAGTCCCCAAGCAGGCCACTAACCGGCTGCGTAATCTTGGACACGTTGCATACCCTCTCTGGGCTTCAGTTTCCACATCTGCAAACTGGAAGTTGAGCTGCATGGTCTTCAAGGTCCTTCCCAGCTGAGAGCCTGGTACCAAGTAGGCCTGGCCAAGAAAGCAGCTTCCTGTGGGCGCGGTGCAGGGCTTTAACGGTCCCCCCCGCCTCCCCCGCTAGGGCCCGCGAAACCCTCCTCGACACGCCCCTTGGAGTGACGGCGCTTTCCCAACCGCAGCCCGAACATGGCTCCGCCCCTTCCCGGGGGCGTCCCATCGTGCCCCGCGCCGGGCTCCTAAAGCAGCGGGGCGCCTCCCGCCTTTCCGCGGCCCCGACCCCGAACTCCTCTCCCCAGTTCTCCCGGGCGCCCTAGCCTATCAACGTCTCGTGTCCCAGCCAATCACGCGGGCCAAGAGTCTCGCCTTTGGTCCACCCTCCTCCCAGCGCCCCGCCGGTCTGAGCTCAAGGCCTTTACCAGGCCAACCCAATCAGCGGCTGGCTCTCGCCTGCCCCACCCCAATTTCCCTCTCTTCAGCCAACCCGCGCGCCTCGTTCCGCTGCCCGCCCAGCCAACCCGGGTCTTGAAACCAGCAGGCGAATGGGCGCAGGGCGGCCCTTCAACGCTGACCGCCTGGCCAATTGGGGATTCCGCGTGGCCAGGAGGGCAGCCAATCAACATGGAGCGCGGTGCCGCCGCGGAGAGGTCCGGCCCGAATATCCCTCCGCCTTCCTCCCTCCCTCTCTCTCCCTCCCTGCGAGCCGCCGTTCACTTACTGCCTCCCTTCCTTCTTTCTCCCTCCGCCACCCGAGCACCAGCCGCGCTCTGAGCTACCCCCGGGGTCCCTCCCCCGCCGCCAGAGGAGCAGCTGCCGCCGCCGCCAGCAGCAAATTAGGAGGGAGGAAGGAAGGAAAGGAGGAAGGAAAGGGAGCCGGGGCGACTACCAAGAGGGAGCCGGTGAATGGGCTTGTGGTGACCCCCGCCCCCCACCCCACCCTCCCTTCCCACCCGACCCCCAACCCCCATCCCCAGTTAGAGCCGCCGCCCGAGAGGCCGGACCGTCATCTTAGGAGGAATCCCCGCCACCACCTCCGCCATGGAGCTGATCACCATCCTCGAGAAGACCGTGTCTCCCGGTAGGACGCGGGGGCCGGGGGTCGGGCTGAGGTGACCGGGTGGGGGGAGGGGAAACCCTGGCCCCTCTGACCCTGTCCCCTTCCCGCTTTCCTTCCCCCCCAGATCGGCTGGAACTGGAAGCGGCGCAGAAGTTCTTGGAGCGTGCGGCCGTGGAAAACCTGGTGCGTGCCACCCCGCCGTCCCCCATCCCGCCGTCCACCCATCCCCTGCGTGCGGGCCTTCCCGCCCTCCCGGAGGCCCAGGCCTCGGGAACCCACCCCGCCCCATTCCGTCCCCCTCCCCCCCCGTCCAACCTAACCCCGCCGTCGGGAAGCCGGTGGGTGTGTCCCGCCCCGGGCCCCGGCAGCTGGCCAATGGCGCGGCGCGCCGGGGTGACTGCCGCCCAATCGCCGCGCGGCCTGAGGGCGGCGGTGCAGCGGGAGGGAGAAAGAGGGAGGGAAGGGAAGTTAGGTTGCGCGGCGCTGCGTGTTCAGCAAGGGTGGGGGTGGGGGAGCCGGGCCTAGGGGCCATGTGGAAGATCGGAGCCCAGCTGCCCGCCCTGCTCTGACCCGGGCCGGCTTCTCCTTCCAGTCCCGTGCCCCCTATGATTCTCTCCACCTACTTCCCAGAGTCTACCCTTTCCTATGTCCCTTGGTTGTGTGCTCATGGCCAGGCCTGGTACCCGAATACCTCCTAACCCATTCCGGCAATGTTTCTCCCTTTTCTGCCTGGTTATTCCTCCATGGGTTATTTAGTTTTGGGTTCGGAGGGGGTTGGGGTTTTTGGGTTTTTTTTGGTTTTACTTCGATGGGTAGAGACTGATCTGTATCCATACAGCGGGCTGAGGCTCATCCTTGATCGGGCCTGTTTCCAGATGAAATCACAGAGGAAAGTTCCTCATTTTAATATTTTCAAGTTTAAGGGGTATAGAAAAAATGAAGATGAGTCCACTAGACCGGATCTCTGCATAAAAAAATGTGTGATGGATGGGGTTGAAACAGCCTCTGTGGCAGTAACGATTCTCTTTGAGGTCCCTCTTACTGGGGGGGATGGGGAGCAGGTGGAAAGGTAGTTGATACTTGACATCTTTTAAAGGTAATAGAAAATAAGCCTAAATAACTCCATAACCAAATGTGTTCCTTTGTTGTTCAGACAAAATATAAGCAAAAAAAGTGACAAGGCTTATTTTATACAAACTGCCTTAAATCCCCCCCCCCCTTATGTGCTAGTTTTTACTACTCTTTTTATCCTTAAATTTTTCACAGAAAGGGTTTTTTTCAGTAGTCAAGACCAGTAATAATACGTCCATTTGGGGTATGTTCCTGTTTCTGCCTCTGCTAATTGATAAGCGTTTTGTCTTATTCCTAACATTTTATTTCCGACATTCCTAATATTTTTTAGTGGTATATAATTAATAAAACCTTTAAGAATTATCTTCTGCTGTGACTGCAGAACTTGTTAGTGGTAAGAAATTGTCTGCTTTGGTTTTTCCTATTGGACAGAGCTCTCTGTAGGGAAGAGGAGTGTATCTTAAAATTTGTAACCAGGGAGTAGTTTAGGGGTCCTATGCGTTACAGAAGATTGAGTACACTTTTCGAAATGCAGTATGTTTGGTGGACAGCTCAAGTCCAAAATATATAGGAGCCTTTCCTGTGTTAACTGTTGACTCTTAAACATAAAATCATTTTTCTTGGCAAATTTGCCTTGACATTTTTATCTTTCAGTTTTCTCCTGTTTCCAAATATTACAAGATTTTCCAAGTTGTCTTTTTTCATTGTTCCCCTCTTGCTGAGCACTTCAAGCTAAAACAGAGGACTAGCCTTCTAAATCTGTGTTTTAGGTTTTTAAGTATTTACCTCTGTTATACAAGATTACCTGCCTATGTGAGATCAAAAGCCACCCTGAATATTCATCTTGGACTAAGATTTTTTTTTTTTGACTTAGGCAATTTTAGTTTCTACTCTGTCCTAACATATTGGTTCATTTGATAAGTGTTTATTGAGTATCAGGCATTATTACCTAGAAGAATCCTTTGACTACTAGACTGTCAAACTTATTTTTTTCTGGGAGACCTAATAGGAAGATTCAGGCACTAAGAATTATGTTGGTAGGAAAATCTGTACTCTTCCTTGTTAAGTGCTGAGTCTGCAAGGGGAGATGGATGACTTCCTTGTGTACCCTGTAACATTTTTATAGAAATCTTGAAGTAGTATTGTAGCATTTTCTGAGACGTGATATGTCCTGAAAAACTTAAGTTTCCCCCAGCATTGTGGTGCTCTGGAAGCTATCCTCAATCGGTGAAATTCCCGAAAGAGATTTTCATTCACAAATGCATCTTCTCTTAATAGCCCACTTTCCTTGTGGAACTGTCCAGAGTGCTGGCAAATCCAGGAAACAGTCAGGTTGCCAGAGTTGCAGCTGGTCTACAAATCAAGAACTCTTTGACATCTAAAGATCCAGATATCAAGGCACAATATCAGCAGAGGTGGCTTGCAATTGATGCTAATGCTCGACGGGAAGTCAAGAATTACGTAAGTAACTTCATTTCCTTTTGGTCGTGTTAGCCCTCGGGAACAAGAAACATCCCTTCACCCCCACCCCATCCTTTCCTCCTGGACCCCCTGCAAGAAACATCTTGATCAGTTCTGTCGTTTACATAGGATGGAGCTGACAGTGTAATAGGTTTCTGAGATCTAAGCCTCACTTAAAGATAAAAATTGTATGTGATTAAAATTCCCTTTCTCAGTTCAGCTTGTCTGTACTGTGCCATGATTTCCCATTAATGAATGCATTGGAATTTTTTTCAGAACTAAGGTAAACTGTAGCGGTTTGGGGAACTTGCATTAGATGCCACAACTTGTAGAATCTGTGAATTGACATAGTATATGAATTGGTGGTTCCTAAACTTGAACTATCCGAATCACTTAGGAATGTATAACAGTAGTATATTTCCAAGCTCCCTCCAGAGATTCTGTTTTGGAGTTAGGCTTGAGTATTTTGTAAATATTCCTGTCTTCCAACATGATTTTTTTTTCACAGCCAGCCCCTGCTCTTGTTGAAGTTCTGCTGTAGATAATTCTCATTGTTTGGTGATATAAGGCATGGCACAGTGTGGGGTTCAAAGGGGAACTAAATGGTGTCCTGGGCCTTTCAAGCCCAAAGAATTGGCAAAATAGAGTATGATGTTAATGATGCTTTTATCTACTTAGCAAATTAGGAAAACTTCCTTAAGAAACATCTGGCCTTTAATCAGGGCGTTCAAAGAGTGGACTGATGAGGTTTGAGGAAAGTAGGATGTCCCTTGCATCATGGAGTTCTTGTGACTTTGTTGTTGAATTAAAATCCATAATTCTAGCTGCAGCGAAACATTCAAAATATACGGCCAGATGTCCTCCCCACCCACCCTACTTAATGAGGTTCTTAGTGGTCTGTCTTAATGTGGATAAGGCACCAAAAACGGTAAGTCAAGCAGTTGGTCCTTGGTATTTAGGGGGAAACCGGTGGGGGGCGGGGAGGTGGGATTCCTAAATGTGTACTTGTACATGTCATGGTTCTACACATCATATTTACTGTTTCCTGGTTTTAGGTGTCAGCATTAGGTAAATATGTGCCCCTTGAGGCAGTAAGCTCTCTTTCAAGTTATATATCCCTTCCCTCTCCAGTCTTACACGAAGGTACTTATGACTGGGAACTAGATTATGAAAGCCAATTTATTTTGAATCTTTTTTGGAATATGTAGAGCTATTTCTATCCACATTGGGTCTGCTTATGTAATAACATTATAATCTTCCCTTCAGTAATTTGATACAAATGAAGCTCATTCATCAGTCACTGGAAATCTTGGTGCGTGTAGTGCCCATTCAGTTTCTCTTCTTCCTTGAATTACGCAGTAGTAAATGAGAGGAGACCTGATTAGAACTGTAATTGACTCTTTTTGGCACATCACTCTTTTAACACTTTTTTAAATTTGGGTGAATTTTGTATATGCGTTGTTGAACCCTTCTGCATGGAAAAAAAAGACCAGCTGATATGGCCTTTTTTCCCTTTCGTAGCACCTCTGGTAATTAGTACTTTCTCAGTGTTGATGGTTATTTCTTTTTTGAGATGTGGGTCTTGGACACAGTTGAGAGCTACTTCATTATTCTTATTTCTGATAATGAATATAATCATTAGGATTACCCCAGGTCAAAAAAAAAATTTTTTTTCTGTACTTAGGAGTTGGACATTTGTGACCCCTAAATCACCTCAAGTAATATTAATGAAGAGTTTTCCAGAAGCAATTTAAAGGAGAAAAGATAAAGTTACAATGGGATTCGGTGCTCTCTGCATCTGTACTAGGAGACGGTGTGGCATAGTGGAAAGGCACCTTGAACTGGAACTCTTAGTCGGACTTGGGTTGATACCTGTTCGGCCCCTGCTGTTTTGGACCGGTCATCTCATCCCCACTTGCCCACTCCATGTCTTCGGTGTGCAGTTTGTCGGTGTACCATTCTAGCTCTGGTAACCCTAGAGAGCAAAGCCTTCCTTTAGAATCAATCAGAACAGTTTGTTACTGGGCAGAGCTGTTGGCAGTGGGGATAGGGGATGATATACTGTATAGGGGAAGGATGGGGAGTTCATTATTATTAGCTACAAAGCAGGATACTAAGTGACCTGACCCAGTCAGCAGAGCTGGCCTGAATATCTGGCAGCTAGTCTTTGTCCTGTGTTCATGCCAGGAACAGTTAACTGTTTGCCTTTTGAGTGCACTGGTGATTCTTAGTGAGTTCATTGACTGAATTAGCTGATTGTGGTAATGATTAACTCTGGGTCAGTTGTGGCTTCATCCTTTATCTGTACCTGTGCCTTTACCCTTTACATAAATCCTTGTATGATTATCATTTCAAAGAAGACCAGTTTAATGATAAGCAGATCTCCTTTTAATTGGCGTATCTAACTAGTTCTTGGTATCTGTTGAAAGCGGAGAGAAGAGTTCTCTGATTCTTGGGCAAACAAAACAAATCCTTCTAGATTGGAAGTTAAAGAAGGATTCATTCTTAGGTGTTGGTAACGTCATTAACTTTGTGTCTGCACTTAGTGATGTTCCCTGACCAAGGCCTTTCTATGAAAGTCATCCCGGGTGCTAAATTGTCAATGACCAGAGGGAAGAGGCTATGTTCCATGTTTCATGAGTGGGAAGATCTCTTCCCTGAATCAGGCTAGACCATGAATCAGACCCATTTGAATGCCCCAGAGTTAGCCTCATTCTAAAACCCCCCATTTTCTGTCCACAAAATAAGGCTGTGAGCATCCTCCCATTGTACCACCAACAAGGAGCCTGGAAGGTGAATTTTGTCATCCCTTGCCTTCTAACGTTGTCTCCCTTCTGACTGTTGTTTTCTTACATTGCATTGAACGTTGACGTGAGGTATCTGGCTTTGGAGAATTCCATTTAGAAGCAGGGGGTGGTTAGTTTTGTTTCTAGGCTCTGGGACAATGTTGATTATGCAGGTATTAGTACTGAGGCTGGTTTTGTTTTTGTTTTTTGACAGCTGACTATACCATTTAGGCCTTTTCTACTTTCGCATGTTGCAGAAAATTGAGACTGATATAAGAGGTTTGGCGGTAGGCAAAATGTGTTCAAATATTATTAGAAATTGATATCTTTCATCTTGTTTTGTGTGTGTGTGTAGGTTTTGCAGACTTTGGGCACAGAAACTTACCGGCCTAGTTCTGCCTCACAATGTGTGGCTGGTATTGCTTGTGCGGAGATCCCAGTGAACCAGTGGCCAGAGCTCATTCCTCAGCTGGTGGCCAATGTCACAAACCCCAACAGCACAGAGCACATGAAAGAGTCGACATTGGAAGCTATTGGTTACATTTGCCAAGATATAGTAAGTACTGCCTTCTGTATCTAACATACATAGCTCTGATTCCCCCTAGTTGTCCCATGCATGGTACTACGATTGTTCTTTATCATACGATGGAGGAAACCAAGCTACTACAGAGTGCTTTTGCAAGTAGGACTGCTTTTTTGTAATCTAGACTTTTATATTTGGATAGCTGGCTTATTTATCCTCATACTGCTAATCATGCCCTAACGTAAAGAGACTTGAGGGTTGCAAACTCAAAAGTAGAAATCTGTATGCTTGGAGAGGCATAGATTCTAGACTCTTAAAGGAGGATATTCTCTGCCTTAGAACATCCCTGACCTGGATCCCTTTCTCAAGATCCTCAGTGTACCAAGGATGCTGTGTTATTTTTCTTCATTTATTTTTTTTTTACAGAAACAGTGTGCCAATCCTTGCTGTAGTTGGCTTAGCCACCATAGGCACAGCATAGTTTGTGAAATGCAGCCCTCCTGGGACTCTGGCTGCTGCTGAGGTTACCACCCTTGGTGTCTGTTTTCATATACAGACTTGATGAAGCAAAGACATCCACAGCACTTTACCTGGACTTAGACTGCCTAGATGGTGTGCCTAGGTATTGATCCTTGGTCCTCAGAAGCTTTACTTCAGTCGGTACAGATAGACTAGAAAAAACACCAGCCTGCCATTTCCCTTTCACAAGAGGGGGAAGAAAAAGTCAGGATTACCTCATGTCCAGAGTCATCGTGCTAAGAAATCAGATGAAGTTGATGAGTTTAACTTGTTTCAGATTGATTTTGGACGACTAGACCTTGGGATATTTTGCAGGTGATTTGTCCCTAAATGGAAATGTGTGGAAAGAGATCAGAGAAAGTCATGATACTCACTCGAGTGATTTCACAGTTAAAAGGACTGCTGATTAGTCATGAGCTCATTATTTTACTCACTGCGCTTCTCTGCTCGTTTCAGGACCCAGAGCAGCTACAGGATAAATCCAATGAGATTCTGACTGCCATAATCCAGGGGATGAGGAAAGAGGAGCCCAGTAATAATGTGAAGCTGGCGGCTACTAATGCACTCCTGAACTCATTGGAGTTCACCAAAGCAAACTTTGACAAAGAGGTGAGTCTCTTTCGACAAAAAGGTTTAGAAGGTGTGGTTTAGAAGGTGCGGAGTAACAATTAAATGAAAGGGCTTTTTGTTTTGTTTTGTTTTGTTTTAAGTTTTGTGATTTAGTGCACTACTAGGTGCACTCATTTCCATTCAAGATTTGTGTTATGTAAGAAATGGTCTTGGAGTAGGTGTTTGCCTTTTTTCATGAGGCTTTGGGGAAAATGTGATCTGAAGTGTTTCTAAGCTTAGGTTTTTCCTTCTGCAGATCAAAATGTGGATGTGCTCTGAGATTTTAAAAATACGACAGAAGTTGTAGAGCTTACTTCAAAAGGGCGGGGGGCACCTGGGTGGCTCAGTGGGTTGAGCATCTGACTTAATTTCAGCTCTGGTCATGATCCCAGGTCGTAGGATAGAGTCCTGTGGCGTCTCTGTGCTGAGCGTGGAGCCTGTTTAAAACTCTCTCGCTCTCTTTCTCTGTAAAGAAAGCAGGGGGCTGGGGGGTAACTGGCTGGCTCAGCTGGTAGAGCATTTAACTCTTGATCTTGAGGTCACATGCTTGAGCCCCATGTTGGCCATAGAATGTACTTGAAAAAAAAATTATAGAAGTTGAACTATTTCACACCTCCTTAGAAAGGTGCTTTTGAAAATTAATATATAAAGTTTATCTTGCCTGAAAGTATTTCCCTCTATTACTTAAGTTCTGTTAAAATCTATAGTAACCTAACATTTACGTCTTAACCATTGTAAGTGTACAATTCAGTAGTGTTAAACATATTCCCGTTGTTTTGCAACCAGTCTCCAGAACTTTTTCATCTTGCAAAACTGCAACTGTATGCATTAAACAACTCTCTGTTTTCCCCTTCCCAGGCCCTGGCAACCACTCTTTCACTTTCTGTTTCTATGAATTTGATTACACTAGATACCTTATTTAAGTGTAATCAATCATACAGCATTTGATTTGCCTTTTGGTGACCGGCTTATTTCATTTAACATGGTGTCTTGGGTTCATACATGTTGCAGCATGTGTCGGAAATTCCTTTCTTAGGCTGAATAATATTCTGTTGTGGGTATACATCATGTTTTGTTTATTCATCTGTCGATGGACATTTGGGTTGCTTCCTTTCATCTTCTGGCTGTTGTGAATACTGCTGCTATGGGCATGGGTATACAGCTAGGTCTTTGAGGCCCTGGTTTCAGTTCTCTGGGACATATATACTCAAGTGGAATTGCTGGATTATATGATCTGAAAGTTTTTTTGTATCTATGTGTGTTGACACTTCAGCTGTGCTTTTGCCATTTCTTGGTCTTGTGGACAAAGTAGGGAGGTCCAAGAAGACAAAGCAAATTGTAATTCTAATTGTTTAGAAAATAGGCTTTTTCCTTTCACATTTCAGAAGACTTAGCATAGTAGCAAATAAGTTCATTGCTCTGTTCTCTGGTATCTTACCACATTTGATGGGGATTTGCCACCTCCCGGAAAACAAATTTGTCCCCTAAGTAAAGCAGATGTTTTGAATTCTCAAATTTTAAATATAAAGAAATGGATTTTCCTAATGTAGGGATTTTTGTTTGTAACCATTTTTATTTAAACTCTGTGACCTACATTTTCCTTTCTACTTCCTCCTTGGAGTCTTGTTAGTGAAGGTCATTTTGGGGATTAAAAGATTAGGACCTCTTTAGAGGGCAGGTCATATAATAGACACTGGGGGCAAACTCTTTTATAGCTTTCACAGTGCCATTACTATGTCAGGGCAAAGCTGCTTAATTGGTCCAGGGTTATGGGAGTGCTAGGTTTTCCCTGAAGAGGTAGTCTAGGATCTTCATATATGTGAAGAATCTTATTCTCTTCTTTTTATTCTTCCTACAGTCCGAGAGGCACTTTATTATGCAGGTGGTCTGTGAAGCCACACAGTGTCCAGATACAAGGGTAAGTATGAGGTCAGATAGTATCTGTCTTCCATCTTTCCTAGGAAATGCCATCTCTAGCATAGTAGTTTGAAATGTTGGAAATCAGGGGCACCTGGGTGACTCAGTTGGTTAAGCGTCTGACTCTTGGTTTCAGCTCAGGTCATGATCTCATGGATCGTGAGTTTGAGCCCCACGTCAGGCTCTGTGCTGACAGCACAGAACCTGCTTGGGATTCTCTCTCTGCCCCTCCCCTGCTTGTACTCTCTCTCTCCCTCTCAAAATAAATGAATAAACATTAAAAAATAAAAAATAAATAGATGTTGGGAATCAGGTGATTTCAGAAATAAGGTTTGGCTAATATCTAACCTTGTTTTTAGTAAAAGAGGGAAAAACAGTACTTGGAAAGTTAACATAATGTAAGTTGCTATGGTCTTATAAAAGGTTTAAGGAAGAAATGGTTTTTCGTCCCCCTTGGTACTTAATTGCTGTAATTACACAAGTGATTGTTTTTCATTGTAGCCATTGAAACAGCTTTTGCTGTTGCTGTAACCTAAACCTTGACCCTCGAGACAGGTGGGAGTAACATCCAGTCTCAGTGGCATTTGTGACTTTAGTCCCACCATAGGTTCCACAGGCACCTTTAAACTTGAAAGAAAGAGGAAAAAGGAAAGAGGAAAAATAAATAGGGCTAGTGAAAAAAACTAAGGGAAGAGATTGATTTTTGGGAAATGATGACATTACCCAAATATACCTCAACTGACCCTTTAGGTTACTGTCCCATTTGTGTGAAGTAGTTCTATATCTTTGTCAGACTACATTGTTAAGCTAAATAGCAAAGTAATCTTTTCTTCTTAAAAGGTACGAGTGGCTGCCTTACAAAATCTGGTAAAGATAATGTCCTTATATTATCAGTACATGGAGACGTATATGGGTCCTGCTCTTTTTGCTGTAAGTATTTCTGTTCTATGTATTTCAGCATGTAGCTAGTTGCAAAGCCCATCGTTTTTGCTGTCTTGTTATTTCTATAATTTTTTTACTTAATGTTCTGAAATCAAGAAAACTCCTGGAGTCCTGAGTGTTAATGTTGACGCTCATCACTAATGTACTAAGCAGACTTGTACTATCTTTGTGCTGGTAAAGAGTGTATTTTTAAATCAGTTTCCTGTTTCTACCTTTCCTTCCAGACGTAGCGTTCATAAATCTACATTTTTGACACTGGAGTGTCTGTGGTTAGAAGCAGGGGTCTAACTTGAACTAGCACTTATCAGGGTCTGCGGTGTCATTTTTTTTTTCCTCTTAAGATCACGATTGAAGCAATGAAAAGTGACATTGATGAGGTGGCCCTACAAGGGATAGAATTCTGGTCCAATGTGTGTGATGAGGAAATGGACTTGGCCATTGAGGCTTCTGAGGTGAGCCTGGGAGAAAGTCGGTGCCAGGGGGAGAGGGCTGTTTCCCTTTGGGCTTTGGGACATAGCTCCTTTATGGGCATTAGTCTCCTCTGGGAAGGCCTTGTTTTGACTCGGCTTAGAGGGCGTCTCCACTTGTAGAGATTTTGCTTTCTCTGCTAGCCAAAGCTTCTCAGGAGGGAGACAGACCCTTAGTGAGGCATGTCATGCTTTTACCGATCAGCCAGACAGGATTTATTATAAATGTTGGTATTAGTACCATGAACACAAGGGGGCAGCTGGCAGTCACCATTTAATGAGGTGATGTCTGACGCCGAATTATTTCCTTTTGGAAGTCCTTATGCAAGCATGGGATGCATAATTGCTAGTTTACTAACTCTGGTGAAGGAATTTGATCTAGACAGAGGGGTTAGTTCTGCACTTTGCAGTCTTTGAACTCAAGCTTTGTTTCCAGCCTTCACTGTCTTGCACACTAAGAAACAGTTTTATTTTTGGCATCATTACGTAAACTTAGTACATCTCTTGATCCAAAGGTTAGTTAGATGACATCTTGTTAATATGAATTGAGCTTGTGAAAAAGGAATGTAGTTCTTACGATTGCCTTGGCCCTTTAAGGTGGATTTATATGTATGGCCTAAAAGAATCCCATTGAAGTAGACCAAAAAGTGAGCGCCTCCAGAGATCACAGCAAATGTTACATTTGCTAGGTGTATTTCTGTACAGACCCCTGGGCACCTCTTATTGTATGCCTCTAGTATCCGCCTGTTTGCCGCCGTCCAGAATTTGCTTTTATGTTTTTCCTCAGGCAGCCGAACAAGGACGACCTCCTGAGCACACCAGCAAGTTTTATGCCAAGGGAGCACTCCAGTACCTGGTTCCCATCCTCACACAGACACTAACCAAACAGGTGAGTTACCTCACAGATCTAGCCGGGGAAGCTGTGAAACCTTGTTGAGGATTGATTTGCTGTGGAACAGTTTCCGTGAGGGAACTCGGCAACTCTTCAGCCGGTTGGTGTTCTGTTACGCTTGACTCGGGAACAGCCAAACAGATCTCTAAGATCCTCTGGACTCTGAGTTGTTTGTGAGGGAGCACTGGGTCTGACCGTTTCGGTCTTGATGGCAGACGAGCTACATCCGCTGCCACTCTGATTTGAGCCTTGTCCAAAGGCGTGCGGGGGGGACCTACGCTACGAAAGTTGCAGTGAAGGTTAGCGAGAGAGATGTACTAGTTTGGGCCACTTAATTTATCTGCTAACATCTGGATTGTTTTCATGAGTTCACAGTACGTGTGTACGCTTTTCAAATGTTGGTGAGGTTGGCTAAGAATTATTCACATCCCAGTGAAGGACGTCAACCCGTGGAAGAAATTTCTGATCCTTCATGATTATTAACATCCGTAAGATTCAGGACAAAGGAAAAGTAATGACTTCATAAAGATGGGGGTATAATGGATATATATAGAAGTTTATTTTATAAGAAGTGTATCTTGGCATCATTCCCTTTTGATTTGGGGCATGACAGTTTTTCTTGGTGTGTTTGGAAAGATTGTGTATCTCCTCCCTCCTGATACATGTAAAATATTACCAGAGGGCTGGGAGTGCTCTGAGGAAACCTTGTTGTCACTTTGAGCACTGCAGAATTTCCTTGGAAACAGGGAGGTTACTTGGTTTTAGGAAAGTACATGACTTTCAATACAACAATCTCAAAAGATAAGTAGAGACGTATTTGGTTTGAAGTGGACTGGGTTCTCTCAAATTTTCATCTCATCTTTGAGTTTTACAGCCACTTTTTATCTTTTGACGTTAGTGTCTTCGCTTTTGTATATTTTTGTTGTGTTTTTCGCATTTGGGAACAAATCATTCTTTAGGTGTGTAATATCCCGAAGGTGCCTAAGGCAGCCTACCTTAAATTGATTGTGTGGTGTGAGTAGCCACAGTAAGAAAGCTAGACCTTGAATTCTAGTTTCCGGAGAAATGCGAATGGAATTTTGGTTTTGACGTTGGTTTTGGTTTAACTTTTCATTGAACTGTAATAATTATTAGCACACCAGAAGCCGCCTCACGGCTTCTTCCGAGTCATTCACTCCCTCACCTTTACTACCGTAAATTAGTTTTGACTGATTTTGGCCTTTACATAACTAGAATCATACGGCATATACTCTTGTTCTGCCTTTCACTTGCTGTGTGTCCCAGTTTCATCCTTCTTGTTGCATGTAGCGGGAGTCGTCTGTGTCCTTGTGTAGTATGAAGTAGGACTTCCCTCTGTCTGCATCACAGGCTATGCTGCGATGAGTCTTTATGGAAGAGATTCAAACATAAAGGTTTTCATGGGGTGGCTCAGTCGGTTGAGTGTCCAACTCTTGATTTTGGCTCCAGTCACGATCTCCTGGCTCATGAGATCGAGCTCTGCGTTGGGCTCCATGCCGACAGCATGGAGCCTATGGGGGATTCTCGCTCTGTTCCTCCCCTTCTCACGTGCCTGTGTGCTCTCTCAGAATAAATAAGTAAACTTTAATATTGTATATACGTATATATACGTTCGTACGTGTAAAGGTTTTATATTTTATTTACATCCGCAAAACTTAAGTTCCAGTGACATCTGGGAGTAGTCAGAAGACCTTTGGAGGTAGTGATTTTTTTTTTTTTTTTTGAGTTGAAGTAATTCTTTGAACAAAAACTGAACTAGTGCCACATTCTCTTCATCAGGACGAAAATGACGACGACGACGACTGGAACCCCTGCAAAGCAGCAGGCGTGTGCCTCATGCTTCTGGCCACCTGCTGTGAAGATGACATCGTCCCACATGTCCTCCCCTTCATTAAAGAACACATCAAGAACCCGGATTGGCGGTACCGGGATGCAGCAGTAATGGCTTTTGGCTGTATCTTGGAAGGACCAGAGCCCAATCAGCTCAAACCACTAGTTATACAGGTGAGGCTGGGGGCTTTTAAATGGGATATTTATTACTTGAGCTTTTTACTTGAGAGTGTGCCTTTATTTTAAAAACAAAACTGTACGTAGTCCTCCACAAAGGTAATTTCTGGACTGTTAACAAAACTCAGGACTTGACAGAAAGGCAGAAAAAGTCCCCTTTAATCACGTGCTGAAGGATAACATTGTTAACTCTTAGCGTTGATCTGTGTCACTGTCTTCTGTGTGCACATATGTGTGTGCGACAGGATGGGCATCTTCCTGTGCAGCAGTCTCAGGACTTGTGTTTTCACTTACCTGCTGTGTCATAAACCTTCCCCGTAATTTTTATGTGATGATTCTGTCCTTGGGACACAAAGATAGCTGTGTAACGAAAAGTCTTGTGGAAACGGGGTGTTTATTTTACTATTACAAAGCGCTGCGAGAGCCCATTGGAACGGAGTGCAGTGCGGTGGAACTCGGCCTCTCCCAGTGGAGCCACACGCCATCGCCACTGCACAGAGGTGCACCACCTGAGAGATTCGGCGGAAGTCTGCTGGAAGCTTTTTCTTGCTAGACTTCTAATAAAACTCTCTGCTGGGATTTGGTGAAGAGAGGACTGTTTCACTTTTCCTTTTGTTTTTATCATACTGTTGGATACAGGACAGACGTATCTTCTAAAATGACACACTGTCTTGATGCTTTGGGTTAAAACCCAACCATCAGGGGGCACTGGGTAGCTCAGTCAGAAGACCGGGTGACTCTTGGTCTTGGAGTCGTGAGTTGGAACCCCATGTCGGGTGTAGAGAGTACTGAAAAAAATTTTTTTTTTTAAATATTTTTTTTTTCAACGTTTATTTATTTTTGGGACAGAGAGAGACAGAGCATGAACGGGGGAGGGGCAGAGAGAGGGAGACACAGAATCTGAAACAGGCTCCAGGCTCTGAGCCATCAGCCCAGAGCCTGACGCGGGGCTCGAACTCACGGACTGCGAGATCGTGACCTGGCTGAAGTCGGACGCTTAACCGACTGCGCCACCCAGGCGCCCCTGAAAAAAAATTTTTAAGGAAAAATCCCAACCATCGGCATTTCCTCCTCTGAGGTGTCAGTCGACATGAATCTTAATCTTTGCTTCGCTTTGCTAATTGCTATATTTGCAGGCTATGCCCACCCTAATAGAATTAATGAAAGACCCCAGTGTAGTTGTTCGAGATACAACCGCGTGGACTGTGGGCCGAATTTGTGAACTGCTCCCTGAAGCTGCCATCAATGATGTCTACTTAACTCCCCTGCTGCAGTGTCTGATTGAGGGCCTCAGTGCTGAACCCAGAGTGGCTTCAAATGTGTGCTGGGTAAGGGCTCTTCTTTCCACGGAGATATGGAGCTGGGCTGAGCCATGGGCAAGGAGGTAGGAGGTGTGGGAGAGAAATGGGTCTACCTCACTGGAAGGCCTTTTCTGAATAGCATCTCCTTTCTCATTTCTTCAATTAAAATGTGGGGGATGCCAATTGCATGAGCCAGTGGGAGCTGTTGACTCATGGTGAACTGGTTCCCAAACCATTTAGAACAGTCATGCTAACCCGGTGGGAAAACTATCTGGACCTGGTTTTCTTTCTTCAGTTGCTTGGGGAACAAGAAATTTTGATTAAGGTAGAGAGTTGCTAGCTACAAAAAGTACCATTGCTGAGAAGGGGGCAAAAGAGAAGGAAGGTAGGCGGCCCAAATGCTGAGTCAGTGCAGGCTGAAGGTAGTTCATTAGGGACCTTTGGGGGTGTGGGGGAGGAAGTTCAGACAAGGAAGGAGTGGGGCTAAAAAGCCTTTCTGTAAGTGGAAAAAGAAATGACGTAGTGGCAGGTATTTGTGGTAGATGAAAGAACTCTGCTGCTGAGAGAGTTTGGGGTGGGACAAACAATATAAATAAATACATAAATATTTAATTTTAAGGATACCTCTTGTTAAGTGATTGTCTTAGGACTTTGACAGGAAAAGTTGAGGATTCACTAGCATTGATTTATTCTTAGGTCAGTTGGAAACGAACACTGCCCATAGTATGTTAAGGAGAAATGAGGTTGTCCTGGGGAGGGGTTCTTTTCAGGACTAATGTTGACTGTCTCTGTTTAAGGCTTTCTCCAGTCTGGCTGAAGCTGCTTATGAAGCTGCAGATGTGGCTGATGATCAGGAAGAACCAGCTACCTATTGCTTATCTTCTTCTTTTGAACTCATAGTTCAGAAGCTTCTAGAAACTACAGACAGGTGACTGATATATACAGAAGTGGGTGGTATCTTTGCATCCAAATCCTTTTGCCTTGTGTGTGGTGGGGGGGGCGCCTCTGTATAACCTAATCATGGGAACATAGTAACAGGAAGCATTAAAAGAGTCTTCTGGTACACTATTTGTTTAAATAAGAGAAAGGGACACCTGGCTGGCTCCGTCGTGAGAGCATGCAACTCTTGATTTCAGGGTCATGAGTTTGAGCCCCATGTTGGGGCTAAAAAATAAGAGAAGAAAATACATGGGCGCCCTGGTGGCTCAGTCGGTTAAACGTCTGACTTCGACTCAGGTCACGATCTCACAGTTTGTGGGTTTGAGCCCCGCGTTGGGCTCTGTGCCCCGCGTTGGGCTCTGTGCCCCTCCCCCACTCACACTCTGTTTCCCTCTCTCTCTCAAAAATAAACATTTAAAAAAAGAAGAAAATACAGACTATGTCTACCTTAGAATGTTGAGGTTACAAGTGAAGTCAGAAAATAGTCTCATATAAAGAGGAATTGGTCTAGAGAGGCCCCTTCGTTTTTCAGTGTCTACTTGTAACAGGAGCCTTTGATTATGGTATAAAGGAAATCGTAGCTCTTATTATGGATTTAATTGCCACACCAGATCATTAATTACTACTTTTGAAAATAGGTGAAGAACTTGGCATTAAAATGCAGTTGTTTTAGAAGTGAGCTTTGGAAAAATATTTTTTAAAGATTTATTTTTAGGGTCGTCTGGGTGGCTTAGTCGGTTAAGTGTCCGACTTCAGCTCAGGTCATGATCTTGTGGTTCATGGGTTCGAGCCCCATGTCAGGCTCTGTGCTGACAGTTCGGAGCCCAGAGCCTGCTTCAGATTCTGTGTCTCCTCTCTCTGCCCCTCCCCCACTTGTGCTCTGTCTCTCTCAAGAGTAAATGAACATTAAAAATTAAAAGAAAATATTTAAAAAAATAAAGATTTGTTTTTAAGTAATCTCTACCCCCAATATGCAGCTCGAACTTAACAACCCCAAGAACAAGAGTGACATGCTCCACCACCTGAGCCAGCCATGCGCCCGTGAGATGTAGTTCTAAGGGGTTTTAAGTTGGAACGACCTTTAATTTTGGTTGTATGTGAGCTATACCTAAAGCCATGCTCAAAAGAAACCATTAGGAAGAAGGCTGGGTTTAAACTCTTCCATGCTTCCTTAGTTTATCTTTACTTCTCTGATCAAGAGTATATATAATACCATCTTTCACAGATGAATGAAGAAGATTATCTTTTTCTTAGCTATTGAGGCAACGTCTTCATTTGTCCACATGCTTTCGTCTGCATTTTATCCCCTCCCCCCCATAAACCTAAATTCTTTTTTTTTTCTTTTAATGTTTATTTTTGAGAGAGAGAGGGGGAGACACAGAATCTAAACCAGGCTCTAAGCTGTCAGCACAGACAGCACAGCTCACGGGGCTCAAGCCCACAAACGGCGAGATCATGACCTGAGCCAAAGTTGGATGCTTAGCTGGCTGAGCCACCCAGGCACCCCTGAGCATTTTAAACTAATTTGTTTCTCTATAATGTCAGCCCATTTCCAAAGAGTTATTCTAAAGTTTAACCAGCTCTGGAGACCCATAATGAAGATAGCCGTTGGCTTCACAGTTGAAAATTTATTTCCTGGTTGTATTGTGTTGTCAAACTCAAACCACCTTTGCAACCGTACCAGTTCTAGGATCCTTATTTTCTTCCCTTTTTGTTTTTTTTTAAACGTTATTTTTGAGACAGTGTAAGTGGGGGAGGGGCAGAGAGGGAAACAATCTGAAGCAGGCTCCAGGCTCTGTGCTGACAGCTCTGGGCTCAGACTCACGAACCATGAGATCATGACCTGAGCTGAAGTCAGATGCTTAACTGACTGAGCCACCCCCCAGGCGCCCCATAGGATCCTTATCTTCTTTGCAACAAGGTCTATGTCATAACAACTCTATTCTTTTTCTCAGGTGAGACTTTAAGATTGTTGTTGTGTCTTCCTTACAGACCTGATGGACACCAGAACAACCTGAGGAGTTCTGCATATGAATCTCTGATGGAAATTGTGAAAAACAGTGCCAAGGATTGTTACCCTGCGGTTCAGAAGACTACTCTGGTTATCATGGAGCGACTGCAGCAGGTGCTCCAGATGGAGGTGAGACTGGGCTTTCCTGGCTTGGTCGGAGGTGGGAGGCCCGTCCTCTCTTCTTGGTGTTTATATTTACGTGTAAATATATATTTTCTCAGAACGATGTAAGGTTTATACAAAAAACGTTGTCTGTTTAAATCTGCATTGCTCATCCCAGTTACTTAGACACATCACATCATATACATCTGTGAGTTTTTTATTTCCTACGTTAGAATCAGTAAAGATTATTTAATGGTTGGGGCGCCTGGGTGGCGCAGTCGGTTAAGCGTCCGACTTCAGCCAGGTCACGATCTCGCGGTCCGTGAGTTCGAGCCCCGTGTCAGGCTCTGGGCTGATGGCTCGGAGCCTGGAGCCTGTTTCCGATTCTGTGTCTCCCTCTCTCTCTGCCCCTCCCCCGTTCATGCTCTGTCTCTCTCTGTCCCAAAAATAAATAAACGTTGAAAAAAAAAAAAAAAAAGATTATTTAATGGTCTTGCTAAACCCAGCAAAAATGGAAGCATTGAGGAAGTTCAGCGCTCTTTTAGAAGGTGTTTATTCAGAATATGATGATCTTCTTTTCTTTGTAGTCACATATCCAGAGCACATCGGATAGGATCCAGTTCAATGACCTTCAGTCTTTGCTCTGCGCAACTCTTCAGGTACAGTGGTGCTTTATCGCTTACCAGTTCTGAGGCCGATCAGAAAGTGTTCTCTTTTCTTCTCTGTCCGTAAAGACAGAATTTGTCTTTTGCCCAGTTTAGGGGAGGAAACTGCTCGTTTTATGATGTTGTACAGCTATGTTGTGTTGGCAGCTTCCAGTCTTGGGTTTTTTATTGGGTTGTCCAAATGTAGCCCAGCCAGATTTGGCTCCCAGCTGTGGTTCACTCAGCTAAAAAAATGAAGCCTTGAGTTTTTCTGCCATCGTCTTTTGAAACAACAGTTCCTATTGGAAGCTTTATTATAATTTATGTCATTTATAGTACCTGTTATTCAGAGTAGTCTTTTGAGGGGAGACCGGGAATCTTTAAATCAAACGTCACCCATTCATGACTGGACTCATGGAGTGCCTGAGGTGCTATTCCCTTTTTTAACCAAAGGTAGGAAAACCCTGGAAATTGTCTAATGCTTACATAGGTACTAGGTTTTAGTATTGAGTGATGCTAACTAGGTCATCTTCCCTGTGAACTCTCTTTTCTTTCTTAGCCAAACTTAATTTTTTTTTTTTAAGCTTGACTGTTAAGGTCTTTCTTTAGTTATCCGACAAATGCAGGAATGATCTGGTAACATTAGTTGAAACAAATTAAAGGCTAAGGAGGGAGGTTTGAGGAATATTGAATTAGGATAATTCAGTTGGCTTTATTTTATCAAAGCTATTTCTTTCCTATCATCTGTAAATAGGTTAGGATATAGGAAGGATTGCTTTTTTGTTTGATGAGTAGGAACTATAATATAACCTGTTCTTCTTTAAAGCTGAAGTAAATTCAAGTGCCATTCCAGGAAGATTGGAATATGGAGGCTACTGATGGGTTTATCAGACATAAATGAAATGCAGAAGAAATAAGTTTATGTACCATGGAAGATTATCTTGTGTTCATTCTGAATTGGGGAATAGAAGGGATCTTAAAATGCATGTTTTCTTGCAGGTGATTTACACTGTGAAAGCTTTTTATTACAAAAAGTGTATTTGGCATTTCCAAAAAAAAAAAAAAGCTAGAAAGTCAAGGAATTTAATTGATTTTTTTGTTGTTGTTGTTTGGTTTTTTTTTTGTTTTGGTTTTTTTTTTTAGGAAGGTATGTTTAGTGTTCTGATTGGAAGGTTTAGAATCAACAGATCCTGAACTCTTTCTTGTTCATTTCATAGAATGTTCTCCGGAAAGTACAACATCAAGATGCTTTGCAGATCTCTGATGTGGTCATGGCCTCCCTGTTAAGGATGTTCCAAAGCACAGCTGGGTCTGGGGGAGTGCAAGAGGATGCCCTAATGGCAGTTAGCACACTGGTGGAAGGTCAGTGAGCCAAAATTGGGCAGGGAGTGTCTTTAGGGTATGGGAGTTTCAATGGCCATGGGAAATTTTTGACCAGAGAAAGCATAGTCCTGTCTTCTCATTTACTGGGGCATGACTGGAGTGCAAAGTTGGGTTGAATATAAGCATAACTTTGTGTATAACTGCTTTGCCACTCTCACTGAAATAAATGGGTGGCCAGTTTGCATCTCAGATTGGCAACTGTTCTGGGGAAAAAACTATTATCATCTACCCCATGTTCGTCAGGTTCCTTTTAACCCTGAAAGTCTACTTGCTTTATTGAAGTTTGGTTCCTTTCAAGGATGGAGGAAGGAAAGGTTTCTGTTTTCTTTGCTGGAACTTGCTACCTTCTGGTTCAGGTTGTAATGCTTCAGACTCCAGGTTGACACATCATGCATGGTCCCTCGTATGGGATGGAGTAAAACATTGAGAGTTCTAGGAATTAATTGGTTTTCTGGTTGTTATATGTCTGACTATACAAAATTGCTTTGGGGGAGCCACGTCTGCTTAAGACTCTTCGAAGGGCCATTTAAAAGCACATTAAAGAGCACTTCAGAAACCTGGAATGCTTCTTCAGGGATGGCCTGTAAAGTGTATTACCAAGGCCATTACCAGAGGACTACTGCTCCGAGGAGCAGACCTATTTCTAGCATAAGAAGCATATGTTCAACTGATCTGGCCACATGTAACCACCCTGACAGGACCCGGCAGTTCATTATGGCTCCCGGAGTGGTGAATTCGGAAAGAAGCCTAGTCTGCTTTCCCTGACTGGCTTGTTAAATAAGTCCTTGATGGGATTGCCCAGGGATGGACCCTGTTTTAAACCTGGCTGCCAGAGAAGACGTTATAACCAGGTGAAGAGGTGGCCAAGAGGCAGCATTGTTAGCTCATCCAATTCAAAATTAACCCTGACGTTCCGTGAAAAAAACCACTTGGGTTTTTTTCAGCCAAAGTGAAATCCCGCTCCGTGGAGATTTGGCATTATCTTTGGGGCATAAGAGTTAGGCCCTTCCAGCAGTTAGGAATTTGACTTGTCTGAGACAGCCTTAACATCTTCATTGGAGAATTGGTAATTAATGCACGCTCCACCCAACCTGTTGTGTGGAGCGAATACATTTTGGGAGAGCCAGGATGGTTATTTTTGCTCACTTCTGTGATATCCTGTGGTGCTAACAGTTTGCTTCTTTGCAGTGTTGGGTGGTGAGTTCCTAAAGTACATGGAGGCCTTTAAACCCTTCCTGGGCATTGGATTGAAAAACTATGCTGAGTACCAGGTAGTCCATGCTTTTCAATAGAACACATTTATATTCTCGCTTATACTGGACAGTCATTGTGGTACAAAGTCCAGACAGTCTCGGTGCATTGGCCCTGGGTGTGAACTACTTATTCTGTTGCCCTGAGTGTCTGAACTCAGGGCAACTCCCCAGAAGTAGTCCGTGAAAAAAACCAAGATATTAGCTGCACCAGCATGGCGCCCTAAGAGCCGGGTTTTTTCCTTCTCTTTTTTTTTTTTTAACCACCTGGCTCTTGCCACCATCGTTCCTGGGGAATACTGTCATTTCTGTCCTTTCTTAATGATAACCTTGGACGGCCTTAGTTTTTTTCCTGAGGTACTGGTTGTTAAAGTGAACTGATCTCAGAGAGGGGAGGATGTTTTCTTCTTGCACTCTAGGCTCAGGTGATAAAAGGAGCAGCAGCTAAGTAAAAATAATGCCTTACCCCGCAGTTGGCCTTTTCTGCTCGGAAGATCATTTCCTGGATTCTTTGCAGGTTTGTTTGGCAGCTGTGGGCTTAGTGGGAGACTTATGCCGTGCCCTGCAGTCCAACATCTTACCTTTCTGTGACGAGGTGATGCAGCTCCTCCTGGAGAACCTGGGGGTGAGTGTCTGCACGCACAAGCCAGTCTACTAGGATCTGAAGAAATCGTCAATTGGAAACATGGTTAAAAACTCAGTGAGAGGGGCGCCTGGGTGGCGCAGTCGGTTGAGCGTCCGACTTCAGCCAGGTCACGATCTCGCGGTCCGTGAGTTCGAGCCCCGCGTCGGGCTCTGGGCTGACGGCTCGGAGCCTGGAGCCTGTTTCCGATTCTGTGTCTCCCTCTCTCTCTGCCCCTCCCCCGTTCATGCTCTGTCTCTCTCTGTCCCAAAAATAAATAAACGTTGAAAAAAAAAAAAAAAAACTCAGTGAGAGGGAACTCTTTAAGTTGCTGGAATGTTGGCTGTAGGCTTATGAAGAAAGGAATTGTTCGTTTTCACAAAGTCATTCTATAAAGTAAGGTTGTAAAGTTAAAGGAATGCATGTGCTCGCTGCATGGAATGGGGGGAGGGGTGGGGGTGGTGCAGGGAAGCCAGTAAAGTGCATACATAATCCCTCTTTTCAGAGATTATGTGGTCTGTACACAGCATATTAGTAGTTGTTTGTTACAGCCTTTGGACGGGACACGTGACTTTTATTCATTTGCTTTTCTCTCTCTATCAGAATGAAAATGTCCACAGGTCTGTGAAGCCACAGATTCTGTCAGTGTTTGGTGATATTGCCCTTGCTATTGGTGGAGAGTTTAAAAAATATCTAGAGGTCGTCTTGAATACTCTTCAGCAGGCCTCCCAAGCCCAGGTGGACAAGGTAGGCTTAGAGCTATCTTTAAGTCCAGCCCTGATTGGATGAGGGGGATTTTTGACAGTTGTACAACTAAAGGGTCTTGGAATGATGGACGTTCTGTTTTGTCTCTTACAGTCAGACTATGACATGGTGGATTACCTGAATGAGCTAAGGGAAGGCTGCTTGGAAGCCTATACCGGCATTGTCCAGGGACTGAAGGGAGACCAGGAGAACGTGCACCGTTGAGTATACAACCCAATTGACTCAGTCCAGAGTTCACTTAGCCAAAGGGGCTGTGCCTCTAGTTCTGTCACTTGTGAATGGAAAGGAAGGGGAGAAGGAAGCGCCCTGATGAAGAGAGTTGCTTTGGGAGAGAATATGGCCTTTCGTATTTCTGTTCCCTCTTCCTCTGCTGCTTTGTCTCCCCTTTCTTGGGCATTGTAAGGGATGGGATCCAGCAAGGCTGTGGTGCTGGTTGGCATCTACACCAACCCCGAGTGGCAACTGTGAGCACATACACACCCCTAGTGCAATTGAATTAACGGGCTGGGAGATCAGATTTCCTCTGTCACCTGATATTTCTGTTACTGACTAGGGAAGTATTTGTCCTTTACCTCTTTTGATACCATGGGCTTAGAGGAAAGGTCCCATTAGTTTCTTCTATATTATTTCTGCTTGTAATAAAAGGACTGTCTGCCTCGTGTGGATGTGAAGAATGACATCTTAATCTGCGAAAGGCCAGTTCGGTATAACTATATGCAGCTAATTCTCCCACCTGAAGCCAGCCTTGTGAGGGGGATAGTGTATTTGGAAACTTTGAAATGGGGGGTACAGTCCTGCCACGGTGGGATAGTTTCATCAGACTTTTTCTTTCTTTTATAGCGGATGTGATGCTGGTACAACCCAGAGTAGAATTTATTCTGTCTTTCATTGACCACATTGCTGGAGATGAGGATCATACAGATGGAGTAGTAGCTTGTGCTGCTGGACTGATAGGGTAGGTTATATCCTATTTCCAGTAGCTAAATAGAACTTTTGGAAAATCCGAAGACATGTGGTAAAGAATTTTGAGGGTAGCCTGGATGGTGATTGTGTACTTCTTTGACATGGATACTTCTTTTTTTAATGTCTGTTTATTTTGAGAGGGAGGGAGAAGGGGGAGAGAGAAACAGTCCTGAGCAGGCTCTGCCCTGTCAGCATAGAGCCCAACATGGGGCTCAATCCCATGAACCATGAGATCGTGATCAGAGCTGAAATAAAGAGTGGGACGCTTAACCTACTGAGCCACCCAGGCGTCCTGGTATTTCTTTAATAGAACCCATGGTGTCCTGTTAGGAGTTCTCACAGGTGAGAATTTACTACAGACCTTAGCTTGGGTCTTATTCCAGACTCCAGGTTTCTAATTTCTTTTCGCTAAACTATGAAGTGAGTTCTCAGAGGTATAGGAGCAGCATCAGATCTGTGTCATTCCCATATTCTGAGGCTGGTCAACAGATTGCCTATGTTTAGCCTCCTCTGTTGAGAGTTTCTGAGGCATCATTAGAAGAGAGAACCATGAGTTAGTTGTGGAACCTGCAGTAGTCATCCTCTCTCTTTAGAGTTCATTTTGTGCATCTGTTGAGGGTAGGTGCTCAACTTATCCCTAAAATTTCTTCCAGCTTTAAAAAGTAAGTGAATACAGGGGCACCTGGGAGGCTCAGTTGGTTGAGTGTCCGACTCTTGATTTCGGCTCAGGTCGTGACCTCACGGTTCGGGAGTTTGACCCCTGCGTCAGGCTCTCTGCTGGCAGCTTGGAGCCTGTTTGGGATTCTGTCTCCCTCTCTCTGCCTCTCCCCTGCTCGCGTTCACTCTCTCTCTCTCAAAATAAATAAACATTAAAAAGCAGGTAAATATGAAGAAACCCACAACTAGCTTAGCACTGGTTTGGAAGGCTCAAAATGATATGATAGCAGTGTCGGGCCAAGGAGCTCATTGTCAGGTGTGTTTGTTCTGCACAGGGACTTGTGTACAGCATTTGGGAAGGACGTACTGAAATTAGTAGAAGCTAGGCCAATGATCCATGAACTGTTAACTGAAGGACGGAGATCGAAGACTAACAAAGCAAAAACCCTTGCTACATGGGCAACAAAAGAACTGAGAAAACTGAAGAACCAAGCTTGGTAAGAGCTCATCTCCATTGCCCTCTTCTTCTACTCTCTTGGGGAGGAGGCACAGTTTCTTCAGACTGTTCCGACAAGGGCTGCCTGTCTCATGGCATTTTGTTTTGTATCCCTTCCCATATAAGTGCTTTTGAGCCAAGCCTTTGTTCCTCAGGCTTGTACTAGTGGAAGGGTCGGGCATCCTCAATCTTTCCTTGAGCCAAATACTTGATTCCTTGTGGTGATGAAGAGCAGAACTTATGTAACTGGAATTCAGTGAAGGCCCCACATGATTTTGGGTCCTAATAAAGTCATCGGTAATGGCATTTTCCCAGAATTTTCTTTTCTACTTGCTATTCCCTTCCTCCTGCTCTTTATACTTTTTTTTTACTGCAGCGCTTTTAGACATTGCATAGCTCTGCAGAAGATATCCAAAGTCAAGAGTTGTGCGACGCTTGCTTTTTTTTTTTTAATTTTTTATTTATTTTTGAGAGAGGGGAGGGGAGAGGCAGGGAGGGAGAATCCCAAGCAGGCTCCGCATTGTCAGCATAGAGGGGCTCGCTAACTGTGATATCGTGACCTGAGCTGAAATCAAGAGTCGGACACCCAGGCACCCCTGACCCTTGCTTTCAGATGTAGTCCTTATTTTTTCAGCTCTCAACATACTCATTGTCTTACTCCAAAGATCTCGATAAAATTGGCTCTTTTGAGTTTTATCTTGTTAGCTTCCCTCCTACCCTCTTAATATAGGTGCTAATGAGAGCAGGTAGCTGGCACATGGGAAGACAAGAAAAACAATTAGTCCTTTTATTAGGACAAACTAGACCAATTCATTTCAGGCTGGTGAGCACTTAATTGTGGGAATCAGAAGCGTTTGACTCTTCCAACTGTATGTGATCTCAAAGTTGACTTGTTTTCCGTCTGTTTTTAGATCTGTTACCATTGGGATGATAACCTGAGACCCCCACTGGAAATCTCCAATCTTTTGAAAAACCCGGAAGTGAGGAGTGTGCACGGATGCTGAATGTTTGGGAATGAGAGGATGAGTGAGTGAGGCTTGAAAACACACCACATTGAAAATCCTGCCACAGCAGCAGCCGCAGCCGCCAACAGCAGCGCTGTTAGTGAGCTAAGTAAGCACTGACTTCGTAGAAAACCATAACGTCGGCCATCTTGGAAAAGAGAAAAACGATGGATGTAATTGCTTAGGAAAAAAAAAAAAAGGAAGTTCTCTCTTCCCAGGACAGGCTAGAGCTAGCTTTTCTGTCTTTTGGCCGGTGCCGAGTGGAGTGACTGGTTTGGGAGAGGAGGAGGGACTGGGTTCAGCTGTGGTGCTTTGTTGTAAAAGGCAGTCTGGCCTTTGCTACTGACAAGAAAGATGGAGCCTGGGTCTCAAGCCCACCTTTGGTGTACCATTGCCACACGGTACTGTACGCGTGCCGGCTAAAAGGAGGGTGAGGGATTCTTTACGGTCTGAGAATGAGTGTGTGTGAGTGAGGCGGTATCCACATTCTCAACTTCAAGTCATTGCAGTTTCTTTTTCCCAGAAAAAAAGGGGTTAGATGTTGCATTTCATAAAACTAACCGAAGTCCTGTCTACTGATGCAGCACAAGAGATGTGTAAAAAAAAAAAAAAAAAAAAAAAAAAAAAAAAAGGAAAAAAAAAAAGAAAGACGCTCTTTAGGTTTTGTTTTTTGTTTTGTTTTTTTAATTACCTTCTAGGGAAAACACTGACGAATGGTCAGAGCTCCCGTATCCTGATCTTTTCATCAAGGCGCCTTTCCTAATAATATGGTTCAACTGTGAATGTAGAAGTGGGGGGGAGGGGGGGAGAAAAAGAAAACTCTGGAGTTAGAGGATCTAGAAAAAATTAAAATACAATTGTTACAAATAAAGAATGCAGACTTCAAAACAAAAGAAAGCCACAACCCAAACAAACCAAAATTTAGATGCTCAGAAGTAGCAGCACAAAAGAAAAGGTCTCTCCTGACATGTATGGTGGCAGTCTGAACACCCCCAGAAAATTGTGCCAAAGAGTTTAAAAACAAATACACAATAAAAGTAAACACACACACACACACACACACACACACACACACACACACAGCAAACTTCAGGTAACTATTTTGGATTGCAAACGAGGATAAATTTAATGTTCAAACAATCTGATAAAATAACCATTTGGAAACTGCTTGGCCTTCTGTTCTCTTTTATTTGATTGACTACAATGCGGTATTGGTCTCTTGCTGCACTTCAAAACCAACTAATCAACAAGATAAAACTTAAAAAACGAAAGTATATATATACATACATATATATATACTAGGACTCTTGTGATGAAAATGGCACTTGAAAAAGGTTTTATTTTTCCACTGAAGTTGAAGATTAATAAAATGGTGTCAGACATTCCCCTGGTCACACACTTTAATATTTTTTTAAAAGTGTGATGTGCTATGAGAACCATAAAGCAGACTTCGCTATTTTCCCTTTTACAAGGGAACAGGGCACCCGGAATTTTGGGTTTAGAATCTTTCAGCAATAAGGAGGGATGTCGGTGAGCTTTGACCCCCTTTTGGTTTTTGCAGTTACTAGTAGTTTTTTGCTGGCATTTTGAATATGCTGCTTTCAAAAACACCAAGGAAGATCTTTAATTGCTTCCTGGTGTTTGGAGGATTAAAAAACAAGACCTTAAATTCCCACTTTCATTTCCATTCTAGCAAAAGAAATGTGGGCTTACATTTTTCTCTTTGCCATTTTCCCCTCCCCATCCAAGCCTTCCATTCATAAGTGGGATTGGCTCGGTTTTGCTCATCCATATGGCAGCATCTCTAATCGCTCTTGTACAGGGTATCAGATATTGTGCCTTTTGGTGCCAGGTTCAAAGTCAAGTGCCGATCTATGAACCAGTGTACAAAAAAAAAAAAAAACAACACACACACAAAACACAAAAAACAGGTGTTTGAAGGAAAGACTCCGTTGTGAATAAAGAGTTTGTACCACCTGCTAAGCCCTACTAAGAAGAGACCTGACCCTCTAATCCCGTTTCAATGTTAGTTGTCCCTTGAGGAGAGGGTGATACACTAACCATTCCTGATAGATAGGGGTTGGTCAGGGCTTAGGGAGGGGGCAGGAATGTTGGGGAGAAAAAAAATCTGATCATTCCTCAGTGCTACCCATTTCTGTCCTGTGTGGGCTGCTTAGCTAGACAGCAGGAGAATAAAGTACACCGAGAACCATAATGGAAACAAAACCTTCCGTGTGTTTTGTCATGTTTTGTTCCAGGGAAGCAGTTGACAAGTGCTGTTATTAACGCTTTCTCCCAGATCCATTCAGTGATGGAGAGGAGGAAAATGGGCTGGTTGGACTGTGGTCTTGGTGCCTTGCAGGCGTTCTACACTGGTTATGCATTTAATCCTCTTTCCTAGTTACTTTTGGCTAGTGGGTTTTCCAGAGTCTGGGCTCTTACCCTGAATCGATTGTACCACCTAAGGTAACTGGGTGCAAGATGTATTCAGTCCACTCACTGTCCGGGCCTTCCCCACCCTAGTCTTGGCACATTCCTCCAAGAATGTAGTTACCGTCTGCTTGGGAAGATGTCAGTGCAAATGTGAAGCAAATGGGCATCGGACTAGGCTTTGGTTTGCCGTAAGTGGCAGCTGCCTGTATCAATTACGATTACACTTATTAATTTTGCTTTTCATTTTCCTGGTTCCCCTCAGCTCCCCTCTGTTGAAATGTTGAACTTCGGACTGTCAGAGGCAACTGTAATCTTGCCTTAGGGACTTGTGGAGAAAGGGAGGGGAAATGCTCAGTGCAGTGGTTTCACTTTCAGAACCAAGTAATCTAGTCCCTCTGATATTTAAGAAGTGTGTTAGTCCGACTTCTATGAGAAATCTCAACTCCATCAGCTTTTGATAGCATCTCGGTTTTGAAACAACTTCAGTCTGTAATTGGCATTCAGAATGCCCTTGGCATGCCAGTCTGTGATGGCATTAAAGACCTGTTAAAACACTTGAGCCCAACTTTATTAACCAAAACTGATACCACCATCTTTATCTTCTAAATAAAGTCCGCTTTATTTTTATTTTCAACATTTTGCTGCTTCATTTTTGGTTCCACATGGTGTCACCTTGGAGGCGAAATGAATGGTTTGAAAGAAGCTGGAACGTGTGGTGGTGATGTGCGTGTGAGTTGGGGAAAGGAAGGACACATCGGTCTTAAAAACAGACACTGCGTAGTGTGATGGGAAATGAGTGAAAATAACTGGCCTACAAAGCGGTGGGGAGGAGGTTTTTGTTCCGAGTGCTTCTGAACCCGCAGGAGATGGTCTCTGTCTTGTGCATATTTTTCAGGCGAATCTGGTTGGTTTAATGGCTCCTCCAAAATTGGCTTTTTACATGGCTTGCAGTGTGTATTTAATTTCTACTTCCACATCCCGCCCCCCCCCCCCCCCCGAAATTTGTAGAGGGAAGAACACTAACTTGGGATTTAAGAGATTAGGTACGTTCTTCACTGTTGCTTATTAGCGTAGTGATGCCTGCAGGCTACTTTCTGGGTTTATGTTGGGCAAGTGAACTGAGGGCTGACCATAATTTTCCTCCCTTAGCCTCCATGTGGCCTTCCACTTTTCTGATTGCACCCCCGTCAGAAAGTTTTGATCATGCATACCCCCATGTGTTTATAAATTATATACCTGTACTACTGTACCCCTATATTGTGTAACATAAGACACAAAAATAGATATTAAAAAGCGATTATATGAAAAATACATAAATAGAAGTTCTAATATTTTATTTCTATGCCCAATTTTGGAGATTACTGGGTTATAAAGGGTAACTTCTAATTCTTCTAAGACATTAAATCCTGGGCAATGGCAGTCAACCAAGGACATTTCTCCAGGGAACATGCACCGAGAGAAAAAGAATGATACCGGTTCGTGGCGCAGGGAGGGGCTGCTTCTCCCAGGAATTTTTTTCTTCCTTTTCAGGAGTTCTCCAGGTAATTCCCCGTTCCCACATACCCCTCCCCGACAAACACTCAAGAAGCGCACACAGTACGAGGCTACGGTTCCACCTGGTCTCACTAAGGGTTCCAGCTCCGACCTGCCGGAGGTGAAAAACACTAAACACTGAGAAAATGTTATGTGTCCCGTTGTATCAATTTTCACACCAACTTTAGCAATCACTGTTCTCATTTTCCTGATGAGAAAAGAGGCGCAGGAAGACATTCATCAGACCACGTGGGGCTCGAATTCAAAGCCAGGCGTCTCAGATACCAACACCCAAGCTTGTCTCACATTTGCCCTAGACAGATGCTGTCAGTGCCTTAGCGATAAAAAACGAGGGTCTGTGCTGTCCATATTTGTAATGTGCCATGCATTTCCTTCGCAGCACTATCTAAAAGTCTATTTTAAATGTTTTATTGCCGGTTTTCCGGATCATAATGTAAGCTCCCTGATGCAGTGACCTTGGCTGTCTTCCTTACCACTGTATCCCCAGCCTAGAGCAGTGCCTGACATATAGCGGACCTTCAATAAATACTTGTCAGTACAGTTCGGGGAGTTGCCGGAAATGGCATCACCTAGCGGTATCCAGAAACCTGAGAAAGGAGGGCCTCGGGATACCTGGGCTCCCAGTTCTTCCCCCTCCTCATTTGCTGGATGACTTCAGGCTAGCCTCTTAGCCTTGAATTAGCTGGAGGAATGGGAACAAGATTAGTCAGTAGTCGTTATATGGTGTCTGTTTCATGCACTTACCCAGTGCCAGGCTTATAATAAGCATCTTATGTAGGGTGGTAGAAGTAATCCTCATCAACGCTGTAACCAAGGTACCAACTTAGTCCCATTTTATAGATGAAGAAACAAGCACAGGGGAGGAGCTAAGAACCTTGCCGCAAGTCACGTGGGCTAAGGCGGTGCTTGTCCCACTGGGCGGCTGCAAACCACGTGGGATGCAGTGGAGCCTCTGCTCCCAGCGAGCTTACACCGTGCGAGCAGGGAGATCCCTGGATGAAGCGTTCTTGGAATTAAACAGCAAAGCCGCGTTGCCTTGATTCAATAATGAGGTGCGCTGTTGACCTTTTGACGGTGGTCAAAGTCTTAATTTAGGGGTCAGGGGTGGCATTTTCTCCTAAAATCAACTTTCCTCCCAATTGGGAGTTTGAACCGTCTCCTCGTACTTACCCGTCTTCCCACTGAGCCAGAAGATTTTTGGGAACCAGGGTTGGGGGAAGGGTGTTAGAGGTGCCTGGTGGCCAGAAAGGCCACAGGGCTGCTGAGTAAGCTCTACATCTGAATTACTCGGGTGCTGTCAGCTGATCCTGGGCAGCACAGCCAGAGCTGTTCCCTCTCCCAGGAGCCCCTAGGCCGTAAGTTCCTGAGCTGAGCTCTCCTCCACGTGAAAAGGACCTCAGCTGAAAGTACATCTCAGCTCTGGCACCCGGACTGAGCTCGGGATGCAGGGGGGCAGCCTGTCACCATCCTGAGGGAAAGAGAATGAAGAAATGACTGTATGAATAATCTCTCCCTGTTATTTTCTGAGCTTTGCCCTTCAAAATATTGTACAGTCTTTTGAGTATGACCGTGGGCAAATTCTTCAACTTCCCTGAGCCTCAGGTTTTGTCATTTTTCTTTTTCTTTTTCTTTTTTTTCTTGAGACAGTGTGAGCAGGGGAGGGACAGAAAGGGGGACAGAAGATACAAAGCAGACTATACCTTAAGAGCAGCAAGCCGATCGTAGGGCTGGGACCCACGAACTGCAAGATCATGACCTGAGTCAAAGTTGGACGCTCAAGCCACGCAGGCACCCCTCAGTTTTGTCATTTGTAAGATAGAGATCCCAGTGAAAGGTAGCTCATATAAAGTTCTTAGCACAGTGACTTACCATGCACTAATTAATTGATCAACAGCTATTATTATGTGCCAGGCACTGTTCAAGGCACTGGGGATGCAACAGTGAAGGAAGCAAATAAGGAGCCCCATCTCCTTCTGATGGGCTCACGGTCTAATGAATAGCGACAAATATTAAGTATTCAAAAATTCAATATAATAATTTTAAAAATTCTAAAAAAAAGTTCTGTTTAGGAAAGAGCACACATGAACATGGTCTTGGAGAATATGAAGCCATTAAAAACACACACACACACACACACACACACACACACACAACTATTTCCACTCAAGTCTTGCTTAATTTGATTACAGGACGTGTGTTACTGCCACAGGAATTTGGGAATTTGTTGAAGGAATGAGTCTTTTTTTTTTTTTTTTAATTTAAAGTAATCTCCACCCGCAGCATGGGGCTTGAACCCACAACCCCCCAGAGATCGAGAGTCACATGCTCCAACTGAGCCAGGCAGGTGCCCCAGAGGAATGAGTCTTTCCATCACTGCCCAAACCTCTGATTTGATGGCAGACCAGTCCCTGGATGGTTCTGCAGCAAACCCTCATTTTCTGAGGTTTAGAACCTGAGGGCTAAGGTGGCACCCAGACCCTGCACTGTCTGTCACGTGTGTCTAATCAATTTTCCTGCCTGCCTGCTTCTATTTGAGTCATCTGGGTTTTATTTTGATTCACTCTCTTTGCCGGCTGTTAATGCCACCTCCTCCTACTCTTTTCAGGCAAGGTTGGGACAGGAATGACAAAGTTTTTCTCCAGAGCAAGAGTCCTGGGAATGGGAGACAGGCTCTCCCTGATGGTTTCCATGGAGGAAACATGTAAGGGCGACTCGGCCCTGCTTTTGTGGTCCTTTCCTGCTGGGCCTGTGAATGCCCTGTAGAAATGTTTTACCACTCCTGCCTGACCACCACACCCTCTTCTCTCCTTCTCCCACCTCACTTCCCCTTTCACCAAAGGTTTTTACCTTTTCCTGTCTCTGTTATGATGAGCCCTGATCATTCAGACCAATCTCTAGCTTTCTCAGATGAAGAAACTGGCCTGGAGAGGTGAGCTAATTAATCCAAAGTCACTGCCTCATTCATTTATTCATTCAACCAAGCACACGCCTTCTTACCCTTAAAGATGTAGCTTAACAGTCCAGGTGTCCATTGATAGATGAATGGATAAAGAAAATGTGATATATATATATATATATATATATATATATATATACACACATATACATGCATATACATACATATATATGTATATATATGTGTATATATAGATAAACATACACACGCACAATGGAATATTATTCAGCCATTAAAAAAGAATGGAATTTTGCCACTTATTAACAACACGGATGGACCTAAGGAGTATAATGCTAAGTGAAATAAACCAGAAAAACACAAATACCATACGATTGCACTCATATTGGAATTTAAGAAACAAAAAAAACCAAATGAACAAAGGGGGGAAAAAGGGGAGAGAGGCAAACCAAAAAAACAAGACTCGGGGTGCCCGGCTGGCTCAGTCCAGTGGAGCATGTGACTCTGGAGCTCGGAGTTGTAAGTTGGGGAAAAAAAACCCGTCTGCCCCATCAGGTATAGAGATTACTTAAAAGTAAAATCTTCAAACAACAGACTCTTAACTATAGACAACAGATGGTTCCCAGTGGGGAGGTGGGTGGGGGGGGGATGGATGAAACAGGTGAAGGGGTTAGGAGTGCACTTGTCATGATGAGCATGGAGTGATGTATGGAACGGTTGGATCACTATAGTGTACCCCTGAAACTAGTATAGCACTGTATGTGAACTACACTGGAATTTAAAAAAATAAAAATAAAAATAGAAACTGTGCATCGTAAAGAAAAGATAGGCCATTATGAGGTTTATATGCAGGGTGGAGCTTCAAAAAGAAAAAAACAAGATTTAGCTTAAACGTCACCTCACCGGAGACCTCTATTTTACCTAAAGCAGATCCGACTCCCATTTTTCTCCGTTGCTCCCCCCTTGTGCCTTTTTACCCTTTATCATGACTCATAATTTTTAAGTTATTTCTTTGGTCTGATTCTCCCACTAGAATATAAGTTCTGTGAAGGCAAGAAAGACATGTTTGTCACTCAGAGCCTTGCTCATCACTAGTCTCAGTACCCAGCACTTGACAGGTGTCCAAGAAGTCTTTGATGAATAAATGTATGGTGGGCAAGTACCATCACCATCGGGGCATTTGTGATATGAAGATGGATGGGATACAGTCCTTGCTCTCAGAACTGTTTGGAATAACAGAATCGGAAACAGGGAGAATGCAAGGAGATCAGGTCCTGATTGGCGGGAGTGGGCGGGTGGGAGGGTGTATTTTAGGGTCACCTAAACCAGGCCTAGTCTCTGCTGGGCTTTTGCCACCAGCCATCTAGAGCCCAGGATAAACCTTTTGGCTGTCACTTAGGCCTGTACCCTGAGTGGCCCAGAAGAAGCAAGGGCGGAAAACTTATTCTGTAGAGTGAGTGCTCAGATGGGTACCTGGAACCATTACCCTTTCCAGTGAGGGAGGCTGTGCCCATTTCACAGTCAAGCTCATGCCCATCCAGTCCCCAGAGACAACCCCACACCTTGCAGCCTAGCCTCTGATCTTTTGCCTGGCCTTCTGCTTTAGAAGAGAACTTGTGCAGCAGTAAGGAAGGTGAAACCTGTCTACCCCCGGGGATTAGTGGGGTGATGGATGTCCTAGCCCGGTAGCCTTCATATCTAGAGGACAGGTGGGTTTGTCCCACATGGCTCTGAGAAAGCTTGTGACCTCAGAGAGCAAGTGGCTGACCTGCCTTCCTGTTCTGGACTAGGAAGGAACCCATCAGGAAGAGGAGGAAGGAAGCCAGTTGAGGATCCCCTTCTTTGAAGAGAGTTCACAGTCCCTGCAGGCTCTCGGGGGAGGGGAAGCTCACCCCTAAATCCATCTTCTCGCTACAGGGGGGCAAGATGGCTGCTGTTGCTGCTTCTCAAAGCTCACAACAAGGAAAACGCCTTTTCTTTCCTCCTCTCCCCCTTCCAGAATCAACCCAGGGGCCAGAAAAGTAGGCTCCAGTTCCCAGCAGCCTGAACCGTCCCTCCAGATGGAGGCTTTACAGCTAAATGCTGAGCCTACCCTAAGCCTATAAACCTGCTTCCCTGGTTGGCCTGTCAGAAGTTAGCCAGAGTCCTTCAGAGTTTCCTCTCATCATTCACTACCTGCAGCCAAGGCTGACCATGCCTCTGCCCACGGTGTTTAATCCACCAAGGAATAATCAAAATGACTCATGAACACCTCCTGAGGATCCACCCAGCACCTTTAGTTCTGATTCCCCATTCTTCCCCCAGGGGTGCCTGGGTTGGAAAAGATCTCCAACTTTATTTAGAGAGGTTAAGTAATTTGCCCAAGGTCACACGGTGGGAAAGTGGCAAAACAAAACGAAAGGAAACACACACAAAAACTTGTGCCTCCTGCCCAGCAGTTTGGCAAGTGCTCAAATCATCTTTGTGGAAAGGGTGAAATGTGTTGTTATTCCTTCATTTCACTGGCCTGTGGGTGAGGGGATTGTGTCAGGGGGAGGAAAGCCGCTTCCCTTCTTAAACGAACCTCTGACCTCCTTAGTTCACTCTCACTTCCGAAGAAGTTACCAAATTTAACTCTAATCTCTCCGACTAGACCCTATGGTCCGTGTCTCTGTTATCAGAGCAATGCCCCCATCCCCAAGAGCAAGGAAGAGTAACTCGAGTATTTTCCTTCTTGAGAGCAAAGACCAAAACCAAAACCCAAATCCAAATCCAAATAAATAGCTTCACTTTCCCCCCAAAGACACAGCCCCCAAGCAAACCCCAAAGTGCCACCTGAGCCCTTGCGCGGCCCGCAGGCGCCCCGACACGCGCCACACCACGCCACACTGCGTTAGGGAGGCGTCGGGGAGGGGGCGCGGAGCGCGGGCCGGGAGCGGCGGGGAGCCAGGGGGCGCCGGGCGCGCTGCCAGGCCGCGCCGCACCGCGGGGGCTGGCCGCCCCTCGCCACGTGGTGGTGGCAGCGGCGGGGTCCCGGGCGCCTTCCCAGCTGGAGAAACCCGGAGCAGCCGGGGAGGAGGAGGAGGCGGCGGCGGCGGCGGCGGAGGAGGAGCGGGGCGGGCGGGAGGGAGGGGGGCTGGGGGGGGGGTGGGGGGTGGGGAGGGACCCGGCGGCGGCGACAGGGCGAGAGCGGAGCGCGGTGCCAGGGGGGTGGGGGCACCGGTGCCCGTCTGGGGAGGGAGCAGGCGGAGGGGGTAAGCTGCGATTACAAGCAGGAACCGGCAGCAGCTGTGAGTCCCCGGCGGGGCTGGGGCGGGGGGGGGGGGGGAGGGGAGCGGCGCCCGGGGCCGGCCGGGGTCGCAGGGTGGGGCCGGAGGAGGCGACGGGAGGTTGGCGGGCAGTTGGCCCTGGCGGGCCGGGAGGGGAAGGGTCCGGCGCCGGCCTGCCGCGTTCCCCCTTTTCCCCCTCCGCCGCCGCTGCTCAGGCCGCACCGCCTCGGGAGCCCCTTCCCCGGCCCGGGGACCGCCGACTGGGGGCCCGGGGCTTGGCCAGCGGTGGGGGAGGGGGCTGCGTGGTCTCGGCCCCCGAGAGGGGAGGGGCGACAATTTCTGTCCGCCGAGCTAAAGGGGTTTAAAGGGCGGCTCTTAAAGGGGCCGCAGTAGGGGCCCGGGGCGGAGGAGGCACCCCCTCCCCATCCGCCCTCCGCGGCTCTCACCCGGGGCCGCCGGGCCGGGGGGGAATGCGGAGGAAGGGAGCGTCTGTCCGGGCGGCCCAGGGGACAGAGCCCCCGCCAGTGGGGCTGGGCCCGAGGTGGCGGGCTGGGGGTCTGGGGGGGTGTGGTGAGCGCTGGCGGGCGGAGTTGGGGGGAGGGGATGCGCCTGGAGAGGAAGGGGTTAAAGGTGGGGCCAGCCCTACAAACACGCGCACACACTCCTTACTCAGACCAGGTCACACGCGTCTCCCTGGCACTTAATGGGGGAGGTTTGGGGGGGGGTGCTGGGGCCCGGGCTTGAGCCCCCTTCACTCCAGGCTCCTGCTGCCCGGCTTTGGGAGGTCGCGGACCCCGCTGTCTCAACTCAGACCTCACGCCGAGCCCCCTCTCCTACGCGCACACACGCTCCGGCGCGCGCGCACACACCTCGGACATTCCCATAGTGCCTCACGTGACACACGGCCCCGAACGTGCCCACCCTTCACACACGCTCACGCACGCGTGCACACACGCGCACACACAAACACACACGGCTTCCTGGCCACTTTCCAACTCCATTCCCGACCCCCAGCCACCCCCAGCGCAGCCCTGCGAAGGCACTCATTGACTGTGACACACCTACACTCATTCACAGACACACACACTCCCCCCACACATGCCAACCACAGACACACATTCATAAACAGGGCCAGAAGTACACACGCACCCTCTCGCGCGTACTCTTTCGGAGCCCTGAGTCATTCCTGCCCCCTCTCAGGGCTCCTCACTTCCCTGTGTGCAGGCACATTGGCGGGCTGGGGAATTCTTCGGTGGACCCTTTCCAGGGCCCCCCACCCTCTGTGTGTTCCCTCTGACGCTCTGTGAGGACTTCCTCTGGGTCCCAGATCAGGGGCCGGGAGGGCCTGGAGGGTTGCCACAACCCTGGTCTGAGTGGGGGAGGCACTTCCTTTTCCTGAACTCTGGGATCCTGCAGGAAGAAGCTGGGAAGTTGGGCGGGGGCCCCCACAGAGGACGTGCTGACAGTGGTGGGGCTGACTCTCCCAGAAGCACTGGGCCTTAGTGAGGAGCCAGGGGTGCCAGAGGCCGGGGATGAGGAGCGTGGCAGAGAGGTATTTGGGGAAGCAAGGCCTGGGGTGGAGAGGGGCTGAGGAGTGAATCAAGGCAGCCCCGTCTGGGCCCTAGCCTGGGAAGGCAGTCCTTTCCTGTCCACAGGTCTCCCTGGGCTCTGGAAGGAACTCTTCTCTGCTGCTGGCCTGGTTTACTTGTCCCTACTTGTCAGGCCCTCCCTGCCAGAAGTCTTCATGTAGTTACAGCCCCTTCCCCCAAAGGCAGCAGAGAAGAGAAAACAGGGCTGAGTAGTCTGCGGGTAGGCAGGGGTGGGAGCTTCCAAGCTTCCTCTCAGCTGGTCATAGCATTCCTTGGGCCAGCTTGAGGGGTATGGGAGACAACCTCCAGGCTGCCCTCTCCACTGTTGCTCCTGCTCTCCCAGGAGGCCCAGTGGGGGCCGAGGCCCAGGCCCTTGCCATGGAGTCCATGTTTGAAGATGACATCAGCATCCTGACCCAGGAGGCACTGGGGCCCAGTGAGGTGTGGCTGGATGCCCCAGGAGACCCCTCACTGGGAGGGGACATGTGCTCTGCCTCCCACTTTGCCCTCATCACAGCCTATGGGGACATCAAGGAGCGGCTGGGGGGCCTGGAGAGGGAGAATGCCACCCTCCGCCGCCGTCTCAAAGTCTACGAGATCAAGGTCAGAACTTGGAGAAGATGGGGGTCTGGTTGTGTGTGTGTTGTGGGGGTTGGGGATCCCAGGAATCGCAAAGAGGGATCAGGATGCACACTCTTGGGAACCTGAGGGTCCCCCGTGAGGGATGTGGCTGCTTTGGATGGGAAGGGTCAGGAAAGGATCCTGAGCCAAAGGGTGGGACCTTGCATCTAAAAAAGATCTGGTTGGCGGAGATGCCTCCAGGCCGTGTGGATCCCACTTGAGCAAGGGGAGGGAGAGGTGAGGACTTCAAGGCAGGTTGTGAGGTGGGAGCCCAATCGAGGCTGAAGCCTGGGCAGGGAGCCGGGCACCAGCTCTCCTGAGGACCTGCCTGCCCACAGTACCCGCTGATCAATGACTTTGGAGAGGAGCATGGCTTCTCTCTGTATGAAATCAAGGATGGCTCCCTGCTGGAGATGGAGAAGGTCAGCCTGCAGCAACGGCTCAACCAGTTCCAGCATGAGGTGAGTCCCTCGCTGGCCTCCCAGCCCAGACTGGGTTCCCTGGACCCCTTGCTCCAGTGTATTTCTGACAGTCCCCTCTCTCTACCACCACCCCCCCCGCCAGCCTCTGTCTCCTTGGTCAGCGATGGCCCTAGTCTTCCCTAGAATGGGTTGCAGCCTCTCCCACCCCTCTTCCATTGGGTGCTGGATGTGTGGGTGGGAGGTGTGGGGAGCTGCTTGGCCCCCAAGTCAAGGATGGGCCTGACCACGGTGTGCTTTCCATCCCCTCTGGGCCCCATTCAGTTGCAGAAGAATAAGGAGCAGGAAGAACAGCTTGGGGAGATGATCCAGGCTTATGAGAAACTTTGCGTGGAGAAGAGCGACCTGGAGACAGAGCTGGGGGAGATGGTGAGGCCCAGGGAGCCGGGGGTGCTTGTGGCTGGGACCTTTGTTGTGTGATTGTGTGTGACCCCATGTGTGTGTGTTTGTGGTGTGGACCCCAGTGGGTTTGAGTGCCCGTTTGCCCTTGTGAGGGGGGCTGAGTGTGTCATACAAGTTGTGAGTGACCCTCAGGACACCCTGGCCACGCGGTGACAGCGTGTCTCCGGGTGAATGTTTGTGTCTCGTGCTGGGTCGAGTCTGTGCCTATACGCTGCGTCTGGAAGGCTGTGTGGGTGAGGGTAGAGGTAATCAGGTCTCTGTGGCTGCTGGGACTGGTCCTGGCATGTGTGTGATTCTGAGTAGGGGTATGGCCACGCGCGTGAGCAGGTGTCAGAATCAGGACACGTGGTCTCTGCCAGCTCCTACCTGTGAGTTGGGTCGAGTCTCTTAGCCTCTGTCCCTCCTCTGAAAAGGGCAAATGATAACAATACTGCTGAGTTGTTGTTTGTGACGTCTGAGTTGGGACGTTTGTGTAAGAATGCTTCGCCTTAATAATCATAAACACTTAACATAGCACTTAACTATGTGCCAGGCACTGTTGTTATCTCTTTAGATATATTTACTCATTTTAATCCTTGCAACAAACCTAAGAGATAAGTGTGGTTATCCCCGTGTTATAGATGAGGTAGGTGAAGCCCAGAGTGGTTGTCACATGTGCAAATAGAACTTATTATGCTTCTGAGGGCGTAGCTATGTCTGGACTGAGGGGCTGTGTGTTCTTAGAAGTGTCCCGCAAGGAAGAGGCGTTAACTCTGACCTTGCAAGGGGCAATAGCTAGAAACATCTGCATTGCAGTTGCTGGGAGAGGAGACCTCACACTCATAGCCACTTGAGAGTGCAGTTGGGATGTGTGACCTGGGGCCTCTGCTCCGTTTAGGGGTGATGGCTTCCCAGACATGGGGAAGTCCTGGCTTTGGGGGGCCCACAGGGGTACCCTGGTCCTGTGCAGACCCTACCCCTTTGTCTCACCCTGCAGCGGGCCCTGGTGGAGACCCACTTGCGGCAAATCTGTGGTTTGGAACAGCAGCTACGGCAGCAGCAAGGCCTCCGGGACGCAGCCTTCCCCAGCCCGAGCCCCCCACCTGCCCCTGCCCCACCTTGTACTGATCTGGACCTGCACTACTTGGCACTGAGAGGGGGATCTGGCTTGAGTCACGGTGAGATCTCCACGACCCCTGATATCCCTCCCCCAGAGTCCCCTAGACTAACCCCCATTTCAGTACTACTCTGGAATTGATGGTGAGCACCCCATTATAATGTCTTATTAAATTTCTCCCATAATTACCCTATAACCTCTTTGCCACCCTTCCCTCACTTCATCTACTCTTACGCAGTTTCTCCCACTGACACCCCCCTCTACCACCTGCTTTCTCTGGCTACCCCCATGCATTCCTATGTGTGTCAGCAGAGGGCACCTCCACTCAGAGTCCCCCAGCCCGGTCCTTACAGTGGTGATTAGCGGAGGCCAGAGGGTGCTTGGAGATTTGAATGTGGCCAGGGAATCCCTTTCAGGAGGCCATCTTATTTTGTCCTTGGTCTCCTAGAAGATGAGAAAAAAGCAGCTCAGGCCATCCTCCCACACTGCCCTCAGTAGAGGCCTCCCCCGGGGGTATTTGTCCTCTGGCTATCTTCTGGATCTCTGATGGGGCGGTCCTCACCGGTTTCAGTCTTTGCTGACCTGGGAGTCGGTGGAGGGTGCCAGCAGCTGGACCCAACCTGACATTATCCTCTCTCCTGCCAGTAGGCTGGCCGGGCCCCACACCCAGTGTGAGTGAGCTGGAGCGACGGCGTTTGGAAGAGGCTCTGGAGGCTGCCCAGGGTGAGGCCCGGGGGGCTCAGCTTCGGGAAGAGCAGCTCCAGGCCGAGTGCGAGCGGCTGCAGGGAGAGCTGAAGCAGCTGCAGGAGAGCCGGGCCCAGGTAAAGGACCCCGCCCAGCATTCCCCGGAGGTCTGAGAGCTGCTGGAAATAGCCGTTAGAGTCCCAGGACGTCCTTCCTGGGTTTCGACTGGCTGTGGGAATGGTAAAGAGGGGGGTCTGGGCAAGGTGACATTGGCGTCTGACCTCCCGGTCTTCCTCCCTAGGATCTCGCCTCCAACCAGTCAGAGCGGGACATGGCGTGGGTGAAAAGAGTCGGGGATGATCAGTAAGTCACATCTGAAATCCTCTCCATCTTTTTTTTTTTTTTTAATTTTTTTTTTCAACGTTTTTATTTATTTTTGGGACAGAGAGAGACAGAGCATGAACGGGGGAGGGGCAGAGAGAGAGGGAGACACAGAATCGGAAAACAGGCTCCAGGCTCTGAGCCATGAGCCCAGAGCCTGACGTGGGGCTCGAACTCCCGGACCGCGAGATCGTGACCTGGCTGAAGTCGGACGCTTAACCGACTGCGCCACCCAGGCGCCCCTGAAATCCTCTCCATCTTAACCTCTGTGCCCTGAGGGTGGCATTTCCCAGGTCCCCGTTTTGGGGTCAGTTCTCCCCTCTGTGTTTGGAGGGCCCCTCTTCCAGCATCAGGCCTGTGGGTTTGGCTTGCTTGTGTGGCTCTTCATCCTTCACAGGAAGGAGGCGAGGTTTCTGGGATGTGACCCCCGCTTTCTTCTGACACCCAAGCTCGTGTCTCCTTGAGGTGTCAGGGGTTGAGGCATTTCCTCAGCTGCTTTGCTGCTATGTTCTGGGTCCCCTGGTGAGTTTCTGGGCCTCTCTGAAGCCCCATTTTTTCTGTGCCAGTAACAAGGCCAGTTAGTTGGGTTAACTGCCCCCTCACTGATGAGGAGGAAGGAGGTGGCGTCTTTCAGGGTCTGTGCTTTGTTTCCCACCTCAGGAGAAAGCTGAGGCCGAGAAGAGGGGCTTACCTGAGTTCTACAGCAGCCGAGAGGGGGGTTAGGACAGGCTCCACTGGGTGGCCCCTGTAGAATCTTGCTGAGAAAGAAGGGCAGCAGGAAGGAGGGAGGGAGCTATGTCAGTGGGGAGTCTAATGGCAGTGGCCTCTGGGGCAGCACTGGGCAGCAAGGGAGAGGGTGAGCGGCAGCCTGACATCAGTGAGCCTGATGCTTTTCACATCCGCACCCTGAACTCCTCCTCTCCCACTTTCTGAGAAATAGAGAGCAAACCTCCTTCCGCCTAAGCCCTCTCCCCTGAGACCAGTTGTGTGGCACAGACTCCCTACTTTCGTTGGAGGGGAAGCATGAGGCCCAGAGAGGGACAGGAACTAACCCTGTGTCACACAGTATACCCAGCTATGGGACCCCAGGGTCCTCCTTCCAGCGGGCTTCCTTCTCACCTTCCTCCCAGCTTCTGGCTACTTGGGGATACCCCTCACCTCCCTCTGCACCCTGGGGTGAGGGCCTGGGTGGAGCTGTGATAGTTGGGTTGGGGGGCGGTGAGAACCAGTTTGTGGGAGTGGTGGGTGGGATACCCTCAGCTAGGCTGCTGGGGAGGTTGAGGGCTCCTGTGGAGAGGGTCTGCCTTAGCTCGTGGCTGAGGCTTGGAGCCCATCCTAGCCCATTGCCAGACCCAGAACCACACACACACAACACACACACACACACACACACCACCACACACATTCTAGAACCCTAGTTTGCCTCAGAAGTTATACTGTAGGAGCTCTTTATGGGTCCCCTGAGTCCAGCACCCTCTTAGCAGACTGGCAGTGGAAGGCTCCCTCCAACCGGTTTGAACCCAGAAGAGAGGACTTTTTTGGCAGGCGGGAATCTGAACAGCCAGACTTTGAATCCTTCAGGGATGCAGACTGGCTTTGCTTTAATGACTTCACCTCTGTGGCCCCAGGTATCCTTCAGGGGCTCAGAGGTCAGTCATTAATTGAGAGGGTGTGAGAGGAAAGCGTAGGGGGTGGGGGGCCAGAGAAGGAGTGGAGGACCCCAAGGGACCAAAGCTGTATGTGAGTGAGTGAAGGAGAACTCCCATGAGGTGCCTTTGGAGGTTGGATCATCCACGCTGCCATTGGGGCCAGAACAGCCTCTTTCCCTTCCCACCCCCAAGGCACCTGCTCTACCCAGTTCCTTTGGCCACAGTGGCTTTGCCCAGGGGCTGGCCAGACCACTCTTACCAGAGGTGACCTCCAGCTCCTCCCCTCCGTCCTCACCGTTGGGACTCTGCAATGGGTGCCTCCTGGACCTCTCTCCCCCGGTGCCAGTCAGGCTCTGCCTGCCCCGCCTCACACTTTTCAGGCGGAGCATCTCTGGACAGCCCCAGCTTGGCAAAGAGTTAATTCTCAGAGGAAGTCCTCACTCCCCCGGCAGTTTTATTTTCTTATAAACTCAGCTCCTTTGGTAATTGCGTCCCGAGTGTTCCCTCCCCGTCCTCCCACTGAGGCCTCAGTCACCTGCTCTCAGCTCACTTTCCCCCACCAGCCCCTCCTCTTTCTTCGACTTGGTCCAGACCCTCCAGGCGAGTGGGAATTTACCTGTGGGCTTTCCCAGGAGAGGAATGCAGGGCTGGGTTATCCAGATCGGGTAAGAAAGCTGAAGAGGGGGTCAGAGAAATTCCTGAATCCAGGCCACCCCTATGTGGGAGTCGTGTGTGTTCCTGAAAGTGCTTACCTGTCTCAGTCTGGACACCTCCAGGGCAGCCAGTTTTATTGTGGGAGTCCTAGCTGTTCAAGGCCCCCCCTCGTAGTGCCCTTGCCCCTGTTTAATCCCCCACCCACCGCACAGTGGTCCTACTGGTACTAAGTGGACAGGCCTGGGAGGCAGCCCTGGCCCCAAGGATTCCAGTCCCTTCCATCCCAGCCCCCAGCCCCCAGCCCACCAGCTCCAGTCATCCGTGTTCCTCCGAAAGTGGGCACCCCGACCAGGCCACTCTGCCACCTTCCATGGCTGACCTCTGGGCAAGATTGCCCTGCTGTTTGCTCAGCCCAGCACCTGGTGGCTGGTGCCCAGGGGACAGATTGTCCCAGAAGAAGAGCTGCTGGAGGCCAGTCAGGGGCCAAAAGCAAGGATGGGGGAGGAGAGGCAGTGGAGACCAGCCTGCTCCTTAGGATGTGTAGGGAAGTAAGGACCCTGGGGGGGTCTCAGCCGAGGCGGGGGGGTGCAGAACCCACGGCCCCCTCCCCTCTGAGCCCAGCTCAGAGTCACAGGTCCTGAGTGTGGCCTTTCTGAGGGTGTGGCTAGTGCTGACGGTGGAGGGGAAATTGTGGAGAGGGGGTTCCTTAAGGGGGCTGAGGGCTCAGGCGGGCTGACTCAGTGAAGGGGGTGAGGGCCCAGTGAAGGAGGGGAGCCCCCCTGTGAGAAGACGGGGGCTTAGTATGAGTGATGAGGGAGAGAACGATAGGACTTGCTTTTTTTCCCCAACGTGGGGGGCTCAGTGTTGCAGCCCTGGCCCCTTTTCCGCCACCCCCCCCACCCTCTCTCCGCCCACAAGCTCTGCGTGGGCTGCGGTTAGTGGTGGGGGGAGAAGTGTGAACTCGGAGAGAGAGGATGGAAACTCTGCACAGAGGTCAAGGGCAGTGTGGGGTGGGTCAGGACGGAAGTCGGAGACCCCCCGTGTACCCTGAACTTAACTTCATGCCCCAGAACCAGCAGACCCAGGGCCTCCCCCTTCACCCGCTTCTCACCCTCCTACTTCCTTTCTTTCAAATTTCCTTCAGCCAAGGCAGGGGTGCTCACAGGAATTAACCCCTGAGCACTTGCAGCCTTGGGACTCCCCGAGGGTGGGGAGGGGCTCGGAAGGTGAGGCCCCCCACTCCACCTGATTGTGGTCTGAGGATTGGTGGGCTTTGAATCGGCCTCTGCCTCTTCCTTTGCTAGGAAGGCAGAGAGCAGCTCTTACCCACACTGTCTCCCTAGAAGGGAAACTGCACATCCTCTCCTCCTCGTTCTTAAACCAAAGCCATTGAGCTGGTTGGCGTCTCCAAAGAAGGATCAAGGCGGGTTTCTTTCTTTCTCTTGGGCATATTCCCAACTCTTCGTCCATATGCCAGACACCACGGAAGGCGGTTTACCTACACCATCTCATTTCCTTCTCACAGAAGATGTGGTGACAGTTCTGTCCCTTTTAGTGCTGAGACAAACTGAGGTACAAAGAAGTGAAGTACTTGGAGAAGTTCAGCGTGAAGTTAAGTGCGAATACCCCGCAGGCCCTCAGCAGATGGGGCGATAGTACCCTCTGTGGTGTTTCTCTGGTTCAGGTTCTTCCTCAGGTAGGAGGGCCCTTCTGGGAGGGGTGACCAGTGAATTACTGGCCCAACCTGCTCAATTTTGAAAGTGGAAATTTCAGTATGTTAAAATGTCAGCATCTTAGTAATTCTGCCAGGGCCGCTAGTGGGAGCCAGGACGGTCCGGGGCAAGTTGGGATGCCTGCCTCCCACCCCCCGGCCCCCCAACCTTGGTTCCCAGTCCCACTGTGAGCTGCTCAGCTTGGCTGTGTCTGGGGAGGCTTTCTTGACACTGTGAACTTTTAGCTGTGCTGGGAGCATGGCAGGGGCTGCCATGAAGAGCCGGGCTCTGGGGACCGCAAGTCATAGCTGGTCGAGGAGAGTGGAGGGGCTCAAGGCGCCTAAAAGGAAGTGGTACAGCAGTGGGTTGTTGCAGAGTGACTTCCTCCTCCACTGGCCCGCAACCTCAGTCCGCTCCACGGCCCGGTGCCTGTGGTTCCCATCCCCGAGGGTCGGGCGGGAAGGCTGCTGCTGGGTGTGCCCGTGGGTGGTGGAAAGTTTGGTCCCTAAATTCCCCACGAGAGTGAGGTGGCCGGGGACAGCTGGGGGCTGGGACGGCAATGGCAAAGAGGGAAGAGCCGGGAATGCTGGATTTCTGTTTTCCTCCTGATTCTGAGTCAGCTGGTGATTCTGACCACATGACCAGCTCGGATGCTGACCCCAATCCTAACCCTAATGCCGATCCCACCCCCGAGACTTGAACCCTGCCCCTCATCCTGTCCCAAGCAGTGTCCACAATCCTGACAGAAAATGAACTACCAACCCCAGCCCTCATCTGACCCTGACCCCAGCCTCGATCCTGACCTCAAGGCCATCCCTAGTTCTAATCCCGCGGCCCAACCACTGGCCCTCACTGTGGCCCAGCCCAGCACAGGCACCCAGTGAACTTCCCTGGGAAGATGCCACAGGGTCCTGTGTGCCTCACAGCTGGTTCGGGGGTAGAAAGAGCCCCTTTCAGAGCAGGGTGCTTCGGTCTCTAACCTTCCTCAGCTCAGTTGCTTTATCAATCACAGTGAAGATTATTGTTTCTAGATGAAAACTTGAGATCCCCGAATTATTCATGGAAAGAATGAATGAAAGGATAAGTCAATGAAGGGTGGAAAGACTTGCAGTGGAGGGAGCCTTCCTTCCTGCCAGCTCTGCCATTTGCACTCTGGCTCCTCCGAAGGTGCCAGCTCAGCAGGCTGAGGTGCCAAAAGCAGGTTTGAATCTCCGCTCTGTGACCTTGAGCCAGCTTCTTAACAGCTCCGATCCCCCACATATGTCTGGCACCTTCCTCTCCCCTCCCAAGGCAAGGGTGGTGATGCCCAGGCTACTGTAAAGCTCCCCAGCTCCCTCTCCTCCTGCCCCTCCTCCTCCCCCTCCTCCTGTCCCTCCTCCCGCTCCTCCCGTTCCTCCTCCTCGTCCTCCTCCTCCTCCTCATCTTTCCCTTCTGCTGCTACCTTCCTGTCTCTCCTTCCTCCCTTTCCTGATCATCTTGGAAGGCAGCATATAGCCTAATGGTCAGTAGCCTGGACTTTACCGTCCAGGAGGCCAGGGCCCAGTTTCAGCAACTCCCTGCTGCTAGGCTTTATGACTTTGCAAGCATCAGGTCTCTTATCTAGAAAATGGAGATCACAGTGGCAACACTGTAGGGTTGTTGAGAAGATTCAGTAAAGTTCTTTAGCATAATGCCTGGCCTATGGTAAGCGCTCATAAAGGCTATCTACCGTTCTTTTCTCTCCAGGTCTCTCCCAGGTTCTGAGAGACTCAGAACTTTCTCTCATGATGTAAGCAATCGAGAAGTGCCCAGATTTAGCCGTCTGCTGCCGTTCACCTGACCCTTCCCAGACAGTCTCGATGGTGGAAAATAGCATTCAGGTGTGGGCCAGGAAACCAGGAAATGGAATGTGTGTTCAGGTGCATGCGCGCAACCCTTGGTTGTGTAGTGCAGTTGAGATTTTTTCCATCGAATTGGCAGTGTTTTCTAATGTGAGTCATTCAGGTCGTTAGTGTATTTAGCACCCTGGGCCTGAGCATCTTGAGGTGGGAAGAGGCGCCTGATGAAGGGGGGAGGTCCTGAGGGGCCCCACCACCTGGCCCAGGGTCCTAGGGGTCTTTGTGAGGCTGCCTGGGGCTCCAGGAGGACAACAGTCATTTGCCCTCCCCCATCCCACTCCCCCTGCCCCACACCTGGTCAAAGCTGGGGGAAGGTCTGGGCGGTCTGGGCCAGGGCTTCTTCCTTCCATTTCCTGCTGTCCTGTTTTTTCCATAGGAGGTGCCAGGAGCAGGGCGGTAGAAACTGGGGTACTCCTGACAAGGGGAGGAAGGCATGTAGGGGAGATAGGGGCCTGGGAACTGAGTGTGGCAGGTGAGATCTCTAAGGCTGGGTGTGAAGGCGACGACCTGTATCTGTCACCTGAGATACAGCAGTGAAGGCGGATGGGGAGAGAAACTTGCAGCTGCTTGGCCAGAGAGGGCGCCCCATCAGTGCCCTAAGAGCCCCTCCTGCTCCCACCTCTCAGGGGTCAGTATGATGCTCTCAAGCCCCCAGTCTGATAGGGGAGACATAGCTCCTGCACTCAGTCTGAAGCGGGGAGCCTGTCATTGGAGAGTCCCCAGTTTAATGTGGACACACAGGCTAGATCCTCCTGTCTGATGGGAAGATGCCGTTTCTTCTTCCACAGACACATGAGATCAAAGTCGGGGAACACAGGACATGTAACACAAGGGCTGAGATGTGATGGGATTGAGGGCTGCAGCGTCTTGGCCAGAGTTCGTCCCCCGAGGGACTCCTTCCTCTCTGCTCCTGTCCATCCCTGTGCACCCTCAGATGGGTAATGAGTGCTCCCTCTCCCTAGGAAGTGGGCTTGCCCCCCAGAATCCCAGCCTCTTTGCAGTAATTTGGCTTTGGCCCAAATGAGTTAAAGTTTTGTTGTGGGAGGGGCTGTTGTCTCCCCCATCACCCAACTCACCCCAGGATTAGCAAGAATCAGCCAGTGAGCAGAGCGCAGAGCAAGGGAGCTCGGTCATTATCTACCCTCTGCACCTCGGCTTTTCCTGCCCTCTGAAGCCCTAACCTCATGACTTCCCTGCTCTCCTCCAGGGTCTCTCTCTCTCCTCTCTCTCTCTCTCTCTCTCACACACACACACACACACCTCTCTCTCTCGCTCTCTCCCCCTCTGTGTCTCTCTCTGTCTCTCTCACCCTCTAGCACACTGTTCGTCACACTCATACTGGCCTCGCTCTTACCTTCACTCCTCCTGTCCACATGCATCTCTCTCTCCCATGACCATTACCTCAGGATGGGGACAGGGCCCACAGGGTCTGGACACCTGCCCCTCCATTCATGCCCAGCACCCTACAGCTCCAAGAGCAGGAGCGCCTCCCCTGGGAGGAGATCCATCTAGAGTGGCTGAGTCTCTGCCTGCCACTCCCCTCCAGCTCAGCTCCAACTTCCACAAAGCTCTGGAGTCCCTTCTGGACTTGGTAAGGGGGTGGAGACATCAGAGGAAAACAAAAACCCCTGTCTCCCAGGCTCTGTCCCAAGCCCTGAACAGAGATGAAAGCAGTGACCCAAGGCGATGCAGAGCTGCCTGTGAGGTCTGGAAGGGCTCCCTGGAGGTATGCAGCCCAGGCTGGGAGAGGGGAGGGGCAGTGCAGAGAGAGATTACCTTCGTAGTTCTGGTCAGAGTGACCCACAGAGAAAGGAAGAGAAAGGAAGTGGGTTAAGTCTTGGCTAAGTTCAGAGTCTGTTCCAGCTCCATGCAGGTGGGTGCCCAGGAGGAAGTGGGAGGAAGAAAGGGAAGCAGAAAGGCACATGGATTGGGAGGTTCATTCATTCTTCACTTCCTGAACATCTACTGGGTACCAGGCCTGGGCAAGGCGCTGGGAATATAAATACAGCCACATAATGCTCCCTTTCGAAGAACTCCCAGGGCAGTTCCAGAACAAGACAACTTCTGTAAGTGCTTATTGTGGGTGGCGCCCTCTGGAGTGTGCAGTACACGGCAACTGTTCACAAAGATCTCCACCTAAAGGGCTCCCTGGAGGCCCTGGAGGTGCAAGACTGAACACTCAGAGGCAGCTCTGAGGTGAAAGCAAGGGCAGTGGACCTGAAACTTGGCTGACTTGGGTTCAAGTTTACCAGTTGGTTCCTCTGCCAAACCAGAAGGCTGTGTCTTCACTTATGGAACGGGGGCTCCTCTTAGGCTGTACGACACTGGTCCCCCCGTCTTTCCAAGGTGAGGACTCCTCATGGATCCCCTGCCCCCAACAACACAGATTGCACTTACACTTTTACTGGTTGCTCTTTGAGAAAATTCACAGTAACTAAAGCTACTATAATTCGGCGCAGTTTTTTTTGATGAATCTGTGTTTTATTCGTCACCACAGCTTCTGGACAGATTAGAAAAAACGTTCACACATCCCTGATCAGATGTGCTCAGGCATAACTATGCTTGATGAACACATGGATTCAGGGACCCCCCTGGAATCAACTGAGCTCCCCAGCCTCAGCCTTATAGTCTGGGAGCCACTGCCCTAGCCCCAGGTGAGGTTCACTGGGAAGAGAGGGAGGCTCCCTGGAAGAGGTAGTGGTTGGAGGTAGAACTTAGGCCAAAGGGAATTCTGCAGCTGGGGTAGGAGAGCTCTGGAGGGAAGGGAGAGCCAGCTGCTCAGGCACAGCCAGTTCTCCCTCCACGCGGTGACAGTAAGCCCACTTCCCTCTCCTCTTCTTCACCCGCTGCCTTCTGACCTCAGGGTCGGGGCAGGCTGGCGTCCAGCCTTGACTGGGCGGGGGGCTGGGGTTCCTTCAGGGTGAATTTGGCGCTGGCTTACCACGGAGCTGACAGCGAGCTGGGGCCGCTTCGGGAGTTGAGTTCCCTGCAGGGGAGGATCTTGAGGACTCTTCTTGCAGGAGCAGGCCCGGAGTGGCGGGTGAGAGGGGGCCTGGAAGGGGCGCCCGGAGCTGGGTCCCAAGGGGGGGAGGGGGGGGTAACTGTGGCTACCATCTCGCGTCCTGGGGCCACCCCTGCCTTCCTTTCCCTGCCGGGTCGTTTTCACCCGCTCGCCGTTCCGAGGAGAGAGGGTAGAGTGGGCGTCGGGCGCACGGCACGCCCATGGCTCCCCAGTGCTGACTCCTTCTCTCCCACCACTGCCCCTTCCCCCTCGGCTTGCTTCTCTTCCATGCCAGAGGCCTCGCCTCTGTCGCAGTGCCCCTCCCCGTCCCCGCCCGCCCGAGCGGCGCCCCCACCGGTGCCCCCCGTGCCAGTCCCCCGCCCCCCAGCGCCGTCTCCCCTGGCCCCCGTGCCCCTCGCCCCAGCAGCGCCGCTCGCCTCCTCGCCCTCCTTCCCGTCGCCCGTCCCCAGCGCCGCTCTCCGGTTGTGCCGCCGTCCTTGCCAGTCTCCCAGCCCCCCGCTCCCCGTGGCCCCGTGCCCCCCACCTGCCCCGCCCCGCAGCCCGGCCCCCGCCGCCGCCCGCCGCCGGCGAGAGGACCCGGCCGAGCGCGCCTACGCAAGCCGCCCAGCCACCACGTGAAGGCCGGCTTCCAGGGCCGCGCAGCTACTCGGAGATGGCGGAGGGCGGCTGGGCTACGCGGGCCTCCCCGCCCTGGCTGCAGGCCGATTCGCCACGCTGCCCAAGCCGGTGCCTACTGCTGCGAGCTCTACTCCCGGCCGGCCGCCAGCCCGCGCGCCCTTCGAGGGCATCCGCTGCGCTTCGAGAAGCACCCTCCGAGAGGAGGAGTGGGCCGTGCCCACCAGCCCGCCCAGCCCCGAGGCGGCACCATCCGCTGCGCCTCGTTCTGCGCGGGCTTCCCCATCCCAGAGTCGCCGGCCGCCACCCGCCTACCGCCCACTCCGGAGCACAGCTCAAGTCCCTGGTCCGTCCATCAACGTGAGTGGGGCGCCCGCTTGTCACCTGCTGGCCGGCCTCAGGCCCCTCGCCTCTCAGGGGCAGCCTAGGCCCATTACTTCTCTCTCCGGGCCTTTGCTTGCGTAGGTGGGCCTGCAACCGTTTACCTCTCTCTCAGGGCGGCGGTTAAGGGCATGGGCTTCAGAGTGACAGCCCCAGCTTTGATTCCGGACTTCACCGCGTAGCAGCTGTGGGACCCTCGACAGGTCCTTATCCCACCTTATCCTCAGTTGTCGTATCGCAAAATGAGGGCAGTGATTATGTGATCTAATTCCATTGGAGGGTTCCTAACAGGGAGCAGTGAGCCTGAAGCCCTCTCCTGTTAGACTGGTGATGGAGGCCATGCTGACTGCCACAGGTCTGGGGCCCACACAGGGCCAGGCCTGCTCATCCAGTTCCCTCCATCTGGTCTCAGAGCCCCTGCTCTTTTCCGGCTGTCCTAGAAGACAGCCTATCTCAGGGCTCTATCATTTCACTGAAATAATGAGTTTCCCGAATGTCGAGCCAACCCTTGCCACCTGGAAGGACCAAAATATATTCTAAAGCCAGACAGAAAATTATTTTTGGGTTGTACATTGTTTGGGATTATCCATTGCTTTGAGTTATCTGGAGCTGTGTCTTAGTCACTCTGGGGGCATGTCTGGGTCTTGGCCTCCCTCATTACCGTAGATGACCTGGCAGGCTGAGCACACGCACCTCCTGGGGCCGTAGGCCCTGGGTTGGGGGAGTGGATGCTGAGCTGGTGGGAGGTGGGCAGGGAATGGGGAGAAGGAGGAGTGGTGCTGGACAGAGGGTGACCAGACCCTTTCTGCATGCTGCAACCCTCCCTGCCCTGGGTCTCGGGAAAGGGCAGGCTGGGCTGTGGGGACCGTGAGGGAGGGCTGGGGACCATAGGTGACTCCCCTCTCTCTCCACAGCTGCTGATGGAGACAGTGGGCTCTGACATCCGCAGCTGCCCCCTCTGCCAGCTAGGTTTCCCTGTTGGGTACCCGGATGATGCCCTCATCAAACACATTGACTCCCACCTGGAGAACAGCAAGATCTAGGGTGCCTCCCCCACCCCCTGGCTGTTTCTCCGTCTTCTCTCATCACCCCCACTCATTCACTCACTTTGAATGCTGCATGAATCTCGTGGGGGGCCCTTGCCCCTTGCGACCCCAGATACCTCCACTAGCTACCGAGTCAACGTGTGTGCCGTCTTCCCTGGTCCAGGCACCACTCAGCCCTGGCTCTTCCTGGAAGGCCAGCCGAGGCTGTCCCCAGCTCCCTGGCTTCCACTGGGGAGGTGAGGATCTGGGCTGAGATGGGGAGGGGCGTACCCCACCCAGCCTCTCTCTCTGCCTTTCTGTTCTCAGACAGGGTTGGATCCGTCGCCAACCCGCCCGCCTGCCCGCTGCTTGGGCCTGGGGGAGGGGGAGGGTATCAGAGGACTCCAGGAGCTCCCCTAGCCACTCCCCGGATGTCCATCTTTCTCAGGCTGTGCTCTGTCCAGGGAGCGCCTCCCTGTGGGGTCCCAGAGCCTGCCTTGCACACTGATGCCAGTTCCTCCATCCCATGGCCAGCTCTGGGCTCTTGGCATGGGCCCCTCCCCCTTGGGGGAAGGAGGCATCTTGTTTCTTGCCATTCCCTGCAGGCCGGTCTTGTTCTCCTCTGCTCCCCTGGGGAATAAGGAGGGTGGGAGAGGAGAGGGAGGACCCTGGAGGACTGGAGGGATTCAGCCTAAAGAGGCTGCCCTGAGGGTGGGGATGAGAGGCGGGGGCCATCCTGCAACTTGACCCTCAGGCCAGGGGAGTATCTGTGCTAGCCTCCCAGGCCCCTGCCTCACCCCGGAGCCCCTAGCACCAAGACGCAGATTGTTAAGACAGATGCTCCCCTTCACCCTTACCCCTCTCGAGTCCCTGACACCACAGGTGCCCTGGAGCCCGTGTGTGACTCGGCCTCTGATAGCTGGGTGGGTGTCATCATCCCTGCCTCCCAGGCCAGAACCTGTGGATGGGCCCAGGGTGCTGTTGGAGATCAACTTCAAAAGAGCTAACCCCCTTCCCACACCCCAGCGACCCACATTCCCTCTGTGAAATCTACCTCAGAGTCGTACCCTCAGAAGGATGGGTAGCAGGAGGCCAGGGGGTCCCCAGGGCTGAGGTGGGGAGCTTCCTATGGCAAGAGCCTGCTGCCCCACGATGAATCCAACCCCCCCACTGCGAGCCTCTCCCAGGTCTCAGCCCCGGGCTGGTGGCAGTGGGCGCTACCGTCAGTGCATGTACCATTCTGATCCAACACTTCCAGGCACCCCCGCCTCCTCACACCCCTCCCCTCCTCCTCAGTGCAGGGGAGTGAAGAGGTGTATCAGGCAGGAAGGGGCCAAGGACTCCAGAGACATGGCATTGTACCTTGAGTGTTCCCCCAGGGCGGGGAAATGAGAAGGGGCCTGGAGAGGGGAGGTGGGGCCCCTGAGCTCTCTGAACAAGTTTAAAGTCCAAATAAAACTTACCTGTTCCATCTGCTCTTGGTCTGTGCCCTCCGTGGCTGGGGTGGGAGAAAACCTTGGTAGCGGGAGGTCTGGCAAAACCCAAGGAACCACAACTATTGGCAGGGTGGGCCATGTTTTCTTTATTTTGATGGTTTTTTATTTTGAGAGAGAGTGAAGAGCAAGGGAGGGGCAGAGAGAGAGAGAGAGAGAGAGAGAGAGAATTCAAACAGGCTCCATGTAGTGCCGAGCCTGCCTCGGGGCTCGAACTCACAGACCAGGAGATCATGACCTGAGCTGAAATCAGGAATCAGCCACTCAACTGGCTGAACCACCCAGGCACCCTGACATGGAGTGTATTTAAAAGAGATCCGGAGCAGTAGAGGGTGTCTTTGTGACAATGCAGCCAGCCAGCCAGCCCTGAGCAGCTGTCTGGGACTCGAATTTTCCCTCCCAGCAGGTCTGGCAGGTAGAGGTTCTGAAGCCTTGGGGCTTCAGCAGCAGCTGTTTCTTCATCAAATGATTTTTGCATGCCAGGAACCAAGCTGGGTCTCTAAGAGAAAGAACATCCGTGTTCCATGTCCTCGTGGTTCTGAGAGCAGGAGAGGGATTGGACCCCAGGCTCAGCAGCTGCCTTGAAAGCCCCACAGACTGGGAGGTCAAAGCCAGGCCATGAACCTGTGACTTCTGCCCCAGACGGGGCGGTGCCCTCTGTGTGCAGGAAAGGCCTCAGCTGTATTCACCAACTCTGGGTGCCTTTCATTTCCATGTGGCCCTTTCAGGCCCAGGATTCACTTAAAAGGCTGGAACAGTTGCTCATCGAAGTCCCAAGGTTCAGCTCCAGATGCAGGATTCCTCCCCATTCAGCACCAAGGTCCAGACCCCAGTGGGGAGATGGCCCAGCTTCCCCTGCTCCTCTGTTGCAGTTAACGACTACAGCTGGCTTCTAAAAGTTCTTCCAGCCTTGATTCCATCTGCAGCCAAATCCTGAGTGCCAGGAAAGGTGAGAATAGCCATCCCTATGGGACATGGCTTCATAAGCCATGGGAAAGAAGGTTCTGGAGCCTTGTGGAACATAGGCACTCAGTGCAACTTGGGTCTCCTCCATCCTCGGTCAGCTCCTGTGGAAGAAGGCAGCACCCAGGTTTCTGGGTCTGGGTCCTCTTTGGATCTCTGGAAACATTTGCTAGAAGGGCATGAGTGAGTTAGGGGTGGTACAGGGACACGAGGCAAAGAGAAATCCCATTCATTGAGGAAAGGGGGAAAGGATGACCCGGAATGAGCTACAGGTAGGGGCATGACCTAGGTAGCCACTTCCGGTCCTTGGCATGTCTAAAGGCGCGAGGGAACCCAGGTATCCCACACCTAGACATCTTCCGGGTCACTGGGGTGAAGGGCGCATGGGGACAGAGGGTTGCATTTCTGGCAGTTTGTCTCCTTGATTTTTAGGGACTTGGGAAGGGGCTGGCTCAGTTACAGGGCAGAAAGTTGCTACGGGCTGGGTAGGGAAGGGGGGAAAGCTAGTGTCCCCAGCCCGGGGTCCTTCAGAACTGCAGGCTTCATTTAATGACCCCCCCCCCCCACAGGAGAGGACGTGAGAGGTGGGGGGGGGGGTGCTGAAGGAGGACTGAGAAGCCCTGCCCAGAACACTCATCGCTCTCCTCCCAAGTGGGATGGTGATCAGACAGGACCCTGGCTGCTCTGGCTACCTGTGGCTCTGTGGGAGTAATGCGGGGGGCTTTGAGGGGCTGAGAGAGTGTGGGGGCAAGGGATCCAGATCACCAGGCTTCTGGAAAAGTGAGGGAGGATGACACAACTTTCATAGGGGCAAAGTGGAGGGAAGACCCCGCCGCGTCTGGAGAAGACGCCCAAGGGACCCGCTCGCTCTCGCCAGCACAGACCCAGAGCCAGATGTGGTAGGGGTCAGGAGGACTTCACAGAAACCAAGCTGCCGTGGGTCTGTCTCCAACTGCCCAGTGAAGGTCCAGCGCCCAACAACATTCTCTCCAGCTCCAGCTGCTCTGCCCTCAGTCCCTCCTTCACCCACGACCTGCCTCGTCTTTGGGGACCCTGCAGTCCTGCCCCTCCCCCACCAGGATTTCCTTAGCCAGACCTTCCAGGCCATGGAGACCCCTGTCCCTCTTCGGGGTCCCCGTGGAGGCTGTCAGGTGATCCCCTGAGGAATGAAACAGCTCCTTTCAGAAGCTGGTGGTGTGTGTGCGTGCACGCATGTGCATGTGCGGGAATGTGTGGGTGCGTGTGTGTGTGTGTGTGTGTGTGTGTGTGTGTGTCAGGGGAGAAGCTGATCGCTGACAAAGAGGAGGGGTGTGTGGGTGAGTCAGCCGTGTTAATGAGAAACGACTCACCCTGCTGATTAGGACTAATGCAGAACAGAGAGGGTGGGGGTCTCACTCAATGACATCTTTATAGGGTAGGGGTGAACAGGCCAGCTCCCGCAGTCCCGTTTCTCCCTCAGCAAGGACAGGAGCAGAGCAACCTTGGCTTCTGCAGGAAGAATTGAGGTCAGACACGAGGATGAAGACAAGGAGGGCTCTCTCACTGGGACGGGGTGGGACAGGGTGTCTGGGAGCAGAGGCCAGCTCTTGGGAAAACTGAGGGATCTTCCAGCACCCTGCCCCTGTTCCTGCCCTTCCTCCAATTTCTCTGGGTGGATTCCAGAGAAATTCTTGGCTCTCGGGGCTGTGGCCCCTAGTTGCCCGTGTGCCTTTAAGGTCCAGCTGTGTCTGCAGGGCCTTGAGGAGGTTCCAGCCTGCAGCGCCCCCTCCCAAGGCAGCCTGGAGAGGAGGCTTTGGTCTGGGGCACTGACTGTCTATACAGATGTTAATGACCCAGGGAGGCCTGGCCAGGCGGAGGGCAAGAGGGGGCTGGGGCAGGGGGGAGGCCCCGGGCATCAGCTGGCTGCCCTGTCCCTGTGGCAGAGGCAGAAGCCCCTGAGAAGCCACAGCTTCACCCGCGCCCCCCCCCCACCCCGTCCATGCCAATTCTGCCAAAGGCAAGGGCACCAGGCGTGCCTCACAGATGTTCCAGTTGGCTGTGAGAGTGTGGGCATGGGGGGAGGGAGGGGAGAGGCTGGGAGTGGGGACAGGATGGGTGTTGGCCAACACCTCCTAATTTGCATTACCACTGACACCCTTCTTGACCAAGAAAATGGAGCTAGAAATAACAAGGGGGGGGGAGGTAGTTCCCTGGGGGGCTCTTTGAGGTTCCCTTTCCTTGCCTCCAACACTCCCACAGTGCAGGGAGGGAGGCAGGAGGTCAGGCCTTTTCCAGGCCCACAGCTGGCCCCTGTTGGGGGTGGGGGTAGTGCACCCACTGTCACTCCTTCCTCCTCAGAGTGGGCAGACACCCCATTCTGACCTCCCACTTCCTTCGGCCCAGACACCCCAGATGCCCCAGACACCCAGCCCTGCCTCAGTCCTTCTTTGGAGCATAGTCCACTCACCCTTCCCTCCTCCAGGAACCCTCTCCCTGGGGGCCCTTCTCAAAGACAACGTGAGCCGAGCTCTGCCCTCATTGTTCTCTTCAGTCTGCGTCCTGCTACCCTGTCAGATTGGGCATTTCCCAGGGCAGGCCTATCCTGGGAACTGCTCAAGGGAACATTCTGCATGACAGATAGTCCCAACAATAGCAGGGGGGCTTGTGAGTAGATTCTAGCAGTGGCCGGAGGTGGACCAGGGTCCAGTGCGAGGGCTGTTGGGTGGGAGGGAGCGGGGACCCCCAGCTCTGTGAGAGGCCTGTGGTCCACTTTTACCTGGAGGGAGCTTCCGTGCCAGACCTCTCCTTTGTGAGTTCCTTGGAGAAGAGGACCAGGACTGTGGCATCTAGACATATTTCTCACCCACCTCAGCGAGTACTGCGTAAACGCTCCCCCCCCGCCCCCGCCCCCCCCCACACAAGCGCATTTGGTGCTCATTGATGCGCATTGAATTCACTTCTGTCCCAAACAGGATAGGGAATGCCGCGTGGCAGCCACAGCCTGAAGGTGGGAGACGGGCCGAGCTAGGAAAGGAGGCTCCCTCTCGGCCAGAGGGGTCCTGGACCTGGAAGAGCCAAGTGGTGAGGGTGGCGGCAGAGCAGAAGGGCCTGGCAGGGAAACCAGGTCGCGAGAGACAGCCCAGAGAGCTGTGAACACGATGTGGGAAGGAGCGAACGGTGAACTGAGAACTCCCCCCGCTTCCCCCCCTCCAGAGATGCTATTTTGGAGGGAGAGAATATATATGCAGTGCAGGGGGCAAGGCAGGGGGAGTCTGCTGGCTTCCACGAGGGTCAGCCAGACCACCTGCTGCCTCCACTCTCCTGCCAGCTGTCTCCACTGGCCCTGGAACCCGTCCCCGCCTCCAAGCACTTCCCTCCCCATCGGAAAAGTCTTCTTGCTCTCTTGAACACAAGAGAAAGCAGCAGCAGCTAGGAGATTAGCAGCTGGCCCCTTGGTACCCCTTTGAGGGTCTCCTGAGGCCTCAGACCTAGGGAGAAGCTTCTATTTCCAGTCCTTCCTTGGAAAGAAAATGTGGAGGGTACTGTGAAGCAGGGGACCAGTATAGCTCGTGGGCCTCAGCATTTCTTTCCCCCAAGCCCCTACTTAGGCATTCTGCATGGATCCCCACCCCCCCTTAACCTCACACTTAGGGAGCGAACTTGGTGTTAAAAGAGACCAGGGCAGAAGGCGCTTCCACGACCAGCAGCTGGCTTTGCCCATAAGAGAGCGGACCCCTCCAAGTGCGGGAGCCAGTCTTGCCCCTTCTGGGCCAAGAAGGCCGGACAGAGGTTGATGTCAAGTGGAGCCCTTGCTCGACATGAAGGGAAATTCCTGCGCCCCGGTTCAACCCCTCTGAGGGGCCTTGACTCATTTTGGGATGAAGGCTCCAATGCCCTGTGGGTTTCTGTGGTGGCTGGGGGCAGGGGGCGGACAGGGTGCACAGAGCAGGCGAGCCTGGCGAGCAGCGGAGACTTTTGTTTTCGTTTTTGGAGCCTGGCTCTTTTTCTGCCTGACAGTCCAGCCTCACCTGAAGGGGCAAGGCTGGCTGAGACGGGAGGAAGGCCCGACTTGTAGCCAGTGAGGTGCACAGTGAGGGCACAAGAGAGGGAACGTTAGGTTAGACTTTAGGAAGAACTCCGTGTGAAGACACTGAACCACATTTCCCAGGTGAACCCAGGGATCTGGTCCCTTAGATGTTTTCCACGGTAGATGCCGCCCTCCCTCTGAGCCTGGGAGCTGGGGCTGGCATTGGGCAGTGCAGGCCAGAGGCAGGAGATGAGCCATCAGCCACTGTAGGTGGTGGGGGTCTGAAGGCTCCAGGGATGAGGGTGAGTTCAGGGGCAGAAGACATATGTCCTCAAGCCAGACTGGTATGGGATTTGAGTTAGAGAGCCACAGGTGAGAAAACCTGTCTCTCCCCTCAGTCCTCCTCCACCCTGTCCTGTGTCGCTTTTCTCCTTCTGACCTCAGACCAGGGAGGGACAGGAGGACAGAGAGTGGCTGTGGTGAAGGGGCACTGGCCCCATCCCCCTGCAGGCGCCCGGAGGCCTGCAGGGGGAGGGGGTGGTGGAGTGAAACTCCCCCGGGGTAGAGGTGTTCAGCAGAGGGGCAGGGGGAGGCAGAGAGCCCAGCCAGAGCCCCCTGCTCCAGAGGGACACCCAGCCCAGTCTTCCCCACCCGAAGGGAAGTAGGTGGATGGGGCTGATCGTGTGCCCATCGATCGTGTCCCTCCCCCTTCCTGGGACCCTGGGCCTTGTGGGTAGTGCAGGCGCTGAGCTCTCCTGCTCCCCAGACAGCAAAAGCAAACCGTGGCTGGGAGGTGACAGGGAGGACGGGGAGGTGGTGTGAAGGGGATAGTTCACCCAGAAGCACGGGTGAGGGGCAGGGAAGAGGACAGTTTCCCCCTGGGGTCAAAGAGCCCCTTGCCTGCCTTGGCATCCCACTCCCTGTAGGCGGGGACTGGAAGGGGCAGAGGGCCGAGTGGGACTTGGCAGAGGGGTTCTCAGCCACCACCCCCCCTGAGCCCTCAGAACTCTGGGATTTATGTGTCTCTGGTCTCGGGCACTGTCCGAATCCCCTGCAGTGAGCACATGTGGGTCTCCTCCCCAGCAGCCAGCAGACTCAGCCTGTCACACTTAGCTCCAGGTGCACAAAGGACATGACCGTCCCAGTTACACACACACACACACACACACACACACACACCCTTCCTCACTTCCCAGGCCCCCAGCGACACCCACCTGCAGAGACGCACTTCTCCCAACACACATGGCATACACACACAGAATCTCACACAACCAGGAACACAGTGTCACACGGGTATGTCCCAGGTGCCACAGGGACACAGTCACACACTGCCTCGCATTCACATATGACCTACGTGGCCCCTGGGAATGGTGCACACCAGCACACGCGTGAGGTCCAACACGCACGCTCCTGGTTTCCAAGCTGACCCCATTACCCCGTGGTGTGCTGGTCCGTGTTTAACAACCGGCTCTCCAGTCCAAGCTACCGTTGTGCCGGCCCTGAGCCCTGGGGAGGGGTGAACATAATCTGCTCTTTCAAGCTGGCTCGAGCCAGAGCCAGCACAGGCCCACCACCCTGTTATCCTTCATAGAAATCACATGATAAAGCTTAACCACAAATGGGCAGCCCCCCAGGAGGCCTGCACCTGAGCTGCACTGACTCACCCTGGGGCAGATGCTTTCCCCATGGGGGTGCCTCCTTTCCCTCCCTTCTCCCACCCCCTCCACTCCTGTCCACATTCCACTTCCTGTCCCCTCACTTGTCCTCTTTCTCTGTCACCCGGGGCTGTGGGCTGTGTTTGGCACTCAGGCACACAACTTTCACCCTTGCTCCCCCCTCTCCCTCCCGTGGCAGTGGCCACCAGATGTGGAGGGGGACAGGCCCATAGCTAATTCAGGCAGGCTTCCAGGAGGAGGACAAGGAGATGCCCTGTGTTTCCAGAAAAACACAAACCTCTCTGCCTCCTTGCGCCTGGCCTGCCCCCCTTTGACTTATTCTTCTCCCTTGTCATCAGGACAAAGGGTCTGATCGACACACCCACACCTACACCACCACCTGCCCAACTGCGGGCCTGTGAGGGGAGGTGGGGAGAGCCTCTCCTCCGAGAGTGTTCTGAGAGTGAGGACCTCCGCATCTAACCGTGCTCTGGGAACATTGAATCACTCCTCAGAGCTTCCGTTTCTCAATTTGAGAAGGAAAAAAAAAAAAAAAAAAAAAAAAGGAAGGGTCTGGACCAGGTGGTTTTAATTTCCTTCTTGGCTCTGACATTTTGGCATTCTGTATTTCTGACAGTCTTCTAAAATCCGTTCTGTGGGAAGTATCCCTTATTGCTAATCCTGATCTTTTCCCAGCTCATGAGGGAAGAGAAGAGGTGTGGTTCGGGATCGGGGGACAGTGGGTACCACAGCCGAAGGAGCTGGAGACTGGGCCTGGGTGTCTGTAGGTTTGGGTTTGGGGCTGGGCAAGCCATGTACATTTGGGGAAGCTTCCAGCAGGCTCTGCTGCCTTTGCTACAGCTCCTAAATTATTCCTGAGGAAGAGGAATATATAAGAGGAAATGGGGTGAGGAAACGGTGTGGGAGGGGGAAGGGAGGAGGAAGGGAGGGAGGGAGGGAAGAAAAAAAGGGAAGGGAAGGGAAGGGAAGGGAAGGGAAGGGAAGGGAAGGGAAAGGAGAAAAAACATGAAATGAAACAAAATGAAAAGGGAAGAGGAAAAAAAAAAAAAAGTGTTCAGGATCCAGGGAAGCAGTCAACCTAACCAGTGAAGTTGCCAGGTGGGCATGAAGGTGACAGGAGAGGTGTTCCTGATGGTTGACAAAGGCTTCCATGTGCATCTGTGAAGTGGGGGCAGTGCCAGGCCCTCCTGAGCTGGGCTGTCAGTGCCCTGGGCAGGGGCAGGGGCAGGGGTCCAGGAGGCACCCCCTCCCTGTGCCCGGGGCCTCCTGCCCCTGCAGTGCTGCTCCTCTGAAAACAACTCAAACCACAAAATTGGCTTGTGGTTGGGTGAATATCAGTCACGGCTATTCAGCTTGGCTTCCTAGGATGACTAAAGGGGTTGGAAGCCCACCTTAATAGCCCCCCAAATCTTCAGAGGAGTCAGAGGCAGAGATGGAAATGTGGTTTGTGTTGGAAACTTCTGCTGGGATCCGAGCTTCCGCATGGCAGGGCTGTAGGCACTGTGTCCCAGCATGTCTGTGGGCCCTGGGGTTTGCGGGGGGGGGGGGGGGGTGGTCACCAAGGTAGGAGGTAACATTATTAATTCCTGGGCCGCTTCGTCCAACTGCTTGGAGCAGGGAGGGGCTGAGGATGAGGACACTCAGGGCCCCTAAGGGTGTCCTCTCAATCTGCGTCTTCCAGCTCCAATTCTCAAGGGAGCCAGGAGCCAAGCTGCTGCTGAGGGCGGGACAGAGCACAGTGGTCCTCTGGGCAGGGCCTGGGTATCAGCCTGGCGGCCCAGGTGGTGCCTGGGCCAGGGACCAGAGTGCTCAGTTGGAATTTCCCCTCCCTGCCCCCACCCCCAGGTGGCCATGTGACCTGGAAACAGTCCCCTCTGCTCTCTGGGCCAAGTTCTGCTGAGGGTCTTTCAGGCAGGGTGGTAGAGATGGGAGAGGCCAGGCTGAGAAGGGAAACGCCCAGCCCCGGGCCCGCAGTCAGTGTCATGTAGACAGATAGTTCTGGAGTTGGACAGGGTCTGACCTCTCCATCCTTCCCAGAGTCAGGGAGAGAGAACCCAGGTGATCCTGGGTTCCAGGTGGAGGTAGGGCAGGTAAGAGCTGGATATTAATTTTTGTAATTTTTTTTTATTTTTGAGAGAGAGAGAGCAAGCAGGGGAGGGGCAGAGGGGGAGGAAGACAGAAACTGAAGCAGGCTCCAGGCTCTGAGCTGCCAGCACAGAGGCTTGAACTCACAGCCTTGAGATCATGACCAGAGCCAAAGTCTGATGCTTAACCGACTGAGCCACCCAGGTGCTCCTGCTTTTGGATATTAAAACTCTTGGCCCCCTTTCCTCCCTCCTCCTTTCTGTGCATCCACAAGGGAGGAAGTGGCATCCCTTCATCTCAATGTTATGCAAAGTGGGGTTAAAGCATCCTTTAGAAAGTTTTGCTATTTTTATTGATCTGTAACATCCCAAAGGAAGAAGTGCACTTGCCATGCAAATACAAGACAAGTATCCAGGCCCCTCCCCCCAACCCCATGCCACCCTCAGCCTCACCTACGGAGGAAGGGTGAGACGAGTATCCCAGCTGCCTGGTCCTCCCGATTCCAGATTCCGGTTCCAGGCTTAGAAAAGGAGTCAAGTAACTGGAGGCAGGCGGGTGGGTCCTACCCCGGCTCTTTTTTCTTTTTTTGGTGACTTTCTCATTAAGACTTGATTTCTTCTTCTTGAGATGAAAGGCTTGGATCCTTTCAGTGCTGACCCTTTGCACTTCTGTGATGCCAGTGAAGAAAGAGAAAGGGCAACTGTACCTGTACCCTTGACCCTTCTGCCCTCACCCCATCACCTGGGTCCTCGTAGCCCCCAGTGCCCAGCCCCGTCCCCCCGTCCTGGCCCTCACTCTCTTTCTGACTGGCCATTGTCTCAGTCTCTCTCTGTCTCCTGCTTTCACTCTGCCTCCCCATCTCTCTCTTTCTGTTTCGGTGCCTGCATTCCCCTCGCCTGCCCTAGGCTGGGGGTGGGCACACGTGAGTTCTAGATTGCTGACTCAGGCCATTCTAACCACACTCCCCAGGATTCGCTTTCCCCAAACTCCCCTGTCCTCACCTAGGGTCTGGGAACCGGGTCATCACGACCCCGGTTCTTGTCCCTTTGAGCCTTTATGCAGGTGGGAAGGTGGAGGGTCTGCACAACCTGTCTGGGAACCGACCCCCTCCCCCCACTCCCCACTGGCTGAGGGCTGGGGGTCCCCTGGTGAGCGGAAGGCAAGTCAGTTTTCTGAAATGGGAAGTGCCTACCTCCTCACTGATTCCTGAATCCCCCAACCTCTGGGGAGGTCCAAGGTGGGGGGGGCTTCTTCTCACTTTAGGAGGGGGAGGGGATTTGTTTCCTGACCTAGGCTACCGACGTGTGATTCTGGGAGGGATGCAGAGTGCATGTGGACAAGAAACATAGGAAGGAGATGCACGGAAAAAAATGCGTGTCACGCATAGACACGCCAGAAGCATGACATGTGTCCTCCTCCACCCCATCCTCACCCTTGGAGGTTAGCGGGGAGCCAACCCCCAGAAACAGCCATAGACGTGTGTTGAGTGTGTGAACACACACACACACACACACACACGCACGCGCGCACGCTCTGTGCTCTGGAGCACACATCCTGAGCTAGAGGAGCGGGACCGGGGAGCTGGGCTGAGTGGGGGAGGGGCAGGGCAGGGAGGGCAGGCTAGCTCCACCCCCCACCCCATGCCCCATGCCCACCGTCCGCCTCCCCGCCTCCCCATCTCCCCATAGCTGGCAAGGTCTCTGCCCCCTTGACTTTTCCCAGCTTCGAGGAAATACCTCCCTTTAGGGGAAAGCGAGATCGTGAGGGGAAGCAGGGGAAGCACTGACTCGGGCAGAGGCATGAGCCTGATTTTCCAGTCTGGGGCGGGGCGGAGGGATATGGCACTGGGGACGCCCAGGCGGTGGGTCCTGACTCAGAGCCAGAACCACAGAGCTCCTCTGCTATATTGTCGTCGGGGAACAAGAAGCCACCAGGTTTATAAGAAACTGCGATTCATCTCTGTCCCCTTCCACCCCTCTGCAAGGGACCAAGGTTAGACTCGAAGAAGAGTGTAGGCAAGGAAGAGACTCTGCCTCAGATTATCTTTTGGGAAATCTTCCCTGGGCTTGTTAAAGAAGGATGGTGGCAGGTTCAGGGCGGTTTAGCTCTTGAGAAGAGCTGGGGCCAGAGGATGGGACCCTCGATTTCCCCAAATAAGTTGTCAGAGAAAGCCCGCTCCTCACTCTCAGCCTAGAACAGGAGTTCTTTTTTTTTTTTTTTTTTTTATGTTTTTATTTTATAGAGAGAGGAACAGAGTGCAAGCAGGGGAGGGGCAGAGAGACAGGGAGACACAGAGTCCAAAGCAGGCTCCAGGCTCTGAGCTGTCAGCACAGAGCCGGAGGAGGGGCTCGAACCCAGGAACCCTGAGATCATGACCTGAGCCAAAGTCAGAGGCTCAACCGACTGAGCCACCCAGGCTCCCCAGAACAGGAGTTCTTAAGTCACACTCACTGTCTTCAGAGCTACTGCCGAGGCTGTGGCAGAGCTCTCTAGAACCATAGACAGTCGGGGTGACGTAGGAGGAGCGGGGCAGCTGGTAGCTCCAGCTGGCTCTGCTGCCCCCTCTCAGCCACTGGCTCACAGGTCCCAAGGTGAGAGCAGGAGGGAGAGTGAGTGCGGGTTCTGTTAGCAGAAGGGCAGAGCTGAAGGTGTGACGAACTTCGGAGCCGGAGCCGGCAGAGAGCGGGAGACAGCACTGCCTGGCAGGGAGCGTGCGCAGTGGCCTCCTCCCGTCATTTCTAAGAGCTGCCCAGGTCCCCTCCCAACTCAGACAGAAACACCTAACAGCTTGGATGTCTGGCAGTGGGCCCGGTTGCCAGGGGCAGGGAGTTCAGAGAAGTGAAGCATGCCCCTGCTCCCCAATCCTGCACCTGGAAACCAGGACTCCTGGATTCTTCCTGTCTGGACCCGTTTTCCATTTTCCTCCACTGCTGCCAGGCCCAACCCGGCCTTGGCTGGGCATCTGAGCCTGTCCCTGCCCCTTTCAGTTCCTAAGTCTTGCTTCCCACCCCTTCTGAACCTAAGTGGGATGGGATTTGCTGAGGAACGGGGTTCATTTCTGCAGGGTCATCGGACAGAAAAGGACACAAGGACTGACTTCCCAAAGTACAGGGGAGCGCCCACCAGGTGACTGGGGAATCCTTAGGGTCTCGCCCTTCTCCAGAGAAAGGGAAAGGACTCTGAGCCACAAGTGGGCTGGGTAGGATACCTTGGGAGAACAGAAGGATAAGGAATCAAAACAACGGAGAGCCTGGGGGAAATTAAGCATCGGTTTTCCTCATCTGTAAAATGGGCAGAACAACAGTATCCTCTTTGCAGAGGCGGTCGGGTCACTAGCTGTGTGACCTTGACAAGGTACTTAATTTCTACTTCAGTTTCCTTCTCTGCAGAACAAGGACAATGATCCCTGCCCAGCTGACCTCATAGCATTGTGACGGCTAAAGAAATCAAACGCATGAATTGCTTGGGGTGTTCCCTTGTCTCATCCTCCCCGCCCCAAGCAGCAGTGTGGAGAGTGGGATAATCAGGAAGGACTCAGGTTTTTCCACTTTCCAAACTCACTGGAAGTTCAGGGATGGGACAAGGTATAAGCTGGACTCAGCACAATGTCTTGGGTAGTGGGAGCCCGGGAACCCTGGTACACAGCTCATTCCTGGGGCCCTGAGCCTTGGGTGGTGGCCTTAGGTCAGTGTGTGTGTGTGTGTGTGTGTGTGTGAGAGAGAGAGAGAGACAGACAGACAGACAGAGAGGGAGAGGTGAAAACAGTGGACCCAGTGTCTCGATTCACAGCCTCTTGTCCAGTTACTAAGGACTTGCCTGACCATAGCCATCCCTCCCCAACCCACAGAACACGTCAGGCTCCGGTCCAGTGATTGGAAAGAAATGGAAGCAGGCATGGGAGGGGGGCAGTGATGGGCGGCCACACCAGCTTCGTGCCCCCTGTGGCTGGAGATGCGGGTCCAGGGGCTGTCTCAGGGCCCCGCACAGAGTGCCAGCTGCCCATGGCCCTAGTGGAAGAAGGTTGGCAGGACGCCTTGTGACACTTTCTGGGTAACTGAGGGGGGTGGGCAGCAGACGACAGGCTCCCGGGGAAATCTCAGACTTGCGTGTCACAGCGGATCTTTGTCTGGGGTGGTAAGTGGGGTTAAACTCAAGGTCAGACCCAGCCAAATCCATTTTCATGCCAACATGGCCTCGGGTGTCCTCCGTTGCCGTGGGAGGGACCCAGGTGTCCACTGAGCTGAGGATGGCCCTGCTGATGCCTGATTTGTCCCTCCGCTCGGACACCGGTTCCTGGCCGGCTCCCGCCTGTGCCCGGGGTTTCCGAGGAACAGAGCAGGGCACGGGGAGCCACCATTCCACTCCCACAGTGCAGGGCTACCGTCTCCATAGGTTGGAGGGATCTCAGAAAAGGAAATGGGACTGAGCTGCAATCCGAGGGGCTGTGGGAAGACAACTGAAAGAACTTCCCAACCGTAAGCAGATGGAGTGGGAGGTGGCTGTAAGCTGCTTCCATGGAATGAACACACTTCAGTGGTGTTTCCGAGTTCTGTCTGATACAGGCAGTCACCGATCTTCCATCCATTAAGTGCTTGGAGATCATCAACCTGTCCCGGGCTCCTGGGTCCCCTACCTCACTCCTCCTTGCCCTTTCTTTGTCTTGTGCCTTTCCTGGGACACGGTGAGGCTTCATGGCAGGAGTTGGGAAAGAGGAAAAGGACAGAAAGAGGGAAACGGAAGCTCTGAGAACAGGCTGGAGGGCCAAGTGGACCCCAAGCAGGATGCAGGGGTAGGTGAATTTGTTCAGCCGGGCAAGAGACATGGGATAAGTCAGCAGGCTGCCTTTGTAGCAGGAGGGCTTGAGGCCAGAAGGTAAGAACAGCTTCCCGAGGGGGCCACAGTCTCGGTTTCTAGAATAGAATGTGTATATATGTCGCGGGCGGGGTGGGGTGGACAGAGGCTGCATCTTCCTGCCTTCGAGGAAGAAGATGGTTCAACAGGAAGGCCAGGAAGGCCAGAAGGCAGACTGCAGGTAGGGTCCCAAAGTGTCCCCATGAAACAGCGCTGAGGGAGACAGAGGGCCAGCTGCTGGGCCCGAAGCCTTCTTGTCCTCACTCCTAGCTCACCCGCCCCTGCAAATGTTCCCCAGCTCCCCCACCCCATTTTGGCCCAAAGCCCCCCGGGGGAAGCTACATGGCGTTCTCACCGCGGACCCAGTGCCGGCTGCAGCTTCTTCCCTCTGACCTATTTTTTAATCATCTGATGGGATTTCACCCCACCCCCCCCAACCCAAAGCCCTGGCCCCCTGGGCCCGTCAGCTCCACGGCGTGTCAAAACTGCCCCTGTCACTTTGCGTTGGTTTTTCAGTCCAGCCGGCCCCTCCCCCAGGGCTTGAGAGCGATGGCTAATTACCCAGCTGCTGAGCCCCTACCCCCCTGCCCCTCCAGTCCCAGCCCCAACACAGGGGCCCAGGACCGCTGGGAGGAGAATCTGGGCCTCCTCACCCTCCTGCTGCGCAACAGGAAGTCCTTCCGTCTGTCTAACCTCCATTCTTCCCTCTGACCTGCCCCTAGCCCAATCACAGACACAGAGGGTGCTGGTAACGGATGGGACTTTGGGATACCCCTTGAGGGACCGAAAGGGCCGAGCAGTTTCCTGTGCCGGGTTTAGGGAAATCTTCCTCTGTGCTCCCCACCCCACCCCTGCTCCCGCCCCACAGAGAGGTCACTGGGGACTAGTGGTGGAGCCCGGATCAGAACCCAGAGCTCCCCATCTGTCTTTCTATTTGCCTCTGGGTCCTCTCCATTGATGCCTGTTTCAGTTTCTGTGCAACTCTGCCCCTACCCCTGACCAGGTGTGTCCCCTGCCACGTCCCTTGCCGTGGCCTGGCAGAGCTGCATCTGGTGTTTCAGGGCTATCCAGCTTGCTTTCGGCACCATTTAAGAATGGGACTTGTCCCCTCATCTCTGACCCCCACTTCCACCCACGTCCCCTTTTCCCTTCCTCTTTCGTCCATCCCTGGTCCAGCCCATCAGCCTGCCCCAGCTCATCTCCACCCTACGATGTTAAGCAGAGGGACAAGCCAAAGGACTCAGGCCGGAGATGACAGGCCCAGAGCAGACTCACAGATGGAGGCCCGGTCCCAGACAGACAGACAGACAGAGAGACGTGTAGCAGGCGCACTGAGATCGAGATAGATCTCAAGACCCTGATAGATGTAGAGAAACAGAGACAGACAGACTCAGAGGCCCAAAGAGAGCAGATGAGGTAGATGTGGAGCCTGCACTCAGGACAAGCACACAGAGGTTTGACAGATCCTGGAGACAGAGGTGGATGTAAGGAAGACCCACCGCAACGCAGGCAGAGACACAGGGACCCCGAGGGGCCCAGAATCAGGCAAACATACCAGAGCAACAGAGACCAGAAGCCCTAAAGACAAAGAGAGTCGTGGGACAAACAAGGATGCCTAGCTAGGGCTCACAGGAAGCCAGTCTTAAGAGGGCCTTGGAGAGAGCCTGGCCCAGCAGGGAGTCTGCTGTCCTATGGTCAGAGGCCCTGGGGGTGGCCTTATATGAGAGGCACCTCACCCAGCAGAGCCCATGACCAGGAGTTGTCCCAAAGAGCGCAGGATGACAAGAGGGGAGCCTGGCTGTGAAGGGGTTAACTTGATTAGATCCCACTCACCCTTCTTTTTCTTCCCTCTCCTCCCTGTGGCGGTGCCCCCCCCCCCAAGCTCCCTTTACCCTTAGCCCAGGGTATTCCCCTCCCCTCCTGGTAACCGGACCCTGCTTCCTGCCTGAGATTAAGGGCCTGTCTGCTGAGATTCCCCCAGGAAGGGGGGGGGGTGACACAGCCTCTCCCCGGGGCCTCCCTGAAGCTTGGGCTTGCCCATCCATAACCTGGCCTGCCCCCCCCCCCCCCCGTGATTACAGAGTTGCTCAAGTACCCAACATCTTAGCGTCCCTTCAGAAAGACACAGGAGCCCAGGCCTTGGAACACAGTGGGGGCGGGGGTGCTGTATGGAGGCACAGCAGTGGGGGTGGGGTGTGTGGGGTGTGGGTATTGTGTGAAGAGCTGGGGCGGGGGTGAGAACAGTTAGCGACCAAAAGAGATGGTCCCTGATAGGTGCCCATAGAGGGTGAAGGACTGAAATGGAGAAAGACCCAGGCATGGCCTGGAGCCAAATGGTAAGGGCTGTCCAGCCTTGAGGGGGTGTGGGGCAGGGAAGGGTGAGCCAGCCTGGGGGTAAGAACCCAGAGCCTTTGACCTTGAGATGAGCCCACACTGACCCCTGGGTGCTGGGTGCCGGGGACACAGAACTCCTGCAGCTGTCATGGGGGGAGGGGTTCTACAGGTGCTCCCCTTCTGCCCTCCCTGGCTGTTAATCCGATGGTTCCGGCTGTGCTCTCTGAAGGACTGGCAATCTGGGCCGAAGGGGGAGGGCATTCAGGGCGGGTGAGGGGTGAGCAGAGGCAGATACCCAAGGAGCCCAGAGAGGCTGGACGTGGGACAAGAGAAGAGGTGTGGCTGTGGGGACTGTCACAGGGTTTGTCCAGCATGGCCCTGTGTGCTGTGTGTGGGCGCACACATGGGTCATGTATGTGCACAGAGGCTGCTGGGCTGCGAGGGGCAAGTGGGATGAGGGGCTCGAGAACTCTGGCCCTGGGATCACGTTGCTAGGAGCTCTTCAGGGGCAGTGGCTGAGCCTAATTGATCTCTGGGACCCCAGGATCCCTGGGGTCTGGCCCATCTCAGAGACATGAGTCTCCAGGGAATGGTGACTGGGCATTTCAGGAGGGGAAACCTGTCATCTCTGAGCTGGAGTCTTACGGAGAGGTTCTCATTAGGCCCAGGCAGGGCCCTTAGTGGAAGGCTGGAGGCTGGATTTGAGGACCCTTTGTGAGGGACCCACGGATACCACAGGGGGGAGAGGACAGCTTGGAAGAGAGGAAGAGAGGTGCCTCAGATCTGTGCCTGCCTCGGGGCGGGCAAACCCCTCCCCTTTACATTACCTCACAACTCCCTGGAGATGCAGTTCACCCAGCTTGTCCTTGGAGAAGGTCTACTGGCTCTTTTTGCTGACAAGGAAACCAGAGAGGTTAAGCTGCTCCAACAGGCCACACAGCCAGCAAGGGTTGGAATCGGGGTTTCCATTTCCCTCTGCCCCACCCCCAGCACCCACAGGCAGCTCTGCCTTTGTAGACCTCCCTCTCACTCGCCCCTTGCCCTCTCTTCTGTCTTGCACGCCCCCCGACCCCGACTTGAGATTTCCTCAGTGGGGCACGTGTGGACTTCATGGTCCCTGCCCCTCTCCATCTCTAAATGCCTTTCAGAACAGCCCAGGCCCGGCACTGGCTCTCTTTCCTTTCTTGCCTCATCCCCAACATGCTGTCCCCTTCTCTGTCACCTAGCCACCTTCTCACGGTCTCTCAGGCTGGGCCTGGGAGGGTGGAAGGGAGACATCCTGGGTCCTGATGCCTCTGAGTCTCCACGAACAGCCACCCTCTCCCAGCTTCCCCGAGCTGGCCACCCAGCCCTCCCTGCCCTGTGCCCCGTGCAGTGTGACCACATCCGGGAGCCTTCTGGATCCTGGGGGAGCTCAGCGATCCACACATTTTAAGGAGACAGCCCTGGGTGGCTGTTAGATTCTGGGGTGAGGGACGAATTATCCGGTCCTGAAGCTTCAGTCAGAACACCTTCTCCACGTCTGTGGCAGCCATAACTCAGTCCTTGAACCCTCTTCCATCCACTGCAGCCAGGCGCACACGCCCAGCAAGGTCAAGGCACACTGAAGGTCTTTCTGTGGCCCTGGGCTTGGGGGTGGAAGAGTGGGGTGGGACGGGAGCTGAGAGTGGGATGTACAGACTTTCTGGAGCCCAGTGTCACTCGTAGTCCTTCTTGAACGCACGGATTCTGGGGACCGGCCACAGGTCTGGGAATCAGAATCTCCGGAGGCAGGTCCCGGGAACCCACACTGTAACAGCCTTCTGGCACAGTTCCTGACCCACAGGTGTGGCGAGTCTTGAAACGGCCTGACAAGGAACCTTGAATACATGCGGGGAACAACAGGGTGAAGAAAACTAGTGTCCAAGCTGGCGGGTTAGGGGCAATTTTCTTTTCTGTTTTCCAGTGCGATTGCACGGACTTTTCATTTGTTGTTCTTGTTCTGTCTCAGAATGGGAAGGCAGACACTCTTGTGGGAAGGACACTGGACCAGGAGTCAAGACACCAGGGCTGCAGCCCTGGCTTGGCCGCCAACGGGATGTGTGAGTTTGGCGGGCCATTCAGTTTCCCACAGTCACCACCCAGCTTGTCTCCTAACATGGGATCTTTGTTGGAGACCATGACTCTCAAATCCTGGACACAGACCCTGTGTGTCTTTGCTCTGCCTCCACCCCCCCCCCCCCAGGGCCAGCCTTCTGGATGCTCAGCAGGTGCATGGGATGGGGGAGGAACTGGGAGGGGCGGTGATGGGGAAGTGAGGGGATCCCAGGGGACCTGGTGTCCTGAACCCCCTTTCCCACGCCTCCAGCCTCAGGGCCTGGGAAGAGGGTGAGGTGGCAACAGGAGGAGGAGGTGTCACTGCCAGGGTTCTCACCCAAGCTGGCAGAGGGGCGGGACTGGCGGTGGTGACGCCAGGGCCACTCGGCCCCCGCTTTTCACAAGCACTTTCTTTTTTGGAAGAAATTGGAGTGAGGGGGTGAGGAATCTGGGGTTGATGACCCCCTAACAGCCCATCAAGTTACAGAGAGACTGCCTCCAATCACCTTCTTCCTCTAGGGACTGTCCCCAGGTCCACCTGACTCTGAGATTCATAATCCCTTCTGCCCTGGAAACCGGGGCGGGAGCTCAGGTCATCCTGTTCAGAGGCAGGGGGATGGATCTCTTGACCTGAGGATTGGCATGGAAGAGAGGAGGGAGAGAGAGAAGGAAGAACAAAACTCCATTTGGCCTTCCACAGTCAGGTACTTAGCAAAAACGTCCCCCAAAAGAGATGTCAGCATTCAAGTCTCCTGGGGAAATTAGTCATTCAGGGAAGTGTTACTGAAATGTGTCGTGTTTCTCAAAAAGTAGCCAGGGGTCCCAAGGTCACCATCTCTTTCAGGCAATGCTGCCCCACTCGGAACAGCAGGCAGAAACTTCCCGCCTCCCTGAAGCATGGGGAAATGGTGGGTAAAAGGGTGGGAGGGGCCAGTCCCCAGTTCTGGTGCTGTCTTGTATCGGGTCTCCATTTTCAGGGAATGTGCTGATTCTCCCTCCCTCCACCCTTCCTGGGTCATGCCCGCCTCCTGGGGTCCCCAGCTTCTCCTTCACCTGCCAACCTGCCTCTCGGTTCAGCTCTAGTTGGGAGCAGAGAGTCCCCATGGAGCCCTAAGGGTGGAGCCCTGTTGGGCTGGGACAGCGATATAGAGATGGGGCCAGCCCCCAGGGGAGAAGTGAGGAGGGCTGGGAGGGTGCGGGGAGAGGAGAGGTTAACCTTTAACATGATGAAAATATGAAAGTATTTTTCAAAACCCTCTTTAAAATGTAAATCTTTATCTATATATTGACATGCAAAAAATTCCATGACACCTTATTGAGTGAAAAAAAAAACACATTACAAAGCAGCACGTGTGGTGTTTATATAAAATGTGTGTGTGTGTGTGTGTGTGTGTGTGTGTGTGTGTGTGTGTGTGTTCGCGCATAAGACAGAAAGGCTGTGTGCAGGGAGTGACGTCTGGAAAGGTGCTCACCAAAATGCGAATCCTGTTTGCCTCTGCGGGATGGAGTTTGGGGTGGTTTATTGTAACAGTCCCATTTTTACTGCTTACATTTTCTAGGAGTGTGCTTTATCCGTATGTGCAAGAAAACTCCCAATGATGCTGTTTTCAACTGGGGGGAAAGGATTGTTTTCATCCTAAGACGACTCTGTTACTCAACAGAAAAACAAACTAGAGAAAGAAAAGCCCTAGTAGTGGTCCTATCTCGCAGGCAGTCCTGCGGAACAAGTTGTGGGGTGGGGGGCGTCCTGCCCCGTCAGCGGGCTCTGAACCTGTTCCCAGCAGCCTTCCGAGCGGAGGGAAGAATAGACTGGAAAGTGCTGCACAGGTCCACCCTCTAGGGTAAGGCTCGCAGCCCCTCTGAAAAGGAAATCAGCTTATTTCCCCCATTGTGTGGTTGGGAGGCTGCCTTTCAGGCAAGGGAAGTGACTTGCCCAGGTCACACATACCTGAGTGACAGGCAGAGCCAGGGAGGAGACTCTGAGCACGGGCAGCCCAGGGCTGCTTCCAGTGCCCTGGCCGCCCCCGCCGGCCCTGCAAACCTGAAGCTGCAGCGGGTGCAATCCCTTTCAAGGAGCTCTTCCCGCTGCCCCCAGCTTCCAGCTCCGCCTTGGGGCTGTTGGAACGAGATGCATGGGACACAGCCCAGCTGGGTCTCTGCCCGCCCCCCCCCCCCAGGAAGAGCGCAAACACTTCAGGCACAGCCACCTAGCACAGAGCCTGGGCACACAGTGGGCATCAGTGATCTGCTGAATGTTCGCGGTCTAAGCAGTTCGTACTGGGTGCAGACCCCGCTGCTGCGCCGAGCGGCGAGTGCGGCCGCAAGGCCCTGTGAGTCTCATCTGGGCCATCACCGAAGGCTTCCTGTAGGAGGGGACCTTTGAGCTGAGCCTGGAAGGATGGGTGGAATTTCCACGAGGCTCCAGAGGAGAGAAACAGGCTGGCGTTTCGGGTGGACCGGTGGACTTTTCCAGAAGGCAGTCTTTACGCGCGAACTTGGCGGCGCGCGGGGACCCGCCACGCCGTGGGGGCCTCCGGTCCTCGGCGGCTGCTTCGAATTTGCCGAGTATTAGCCACGAGGGGGCGGGGTGAGGCGGGGCGGGGCCGAGGTGGGGGGGGGTGGGGGGGAGCCCAGAGAGCTTCATAAAGCCACAGCAAAGGCGCCGCGACGCTAGTGACAGCGGCCCGCTGGAGAGGGAGCCCGGGAGCAGCTGCGCGCCCGCCAAACGCGGGCGCAGGACCCAGGCGTCCGAGCCCGGGCTCCGGTGGGGCCCCCCCCCGCCCCCGCCCCCGCCCCCGGGGCCCCGCCCCTACTCTCAAGACCCCCACGCCTGCCCCCGCGCGGAGAGCGGCCGGTCCCCGACGGCTGCGGGAAGGTGCCAGCCCGCCCCGGATGGGCATCGTGGAGCCGGGCTGCGGAGACATGCTGACGGGCACCGAGCCGATGCCGGCGAGCGACGAGGGCCGGGCGCCCGGCGCCGACCCGCAGAACCGCTACTTCTACCCGGAGCCCGGCGCGCAGGACGCGGCCGACCGTCGCGGGGGCGCCAGCCTGGGGGCGCCGTACCCCGGGGGCGCCCTGGTGCCCGCTCCGCCGGGCCGCTTCCTCGGAGCCTACGCCTACCCGCCCCGGCCCCAGGCCGCCGGCTTCCCCGGGGTGGGCGAGCCCTTCCCGCCGACGGCGAGTGCCGAGGGCTACCAGCCTGGGGACGGCTATGGGGCCCCGGACCCGCGCTCGGTTCTCTACCCGGGGCCGCGCGAGGACTACGCACTGCCGGCGGGGCTGGAGGTGTCCGGGAAGCTGAGAGTCGCGCTCAACAACCACCTGTTGTGGTCCAAGTTTAATCAGCACCAGACGGAGATGATCATCACCAAGCAGGGACGGTGAGTGAGACGCGCGCCCGGAACAAGTGTTCTGTTTTGTTTTGTTTTATCCTTCTCGTGTCGGAGCCCTTCACAGTTCGGCTTAGACTTTGGGGGTAGCAGGGAGGGAGTTGTAGTGGGGACAGGAAAGGTCTGAGTGTTGTTTTCTCCTAAGACATAGAACTCAGAAGGGAGATGGAGAGTGGGTGCAATGAGAAGTTGTCCTGGGTTAGGGGGGAGGGTACCTATGGTTTCACCCAGAATTGAGGTGCGCCCTTGGGATCACTCTCTGCCTCAGTGGGGGTCACGGTGGGCAGAGGGGGACATGTGTGTTGGGTTTGACAGGGCAGGACCCCTCTTAGCGCCTATGTGTGGGGAAATGGAAGAGAGGGCAGGGTCTTCCTGTACCCAACCCCTCCTATCCCCCCCTGCTCCCTACCCACTCCCAGCCCTTTTGCCAGTGTTGTGCACAGGTCAGTTTTGGGAGGTGGGTAAGACTGGGATTTGGTGACACGGGGAAGCAGTCGCCAAGTTTCCCTTCCGGTAGTACTTTGAGATCATATGTCTGGTGTGAGTGTGTTTGGGGGGGGGATGTGGTAAAGTGTGTGGGGGGCACAGATCCCTTCCAGGCGCAGGCCCTGACGGAAAGCACACATACCCATGGGCCTGAGCAGGTGACGCTGAGCCCCCAGGTCCCAGTTGGCCACCAGTCCCACTCTGCTCCCCGTGAGGTCTGTCCCCTGAAAGTCTGCCTCATCCCTGTCCAGATACTTTCCAGTCTACCATCCAGCCTGGGGAACCCCTGGCTCCACGGCTTAGTGTCCTATGAGCCCAGAGCATGCGGGGTAGGGTTTGGGGCTGAGGGTGCTGCTTCCGGAGAGAACCTCCTGCATGAGGAAAGAAAGAGAAACTTGCTGTTAGTGCGTTATTTGTTTAGTAAGCAACACCGAGTGGGCCCGGCCTGTGTCTGGCATGTGAGAGTATGCACCCACCCTTCCCAGTGGGGGCCTGTGTGGGCAGGGGACCAAGGAGGACCTCTGTGTGGAGGGGCTGTGTCATCAGTGCGCCCGGGAGGTGTTGAAGGGCAGATACCCGGTGTGGGGGCTGGGGAGGGAGAAGGGAGAGGCCACCACGCTGGGCCAGGGTTGGGGGGTTGGCATTCAATGTAGACATTGCTGGGATAGTCTTCCCTCCCAGTGATTTCTGTGGGGTGGCCTGGGATTGAGGGACCTGTCCACCAATCACAAACAGCTTCAAGTTGCTGAGTTGTTTCTCTTTCTCTGGGATGAACCCAGGGAAGTTGGCATTGTCTTTTATTATGGCATTGGCCTTCATCCCCTAAACCTTCTGATGGTTCCTCTCTGTGCCCCCCCAACCCCGGCCCGCTGGGAGTGCTCCCAGGCACAGCCCAGGCTTCTAGTCCCATCAAGTTTGAATTGGAGGGGACCCAGAAGATCCTGTCCAGTCCCCTCCCTGCACAGACAGGGAAGCGGGCTCAGAGACACTAAGAGACTCTTCTGAGGTTGCACAGCATAGCCGTCACTGGCAGAACTGGCACCAGAATCCAGACGGTACCCGCCTGGCTTTCTTTCTCCAGCCCCTCACGGCCAGGAGTAAAAACAGCAGCCTATACTGTCCAAAGGCATTGATGCATTCAGAGTGCTTTCACTTCCATTATTTTACAGTATGCTACGTAGGTCAAGCCGTCTCCCCATTTATAGGTAGGGGTGCTGAAGCCTAGGGACCGAGTGGCTCGCACTCTGTCACCCAGCAGACCTGAACTCAGGCCTCCGCTCTCCTCAGATGGTCAGGAAGCCCTTCCCACCCTGGGGGAAGGCCCTGGCCTCCCTACAATTGGCCCTTCCAGCCTTGAGGGGTGGGGTAGACGGAGCATTGGCCAGAACGTCAGGGACCCAATGGGCGCCGGACTGGCGGCGGGCTGCCCGTGGCCTGGCGAGGGAGGTGTCTCACAGGGATGTGTCTCTGCGGGTCACCATCGCTACCCTGTGGCCTCCTTCTTTCCTTCGTGTTCTTGCTGAATAATTCTCTCTTGATGAGTTTTGTTGTCTCCCTTTGAGATCCATACACCTACTTTCTTTTATTACGAAAAGTTCCAAAATATACAAAAGCAAAGAGAAAAACCTTACAGGCCTCCACCTACCCATCACCAGCTTCGGCAGTAGTCACCCCTGGTCCAATCTTGTTTCTTCTTTATTCTCACTCACTCACTTCCACTCCCCAGTCTGCAGCTTTATCGGTGATGATGTTAAGGATTTAGTAAGTAAATCCTAGACACTATGAAAGAGTTTTCATCCTTCAAATTTCTCGATGCGCGTCTAAAAATGGCTTTTGAAAAGTAAACACGGGGCGCCCGGGTGGCTCAGTCGGCTGAGCGTCAGACTTCGGCTCGGGTCATGATCTCACCGTTTGTGAGTTCAAGCCCTGCATCGGGCTCTGTGCTGACAGCTCAGAGCCTGGAGCCTGTTTCGGATTCTCTGTCTCTCTCTTTCTCTGTCCCTCCCCCACTCATGCTCTGTGTGTCTCTCTCTTTCAAAAATAAATAAATGTTAAAAAAAAAATAAAAAATAAAATAAAAGCGAGCACGATACTATTAGCAAACCTGAGAAGAAATTCATAAATAGCATCAAATTTCCCAGATCATTTTGTAATTGTGTGTGACTGTGTCACAATCCTCACGCTTTCGATCCATCCTGAGGGACAGCTTCGGACACTCTGAGGTTCCTGTTAGAAGGGGACCTCACCATCTCCTTTGATGCCTCCCTTGGAGCAGGCCTCAGGGGTCCCATGATGGGGTGGAAGGGACAGAGAACATACCATCTCCAGTTCAGTCCCACTGGCCCCAACTCAGCCCCGTACCTGAACTTGGGCTCCAGAGATCTGGGAAGTCGGCGGCCATTTCCTTGTGCTACTGACGTCTGAAAAGTAAGCCTTGGGCTCAGAGAACGGCACCCTTCCTACCCTGCTTTGGAGAGCTGGCCTGTCCCCCCGTGGGTTCCAGTGACCTGCCAGTCACCACCGCATCACCCACGGCCTTCTTCCTTTTTGAAAAATCCTTCCAGCCCAGGCCCACCCACAACCCCACAGCCTTTTGCCTTGGGCTGACTCACTCCCTCCCAGATCCTTCCTCTCCCACCCACCCTAGACCCATCCCTCACTATGGACAAGCGACAGTCACTCTCTCCTCCATGGGCAGTAGCAGCAAGGTGGGGAGCGGCAGTGGGGGTGGGGATGGCAGTTCCCAGCGCCAGAGACTGACCCAGGCCTCTCGGGTGGGACTGGGAGGGGAAAGTGAGATAAAATGTTGGACCGACCAAGTGGAGACGTTGGAGTTGAAGTTTGTGTGTTTGTGAAGTTTCGGGGTGCCTACACCAGACTTGCGCTGTGTTTCTGTGTGGCAGCGCGTGTGTGTGCTGTGAATGTGTTGGTGTGCAGAGAATAGTTGATGGTAGACATTCTCAGTAGAGGAAGAGAGAGGCGGGTGTCTGCGTGTGTGGGTGTGTGGGTGTGCATTCATTGCTGGCAATCCCCACTTTTCTGGGTGTGATTAGTTGATTATTATAATTAAGATAACTTTGGGTAGTTCTGTTGTTAAGGAGCTCAGTTCGCATTTGTGTATGTATGTGTGAATTTAGGGGTTGATAAAACAATTTCAGTGCTAACCGATCCTGGATCACTGGCCTCCTAGCCATGGTGGTTTTCCCTTCTCCACGTTCCCGACTCGGAGAACTTCTTAGATCTTTAAAACAACTAAAAAAAATTTTTTTTAATGTTTTATTTATTTTTGAGAGAGAGAGAGAGAGAGAGAGAGCGTGAGCAGGGGAGGGGCAGAGCGAGAGGGAGACCCAGAATCCGAAGCAGGCTCCAGGCTCTGAGCTGTCGGCATAGAGCCAGACGCGGGGTTCGAACTCACGAACCGTGAGATCATGACCTGAGCTGAAACCAAGAGTCCAATGCTTAACCAACTGAGCCACTCAGGTGCCCCTAAGACAATTTTTTTTTTTTTTTTTTTTTTTTAGTTCTAAGCCTCTTTAATTTGGACTCACTGGCTTAATTTCTCTTGGGGCAGGTGAAAACAGCTTTGTTTTCCATCGGCTGTTTGCTAGTGACTATCTAATTTCCATGAAGTTGGATCTGAGGTTGATGGGGGGGGGTAGGGGAGATCCTTTGATGCCTGAGCACATTTTGCATTTCGATAGGTACAAGGTAGTGCTGGGATATCCTCCTAAAAGGTGATACTAATCTACACCCGCACCAGTAGTGTGTGAGAGGACCCCTTTCCCCACAGACTCAGCAGCGTTGGATATCAGTTGTGAACCACTTTGCCAACATGACTGACGAAAAATCACCTCCTTTTAATCTGTACGTAATGACGGTGAATTGGAACTTATCAGAGGCGTTCAGGATGGGGTGGAGGGTGTGGTGACCCTGCGAATCGTTTCAAGATGGGATAGTCCTGAAGTCCCTAGCTCAGGAATTTAGAGTCTCGGGCCCTGTCCTCTGAGGGCACGATGGTAAGTGGTCTTTTTGGTTTTTTATTTTTTTTATTTTTTTTAACGTTTACTTTATTTTTGAGAGAGAGACAGAGCGCGAGCGGGGCAGGGGCAGAGAGAGAGGGAGACACAGAATGCGAAGCAGGCCCCAGGCTCTGAGTTGTCAGCACAGAGCCTGACGTGGGGCTCGAACCCACGAACCGTGAGATCTTGACCTGAGCCGAAGTCGGATGCTTAACCGACTGAGACCCCCCCAGGCACCCGGTAAGTGGTCTTTTTGAAGGGCTTCCTTTGGCATCAGACCCTGTTCCTTCCCAGCAAAGTGTCATGTAAATCAGGGGCTATTTTGGGATTCCAGCTGGTGGTGATTCTAGACTTTTAGGGTGAAATGAGACCTCCCTTCTCTTCCCCCTTTCCCCCATTCTCTTCCCGCTTCTCCTGCATTTCCCTCTACCAGAGCTAAGCAGGGTAGAGAGATGGCCCCCAGGGCATGTATGCTGCAGTCAGGAGCCCCCGACACTGTTCTCCCACCAAGGATCCGTCAACACGGGTCTCCAGTCCTTGGCTGCTTCAAGTATAAACTTGGAAGTAACATTGTACATTTCAGGGGCTCCTGGGTGGCCCAGTGGATTAAGCATCCGACTTTGGCTCAGGTCGTGATCTCACGGTTTGTGAGTTTGAGCCCTGCAGCGGGCTCTTGGCTGTCTGTGTCGGGCTCGCTTCGGATCCTCTGTGTCCCTCTCTCTCTGCCCTTCCCCTGCTCACGCTCTCCCTCTCTCAAAAATAACTAATAAAAAACAGACTTTTTTTTTTATTACCTTTCAAAGGACTGGCTACTGCTAAGTAGAGACACAATGAATACGTTCCTTCTCTTCCTTTATTCCTACAAGTTTGAAGGGGAGCTGGTTATGATACAAAAAATGTGTGCGACCCGACTGCGTCATAGAAGGAGTCGGTGGTAGAGGCGAGTTAAAATATTGCCCCAACCTTAATTGTTCAAGGCCTCATCTGTCACCTTTGATTTCTCAAGTCAGCTGGCCTGCTGAGCCCCTGGGCTCCAGAACTCTGGACGCTTGCTTGGGGTCCTTCAGCCCTGAGGGCCTGAGGGCTTTGATAGCTCGGGGCCTGGGAGAGGGTGGGGTGGAGGAGGGACCGGATGAGCTGAGTTTCGCATCTTTCAAACTTCTTAACAGCTCTCAGAGGAAAAATGAACAGGAGTTACTGTCCCCACTTACAGGTGAAGAAACTGAGGTTTGGTTTGGGAATTAACTTATCTAAGGTCATAGGGCCAGTAAGCCTCTTTTTTTTTTTCTCAGCATAGGAGAGTCCGGAGAAGACAGGAATGTCGGGAGACCTTCCCAAGGTTCTTAAGGGTGTCGTTCTGGGAATGCCTAAGGACTAGGATGCCCCCCAAAAGTGTTCCTAGGTCTCTGGCACTCTCCCTCCCCCAGGTCTCCTGACTCAGGGACTGGTGTCTTTCTTCCCACCCTGCATGACTTCTTGTAGGAGGAGGAGAGAGGTGTGTGGGAATGAAACGTAATTCTGATGAGGGTGAGATTCTGCCATCCTGCAAAATCTGCTCTTCCTGCTTGGGTTGGAAAAGAAAAGCCAAGCCATCAGGATCGGTGATGGTGGAAGTGGCGAGATGGGTGTGGTATGAAAGTGCTTCCTTCTCCGGCTCTCTTGCTCTGGCGCGATAGAGGATAATACAGCATCCCAGCCTCGACTCCCTCCACTTTTCCTGCGAGCCAGGCCTTTGAGAGTGGGGACTGTGCTCAACAGAGTCCTCTTCCAGGTGGCTGGGAAGTTCCACCTAGGATTTTAGCTACTTCTCTGATGGCTGAGGCCTGGGGCAGGCCATCCACAGACATCTGGTCCCGGGGGGGCTGGGGGCAGGGGGAGCCTGGGTGCCACAGGGCTGGGAGCATCATGGCACCGCGAGGACCACAGTGGAGAGGATGGGGCGGGGACTGAGACCAGACGAGGGCTTGGGAGACTGAGGCACGAGGGCCTATGGGGAAGTGCCTCTGGGGCCCGGCTTGTGGCTTTGCTCCCGGCTAGGAAGCAAACTAAGATTCGAGACCGAGTCCATCAACTGACCCTCTGAAAGAAGAACAGCGAAAAAGCCCTGATTCATAGTGTTTGCTGATTTCCGTGCTCTATGGTGGCTGATTTCAAGCTACGCTTGTGGTATCCCTGGATGCAGAGTTGGGAAGAGACGTGCCGTAGCACGGTTATCTAGTATTTTCCGCCAGGTGGGAACAAGAGATGTAAGTAACCTCAAGATGGGGCGCCTGGGTGGTTCAGTCAGCTAAGCGTCTGGCTTCAGCTCAGGTCACGATCTCACGGCTGGTGAGTTCGAGCCCCATGTCGGGCTCTGTGCGGACCGCTCGGAACCCGGGAGTGTGCGTTGGGATTCTGTGTCGCCGGCTCTCTCTGCCCCTCCCCCGCTGGCTCTCTGTCTCTCAAAAATAAATAAACATTAAAAAATTGAAAAAAGAAAAAAAGTAACCTCACGAGCAGAGATAACAGGAAAATGTAGTAAACGAACTGAGAAGCGACGAGTTTTGCGTATTTATCACCTCGGCCGATAATGTATTTAATTGTAAGTTGATATAATTTCAGTTTTAGTTATGGCATTGTTTAGCGACTGGCTGGCATTTCCGCTTGGCTCTCTTTTTTTTTTTTTAATTTTTTTTTTTTCAACGTTTATTTATTTTTGGGACAGAGAGAGACAGAGCATGAACGGGGGAGGGGCAGAGAGAGAGGGAGACACAGAATCGGAAGCAGGCTCCAGGCTCTGAGCCGTCAGCCCAGAGCCCGACGCGGGGCTCGAACTCACGGACCGCGAGATCGTGACCTGGCTGAAGTCGGACGCTTAACCGACTGCGCCACCCAGGCGCCCCCCGCTTGGCTCTCTTGAGGGGTGGAAGCTGACTCCAGCACATCGCTGAAAGCCTTGGCACAGGGGTGGCTGTCTGCGACGTTGGGGGGCTGACGGATGTTGGTGGGTCTTTCTGTTCTCCCTAGGCGGATGTTCCCGTTCTTGTCATTTACTGTGGCGGGGCTGGAGCCCACCAGCCATTACCGGATGTTCGTGGACGTGGTCTTGGTGGACCAGCACCACTGGCGGTATCAGAGCGGCAAGTGGGTGCAGTGTGGCAAGGCTGAGGGCAACATGCCAGGTAGGAAGCCCCCTGGAGAACCCTGGATGCTCTTTTTCGCCGAGACTGAGCGCCCCCTGGTGGACCCAGGAGGAACCCGCGAGCCACTGCCCGCTACACCTAAGCCTTAACTCCCCATCCCACCCTTGTCCCCTCCCACTTCTCACCCCCGTTCTGTTTGTCCTCTCTTCTCTCTTCTGCCTTAGCCTGTCTTCTGCTTAGTCCTCTGTGCCCACCTCCCCTTGCCCTGACCCATCTAGTCCTGCCCCTGCAGCCTTTTCGACATCCCCCTCCGAACAGGCAAAGAAGCCCCATCTCACCAGGGCTCTGGTCCCCCGGGGGCTGCATGCCAAAGAGGTTAACTGTCCACAGGAAACCGCCTGTACGTCCACCCAGATTCCCCCAATACTGGAGCCCATTGGATGCGCCAGGAAGTTTCGTTCGGGAAACTAAAGCTCACGAACAACAAAGGGGCCTCTAACAATGTGACCCAGGTGGGATTCCTCGCCACCCCCCACCCCTCCTGGCTGATTCTGTTCTGTGAAAGTCCCTTTTCTTCCTCTCTGACTCTGGTTCTTTTCCATGCACCGTGCGGGGAAGATGAGGTGGGAGGAAGCTGAGTCTCAGGGGCAGACACGGGGTTGCATTCAGGATGACATGGGCCAAGCTGGCCCTGGGGCTTTCTTCATCAAACCTGAGGCCGCCATCACTCGTGTGCCATGCTGGGCATAGGGTTGGTGCCCGCGGCCTCAGGAAATGGACGCGGAGTCTAAGTTGAACAGAGCCTTGAGAAGCCTTGCTTGTGCTAATACCTTGGTCACAACGGACATCTGTGGGTAGGAAACAGGGCAAGAGGGCAGAAGTGGTGCCCTGGAGAGGCTGGGCACCAGAGTTAGAAGGCCTGGGGGAAGCTACGTGGTAGCAGGGCAGGGGAATGGACGCTATGACCTCAGGGTCCCTTCTAGCCTGGCCACAGGACCAGCCGTGGGTGGGGGTAGAGGACCCGTAGACCCCCACAAGCATCTGGCTCTCTCTCAGATGATCGTGCTCCAGTCTCTCCATAAGTACCAGCCTCGGCTACACATCGTCGAGGTGAACGATGGGGAGCCGGAGGCGGCCTGCAACGCCTCCAACACACATGTCTTCACCTTCCAAGAGACCCAGTTCATTGCCGTGACCGCCTACCAGAATGCAGAGGTGAGGGCTGCCGGGCGGGGCTGAGCCTCGAGGGACAGGAGGGGAGAGGGAGGCCCACAGGCTTCCTTGGTGGGGAATTCGGAAGTTCTCTGGCACCAGACTCAGGACTCAGGTGCCTCTATTTCCCCTCTCTCTAGATCACTCAGCTGAAAATTGATAATAACCCTTTTGCCAAAGGATTCCGGGAGAACTTTGAGTCGTAAGTGCCACTGGGTTCAGCTCACCTTTGCAGAGGGCCTCCTCTTGGTTCCTCCTGGGACTCGACTCCAGACTGGTGCTGAGCACGTCTCCTTCCCTGGGGGTGGGCAGGGGTGGGGTGGATGCTGGAGGGCCGGCAGGGCAAGAGGGTCCAGGGAGGGACGTGCAGTAGGCAGGCTTACAGGTCAGTGGTTCTGTTTGTGACCGCTTTTCTTGCCTCCTTTTTTTTTTTTTTTTTTTTTTTAGCATGTATGCATCTGTTGACAGCAGCGTCCCCTCCCCGCCTGGACCCAACTGTCAGTTGCTTGGGGGAGACCACTACTCTCCTCTCCTACCCAACCAGTATCCCGTTCCCAGTCGCTTCTACTCCGACCTTCCCGGGCAAGCCAAGGATGTGGTTTCCCAGCCTTACTGGCTGGGGCCCCCCCGGGACCACAGCTATGAGGCCGAGTTTCGAGCGGTCAGCATGAAGCCTGCATTCCTGCCCTCCGCCCCTGGACCCACCGTGTCCTACTACCGAGGCCAAGAGGTCCTGACGCCTGGAGCTGGCTGGCCTGTGGCCCCCCAGTACCCTCCCAAGATGGGCCCAGGCAGCTGGTTCCGCCCCATGCGGACTGTGCCCATGGAACCCGGTCCCGGAGCTTCAGAGGGACGGGGCCCGGAGGACCAGGGCTCCCCCTCCGTGTGGACTGAGATCACCCCGCTGCGGCCGGAGTCCAGTGACTCAGGACTGGGTGAAGGAGACTCTAAGAGGAGGCGTGTGTCCCCCTATCCTTCCAGCGGCGATAGCTCCTCTCCTGCTGGGGCCCCTTCTCCTTTTGATAAGGAAACCGAAGGCCAGTTTTATAGCTATTTTCCCAACTGAGGGGATGACATGGGGAAAGGCACAGAAACAGTGTTATCAGGTTGGAGGACACCAACTAATGCAGACGACAGACTCAGGACTGAGAGGACCCAGCTCCCTCTGTCTCTTCTCCTTTTGTAGTTGGTTGAGGAAGAGGGGGTTCTGGGGTTCACTTGCTGCTTCCGGCCCACGATGAAACCTGAGAGGAGTGTCCCCTGCCCCTTCCTCGGCCCTAACTACAATCATTTCCCTGGTGCTGCTTCTGGCTGTGGGTTCCCAGCTGGAGAACAGAGAACGGAGAACAAGAGGGTCTTGGCCACAAAGGAGCTTTCCGCTCTTCTCTGGGACTGGGTAGGGGTCCGGTGGGGCTGGCTGGGAACTGGAGACCGTCTTCCTTTATAGAACTAACTTTGCGCAGTTTCGTTTGCGCCGATGACTTTGGGCGGCTGGCCCGGACCCCCCCTGCGCAGAGACAGTGGGGTCCCAAGGAAGGGCGGGGAAGGGGGGGTTGGTGCACACCTCAAGAAGCGAAGTCTTTGGGGGTGGTGATTATGGGGGCACGCACGCTTTTTTCTTTTTCCTTTTTGGAATGGGGAGGCTATTTATTGTACAGAGAGTGGTGTCTGGATATATTTCTTTTGTCTTCATCACTTTCTGCAAATAAACATGAAACTGGAGAATGTGTCCTGCTTCAGGTCCCTGGAGGGGGACGTGGATGGGGACTCACCCCGCTGGGATTTGCAGGTGCACCAAAGCTCTCCAACAGCAGCTGCAGTTCCCAAGGACCTGTGCCTTCTTCTAGAAACCCAGAGTGGCTTCACTCAGGGGATCAACAGAGCAAGACCACATGTCCTGAAGGTTGATGGTTGATTCCACCTTGTAAGACACCTTGGGACAGAGAATGGTTCCTCTGCCTGACCTGCGGACGAGGGGTGGGAGGGCGAGACCCCAGGACAGGGCTGGGTGGGGGCTGGGAGCTCTGTGGGGAGAAGCCTTGATTTCTCTTTGCATTTTTTTAAAAATTAAAAAAAATTTTTTTAAATGTTTATTTATTTTTGATAGAGTGCGAGCGAGGAAGAGGCAGAGAGAGAGAGGGAGACATAGAATCTGAAGCAGGCTCCAGGCTCTGAGCTGTCAGCACAGAGTCCGACTAGAGGCTCGAACTCACGAACGATGAGATCATGACCTGAGCCGAAGTCAGAGGCTTAACCAACTGAGCCACCCAGGCGTCCCCTAAAAAAAAATTTTTTTAATGTTTATTTAGTTTTGAGAGAGACAGGTTAGACATAAAACCTCGAAGCAGGCTCCAGGCTCCCAGCCGTCAGCACAGAGCCTGATGTGGGGCTCGAACTCACAAACTGCGAGATCATGACCTGAGCTTAACCTGAACACTCAACCAACTGAGCCACCCAGGGGCACCTCTGCAGTTTTAGCAGCTTTGGTTCTCCATCGTCCTCTTAGGGTTATTCAAAGGTGAAAGGAGTAAATATAAATTGAACCACACGAAATTGCTGTTTTTGTAGGTCAAGAACAGCTAAATATGGCAATTTCATACGATTTGAACTAGCACATGTAAAGGGTTTAGAACAGTATCTGATAAACAGCACTCAATCTGTAAATTATTGTTATAATTCTCTAGCTCTGTTTCTCTCTTTCCCTCTCTCTTTATACACATACTGAATTGTATTTGTAAAATAACACCCGCTTCTTTTAAAGAATGTAAGCAATGCATAAAAGTAAAAAGCACTAAATTATCCCAAATCTTACCACCCATCAATAATTATCATTAAATGCTAACTGGGTTAGATAGATAGACAGAAGTATATTTTTATAACGTTGGAATCATACTGAAAATGCTTTTTTAAAAACAAAATTGGGGCGCCTGGGTGGCTCAGTCGGTTGAGCGTCCGACTTCGGTTCAGGTCATGACCTCACGGTCCGTGAGTTCGAGCCCCACGTCGGGCTCTGTGCTGACAGCTCAGAGCCTGGAGCCTGCTTCCGATTCTATGTCTCCCTCTCTCTGCCCCGTCCCCACTCACGCTCTCTCTCTCTTTCTGAAAATAAATAAACTTAAGAAAAAAGAAAAAGAAAAAGAAAGGAGCTTATGGGAAATGTCCAGAAGTTAGAATTACTCCATTTGCCTAGTCCCAGTCCAGGATATCCCCCACTCCGATGGGGGAGGCGGGTGTCACCATGGGCCCTTGGGTGTTCTCTCACTTCTGTTGGAGCTTGGAAATCTCCGTTTCTGTCACAGTTCACATCCCCTCCTTTCCTGGTCTCTATCCAGAGGCCATTTTCATCACCTCCTAGTTAGAAGAAGGAAAAGATACAAATCCATCCTCCTTGGATTTGGAAGCTCATAATTTTGTAAATGACCTGAGCGGTTCTGTCATCCTGCGCTGAGTGCAAATTATTCCTCCCACCCCTTAGGCTATCACTCCCTGGAGTTATTAAGTGTTGGTGTAAAATTAGGCCTATTTCCTTTTCTGGGAACTGTTGTCAGTAATTACAGTACTCTTCTCCCCCACTGTTTTTATTTTTATTTAAGTTTATTTATTTTTAGTAATCTCTACACCCAACCCGGGGCTCCAACTCACCACCCTGAGTCGCATGCTCTTCCCACTGAGCCAGCCAGGCGCCCCATCCCCCACTGTTTTTAAATGGTTTTGTTCACTTCATTAGATATATTTACACCCTCTATTATCTTTTTCCAAAAGTGTGGGGGCGTATGTTTTGATGCTTTTTTATTTGACTCATAAAGGTTCATTACTACTATTCCTTCTCTACTAAATGTACCTTTTACTGAAAAGAAAAAATACTGAAAATACTAAAATACATCTTTCTATGCATGAACACGGGATATTTCTTCATTTATTTAGGTCATTCTTTTTTTTTTTAATTTTTTTAATGTTTATTTATTTTTGAGAGAGAGGGAGAGACAGAGCGTAAGCAGGGCAGGGGCAGAGAGAGAGGGAGACAGAGAATCCGAAGCAGGCTCCAGGCTCTGAGCTGTCAGCACAGAGCCCGACGCGGGGCTTGAACTCACGAACTGTGATATCATGACCTGAGCCGAAGTCAGACGCTTAACTGACTGAGCCACCCCGGTGCCCCTCTTTAGGTCATTCTTAAGGTCCTCAGTAAAGTTTTATAGTTTACAGGTATAGCTTTGTATATCTTATATTTATTCTTAAGTATTAAGGTTTTTTTTCTCTATACAGGGCATTTTTAAAAAATACATATTTTCAGGGTGCCTGGGTGGCTCAGTCAGTTAAGCATCCGACTTCAGCTCAGGTCATGATCTCAGGGCTCGTGAGTTCGAGCCCTGCATCAGGCTCTCTGCTGTCAGTGCAAAGGCCGCTTCAGGATCCCCTGTCTCCCTCTCTCTGCCCGTCCCCTGCTCATGCCCTCTCTCTCTCTAATAAATAAACATTAAAAAAAATAAAAATACGTATTTTCTAATTGCTAATTATAATTGATTTTTGTATGCCAATCGTAAGATCCAGCCATTTTTTTTTTTAATTTTTTTTTTCAACGTTTATTTTTGGGACAGAGAGAGACAGAGCATGAACGGGGGAGGGGCAGAGAGAGAGGGAGACACAGAATCCGAAACAGGCTCCAGGCTCTGAGCCATCAGCCTAGAGCCCGACGCGGAGCTCGAACTCACGGACCGCGAGATGGTGACCTGGCTGAAGTCGGACGCTTAACTGACTGCGCCACCCAGGCGCCCCAAGATCCAGCCATTTTACTAAACTCTCATTATTTTTTAGTGATTTGCTATAAATTCATTACTTTCTTTATGGCCAATTGGATTATTTCAAATAATGACAGTTTTATTTCTTCCTTTCTAATCATTATACTTTGAATTTCTTTTTCTTAGCTTATTGCACCTGCTAGAACTTCAAGTGCTAGTTTCTTGCCTTTTGGGGGATTCGTTCCCTCCTATTTATTCCACTTTTTCCCTCATATTGGTTTGACATTTCTATTATTTTAGTGGCTACTTCATACATCTTAATATGTACCTTTAGGGGCACCTGGGTGGCTCAGTCGGTTAAGCGGCCGACTTCGGCTCAGGTCATGATCTCGCGGTCTGTGAGTTCGAGCCCCGCGTTGGGCTCTGTGCTGACCGCTCAGAGCCTGGAGCCTGTTTCAGATTCTGTGTCTCCCTCTCTCTCTGACCCTCCCCCATTCATGCTCTGTCTCTCTCTGTCTCAAAAATAAATAAACGTTAAAAAAAATTGAAAAAAATGTACCTTTAACCTAATAAAATCCTAATGTTGAATGATATTTTACCCTGTGTTCTGTTCAATAAAACAATTTTAGATTAGCTCTCATTTCCCCCCCTCTTGATTTACTATTGTTTTCTCTCCTAATTTACTGATTTTGAACACTTCCAAATACATATACACACATATCTATTTGGGGGGGGTTGGTTTTGTTTTTTCACACATATATATTTTTAAGTAAACTCTACACCCAGTGTGGGGCTCTAACTCACAACCCTGAGATCAACAGTCCCATTCTCTACTGACTGAGCCAGCCAGGTGCCCCTTCAGTTCTTTTTTCATCCACACAGATGATACTCCTGTATTACTTTGTTGAGATAATACTTGCTTGGGCTTAATTTTATGTCACCATTCTCTTGCTCACTTTTCCTCTTTGCTTTTCTGCCTCTTTTTTTTTTTCTTCAACTAAATCCTTTACAACTTCTTTTAAACAGGTATCTTTGTAAATTCCTTAAAAGCTTGTTTCTTACAAAGATTATTATTTTTCTCCTTGTTGTTGGATGGTTTTTTTGCCGAGTAAACAATTTTAAGTGGATAGTAATTTTTTCTTATTTTATAGAAGCTATTCCGTCATCTTTTGGCTTCTATTGTTGTGAAATCTGCTACTAGTGTAATTATCATTCTTTAAAAAAAAATGTTTATTTATTTTTGAGAGAGAGCAAGCAGGGGAGGGGCAGAGAGAGGGGGACAGAGGATCTGAAGGGGGTTCTGCGCTGACAGTGGAGAGCCCTATGTGGGGCTTGAACCATGAGATCATGACCTGAGCCAAAGTCAGAGGCTCAACCAACTGAGCCACCCAGGTGCCCCAGCTAATTATCATTCTTTTGTAGGTCATCTGTCTTTCTCTTTCTGCTTTCCAGATCTTCTAGTTATATTTGGTGTGTAGCAGATTTATTATGATGTGACAAGGTATGAATTTATTTTTCTTGATCATATTTGGGATATACTGTACTTCCTGAAACTGTGTATCCATGGTTTTCATCAATTCTGAAATTTCTTAATTATTATCTCTTTAAACATTAATTCTTTCCAATTTCGCCCTTTGGGACTCTAATCAGATAGATGTCAGAGATTTTCATTCTATTATTATTCACGTCTCTCAACTCTTTATTATGTTTTTTCTCTTTGTCTCACTTTGCTGCTTTCTGTATAAATTCTTGAGATATATCTTTTAGTTTAATTCTACTTTCAACAGAATCTAAAATGCTGATTAGCCTACTCACTGAAAATTTTTTTTCACAGTTTACAAAGTACTTTTCATAGTTATTTTGTGCATCTCTGTTAAGTTTTTTTAATATTATGCTTTGCATTTCTTTATTTTTATTTTTATTTTTAGTAATCTCTACACTCAATGTGGGGTTGAAATTCATGATCCTGAGATCAAGAGTCTCATGCTTTTCTGACTGGGTCAGCCAAGCACCTCATGCTTTGCATTTCTATAAGTTCTATTTTTTTTTCCAAATTGTACAATCCTGATAATTTCCTATTGTATGTTTTCCCTTATAACTACATTCTTTATTTCTGTAAACATTCTACACACAACCATTCTGTGTTTTGTATTTGACAATTCCAGATAATACTGGAGGTTGTTTGTGGGGGGTGTGGTGGTAGTGTTGTCTAAACATGTTGATTCTTCTGATTATCACTCGCAATGGATTTGCCTTCTTGCACACGTGGGTGTCTTTGTAAGGTCATGTTTGATTTTTAACCCATGGATGTCCTGTAAGATTAACTTGGGGAAAATTTCTTCCACAGATGTTGCCTCTGATTCAACAGATGGGGAACACCAAATTATGGCTGGACTTTTCCCTCTAGCAATGTAGTCACATTTCTTGGCTCAGGGCTCCAAAAGAGTGAGACAGAAGCTTCCAGGCCTACCCTTTAGAGCATCACTCTACTACATTCTATTGGTCAAGGCCAGCCCATATATAATGAGAGGGGGAATAATTTTTCAGTTGGATGATAGGGCATGTACTGCCTAACCATCATTCTAGGATTTTTTCCCTTCACCATCATGTTGGTAGATTGAAATTGTCCATGGGACATTTCAACGGATACGGCAAGTGCCACAAGTGAGGGCGCACTTCTTCCCAGATTGCTATTTGTTAAACCTTCATTGCCACACCACTGGAAGCTGGTTTATTAAGTTGGGGCACTCACAATGAAATCTGAGAGGAGTTAGAGAGGTCTTCTCTCCTAGGATATTATTCAGTTCTCTTAAGTTCTCCTTTCAAATTTCTCCCTGGCTGACAGCATTCTAAGAATGGGATATGAAAAGAGAAATTGGGGGTCCAATTTTTTCTTTTACACGCTCTCTGCCTTTAATTTTGCCTCACCTTTCTTAGCCACTGTCTGTGACATACCCAAGTCCCATGTCTATTCTCATTTTCTTCAGAGAATAACACTGTTCTTTTTTTTTTTAAGTTTTTTTTTTTTTATTATTCATTGAAGTAATCTCTACATCCCACATGGGGCTCAAACTCATGACCCTGAGATCAAGAGTCATACACTCTTCTGAATGAGCCAGCCAGGCACCCCACAACAGTGTTCTTTCAGGACATATGTGACTGCTCAGGGTAGGAAGCAGTCAGGGGAAGCTCAATACCCATGATTTCAGATTTGTAGCCAATCCACCAATTTTCAACACCATGCCTCAATGCCACCTGCCATTGTGTTTGATACTCCTAACACCTGAGTCTATTTTAGGTTATTTGGTGGTAAATCAGCTCACCTATTGCTAATCCTGTTTGTAGGCATTTCAGGGTACAGCTGCATTTTAGGTTGTCATTGCATCTTACTTAATCAGATACTCCTCCTCCTTCTGCTTCCTATATCCCAAAAAATTGTTGAAATGTGTTGTCTGCCTTTTCCTCTGCTATTCTCTTTGCTTCTGTGGTTCTATGGATTAAGAGAACCTCTAATTTTTTTACATTTATTTATTTTTTGAGAGACATAGAGAGACAGAGCACAAGTGGGGGAGGGGCAGAGAGAGAAGGAGACAGAGAATCCGAAGCAGGCTCCAGACTCCGAGCTGTCAGCACAGAGCCCGTCGCGGGGCTCAAACTCACAAACCGTGAGATCATGACCTGAGCCAAAGTCGGCCGCTCAACCGACTGAACCACCCAGGTGCCCCAAGAAAATCTCTATATTATCATGTTAATAACTAATATACATATTTAAACTAAATACTCTTCATTGATTTTGAATGAAAACTTGTAAATCTTTTAGTCATCATAAGCTGGCCTCCCTCCCTCCCCATTTTATTTTATTTTTTAAAGTTTATTTATTTATTTTGAGAGAGAGAGAGAGTAAGCAGGGGAGGGGCAGAGAGAGATGGGGAGAGAGAATCTCAAGCAGGCTCCTTACTGTCAGCACAGAGCTGGAGGCAGGGCTTGAACTCATGAACCGTGAAATCATGACTGAGCTGAAATCAAGAGTCAGACATTTAACCGAGTCACCCAGGCACTACCCTTTCTTCTCATTTTAGGAAAATTTTTATTTAAGTTTATCTCTGATTACCTTCAGTTAGTATTTATTTTTCTAGGATGTGTGTAATTCTTTGGCTTTGTCTCTATCCTTTGTTCTCTTCCTATTTTTATCTTTTAAAAACATATATTATGTGCTCTGGGAAAATTTTTCAAATTTATCTTAGTAATGGAATATTAACTTGGGGATGATTGAAGACTAATTTCTAAGGAGACAGTGATCCAGAAGTTTAAATACTTGTACTTATGATTTACATGGATGCTTTGCGAGAGTCTATGGCTACAGTTATGTCTTATATGTTGTTTTATAAGAGCTAATAATGACAAGAGTTACAAATAGCTGGGTTTGAAAGTAACTGTTGGGGTTAAGATGTGAATTTTGATTAAGCACAAGTTTAATCTTTTCTCAGACTCAGCAAAACCCAGCTTATTTGTGTTACTCATACTTAAATTACCAATGGTTTCTCCAAGTAGGGAAGAGGAACACAGGAATTATTTCAGGAAATATCTAAACACACACACACACACAACTGCCTATGCTTATATCCTTATATGACAAGTACCCTTTTATTTAAAAAAAAAAAAAGTTTTATTTATTTAAATAATCTCTACACCCAGTATGGGGCTCAAACTCATGACCCTGAGATCAAGAGTTGCATGCTCTTCCAACTGAACCAGCCAGGTGCACCCTATGATAAGTATCTTTATGTGATGAAGGAGAAATTGTGGCATAGATATGTGGCTGAATCATATCCTAACACACCAAATCAGATTGATCTTTCACAACACTAACTTGGTTTTCCTTCAATTCAATTGTGCTCTTTAGAACCTTCCTTGAGAGTTTAAATTCTGCCATTGGATTTTAGTTTTCTTTTCAATTTCATGTTATCTCATCTATCTCCCCTTCATCTTGGCCTATATTATTGTATCTCAATTCTCTCTTAACAGATTTCTTATTTCTTTGAGGATGCTGAAAAGTTCCCTGGAGTTTTCTTTTGGATCTTGAAATGGCAAGGTAATTGTGTGAAGCAATTTACTAATTGGGATTATTAGCTATAAATCAGTTAAATGAATAGTTGAACTATAATACTTTGGGGGTAGAATAATAGATATTGTGTCTTTAGACCATACTCTTCTTTATGAAAACTCTACCCACACCCTCTTCTTTCCAGGGCTCAATCCCTGAAGACCATGTTTATACAATGTGGCCCTGCTCTGCTTCATACCTCATCATAGCTGATTGGAAGAAGGTTGATATATGAAGGAATTGGGTTGAAGAATCATTTGGGATTCTTAAGTTTGGGATATTGCTTAAGTTTGGGTTGTATAAACTGTGGTGCAGTGGGGCAGCCAAGTATATGAAGATTCAGAGAATGCAGTTTTGGGAGGACAGGAGCAGATGTGTGAAGAGATAAAGTAATAAAATATGAGAGAGGGAGTGAGTGATAGCAAGAGCCAAAGTGAGAGTGAGGAAGAACTTCCTAGTTCTAGTTCCTCTTAAGTTCCTACTAAACTTCCTCTCTTTCTCCTCTGAGCCACACCCATGTGTTAATGATAGTTTCCATCTAGTTTGGAGTGGGAGTCTGGGACTACTAAGAGAGCTTTGATTAAGACATCCATTTCCAATTATAATAGGCAAATCACGTCATTGTGAGTAAGAGGATGAAGAAATGCGGCACATTCAGTTCCTACAGTAGGAGGATGTGTATCCAGCTCACTCCAAAGTAATATCAGATGATTAGGAAAAAAGGTGAAAAGGTGTAGGAGTGGGTTAGGGTGGGGGGAGAGAGACCACATCCTCATTTTGCCCCTGTGAAAATTATTTTATGATCCATGAGAAGGTTGATCCTGTCATTCCTAGGCATTACTAAAGTGTTATTAAAATGCAGGTTTCATATGAGTATATGGTTGAGTCATATTTTTTCACCCACCGTGCCAATCTTTGCCCTTTAATTGGTGTATTTATACCATTTATACTTAATGTAATTACTGATATGTTGTGAATTAAATCTGCCATTTTATTTTTTGCTGTAGGATTATTCTCTCTTTTTTCATTTCTCTGCTTTCTTTTTTCTAATTTCCTGAGTTACTTGAATATATTTTTAGAATTCCATTTTGATTGATCTATGCTGTCTATATCATATCTCTTTATAAATTTGATTTTAGTAGTTGCTCTAATTATTACCTTATATATTATGTATGCCTTGTAACAGTCTTCTGGTGTTATTTTACCAGTTAGAATGAAATCTAGAGGCGCCTGGGTGGCTCGATTGGCTGAGCAACCGACTTTGGCTCAGGTCATGATCTTATAGTTTGTGAGTTTGAGCCCCGCATCGGGCTCTGTGCTGACAGCTCAGAGCCTGGAGCCTGCTTCAGATTCTGTGTCTCCCTCTCTCTCTGCCCCTTCCCCGTTCATGCTCTGTGTGTGTGTGTGTGTGTGTGTGTGTGTGTCTCTCAATAATAAATAAACGTTAAAAAATTTAAAAAAAAAGAATGAAATCTAGAAAACTTACTTCCCTTTACTCTTCCCATTTTTAGTATAAGTGTCTTAAAGATTTCCTCTATGTATATTTAGAACCACATCAGATCGTGTTATAATTTTTGCTTCAGCCATCAAACATAATTTAGAAAATTCATGCAGAGAAGGAAAGATTACTGAATTACTCATATTTTTGCTTATTGTGTTCTTCCTTCCCTCTTGATGTTCCAAAATTCCTTCTTTTTTAGTTTCCTTTCTGTTTAAAGAACTTTCTTTCTTTCTTTTTTTAGGGCAGATATGCTGGTAACAAATTCTCTTAGTTTTTCTTTATCTGAGAATGTTTTGATTTCTTCCTTATTCCTGAAGGATATTTTTGCTAATAAGTTTCTAGGCTGACAGTTCTTTTCTTTCAGCACTTAGAAAATATACCGCCTCCTTCTGGACTTTATGGTTCCTGATGGGAAATCCACTGCTATTTGCGTTGTTTTCCCCCTGTAGTAAAGATGTCATTTCGTTCGCACTGCTTTCGAGATTTTCTTTGTCTAGTTTTCAGAAGATTGACTGTGATGTGTCTTGCTGTGCATTTGAGTTTTCCTATTCAAAGTTCACTCAGCTTCTTGAATTTGTAGGTTTAAGGCTTTTGACAAATTTGGGACATTTTTGCTGTTATTTTTTTGTGTACTTTTTCATCCCTGTCCTTTTTTTCCTCTTTTTGTGAGACTGTGATGACAGGAGCATTAGCTCTTTTGTTATAGTCCCACAGGTCCCTGAGGTTCTGTTTGTTTTTTTTGTTTTCAGTCTATTTTATCTCTGTTGTACAGTTGGATAATTTTTATTTTTCTATCTTCCAGTTCACTGATTTTTCCTCTACTCCTTCCATTTTACTATTGAATGCATCCATTGAGTTTTTAGAATTTCTATTATATTTCTCAGTTCTAAAATTTCCATTTGGTTCTTTTTCATGTCTTCTATTTCTTGCTAAAACTTTCTATTTCTTTAATGAGGGTTTCTATTTTTTTCATGTATTTCAAGTGTACTTGTTGAACCATTTTTGCTATGACCACTTTAAAATCTTTGTCAGATGATGTTAACATGCCTGTCATCTGTGTTGCCATTATTGATTTTCCTTTTCTATTAAATTTGACAACCTCCTGGTTCTTGATATGACAAGTGACTTTGTATTGTAATTTCTTTTTTTAATGTTTATTTATTTATTCTTGAGAGAGAGAGAGAGAGAGAGAGAGAGAGAGACCAGGTGCACAAGCAGGAGAGGAGCAGAGAGAGAGGGAGACAGAATTCCAAGCAGGCTCTGTACTCTCAGTGCAGAGCCCCATGGGACTCAAACTCATAAATCATGCAATTGTGACCTGAGCCAAAATCAAGAGGACGGTTGACTGAGCCACCCGGACATCCCTGAAATTCCTACATTTGGGCATCATGTTGTGATACTCTGGATCTTATTTAAACTTTTTGTTCTATCTGGTTTCTTCTAACACTGCTCAGGCAAGGAAAGAGGTGGCATCCCTTCCTTATTTCCAGATGGAGGTGAAAGTCCAGGTTGTCATTTCCATTGACACTGTGTGTTGGGGTGGGTGGTGGGACTGCCATCAGTGGGGATGAAGTTTCTGCCTCTATATCTAGCCTTGCCTTGACACCAATCCAATGGGTTGGAGGAAGCGAGAGTCAGTCACCTCTTTACAGCCTGGCAAGGTTAGAAGTCTAGACTTCCCATTTGGTCTTTGCTGGTATGTGTGGGAATTAGGCCACACTTTTTACTGTACTGTTTGGCTCTAGCAAAGTGACTATTTGCCCACAACTATCTGCATTGCTAAATTATCCTTTTCCTGATAGCGTTTCATTGAAGAGAACAGGCTTTCACAGGGTTTGTTTGTGTCTCTTGGTGTTTCCATTTCAGGTTGCTGGCTTCTCCAGCACCTAGTCTGGGATATATGGAACAAAAAGAAAACCCAGAGACCTCACCCCTGTGTCATTTTTCAGGTCACAATATCCCTATGCTAGTCTGCCTTCTTCTTTCCATCTTTCAGAGCCTTTTAATGTATGTTTTATATATAAGATCCAGCGTTTTTTTGCTGTATTTAGTGGGAGGAATAAAGAAAAGTATGTCTCCATCTACCTGGAAATGGAACCATCCCCAATAACATACTTTTAATTGCAGTATTTTATATTATGTTTTGACATATGGTAGCAACTCCTCCCTTTTTTCCTTCCCTTCCCTTCCCCTCCCTTCCATTCCCTTTCCTTTCCTTTCCTTTTTAAATTATCTTGGTTATACTCATGCACATATTTGCCAGATTAACTTTAGACTCAGCACTTCACATTCCCTCTTAAAAATCCCATCGTGGGGTGCCTGGGTGGCTCAGTGGGTTAAGCGTCCAACTTCAGCTCAGGTCATGATCTCATGGTCTGTGAGTTCAAGCCCCTCATCAGGCTCTGTGCTGACAGATCAGAGCCTGGAGCTTGCTTCAGATTCTGTGTCTCCCTGTCTCTCTGCCCCTACCCTGCTTGCACTCTGTCTCTCTCTCTCTCTCTCTAAAAAAAAAAAAAGAAAAAAAAATTTAAAAAAAATTTTTTAAATCCCATTGGGATTTTGATTGGGATTATGTTAATTTATAGATTATTGGAGGGAAGTATGTAATACATTAGAATATTGAGTCATTCCAACTAAGACCAAGATCTCTACTTTTATTCATGCTTCATGTCCCTCATTGAAAATTCATAGTTTTCTTGTACAATTCTTGTTAGATTTATTCTTACATAGTTACACAGGTTTTTTAAAATTGTAAATGGCATATTAACTAGCACTTTGTTAAGTGTTAGTGTTTATAGAGTCATCAGTTTCTGTACATTTATCTTATATCTGGCCACTGTACTCATCTTTTCTTTTAAGTATATTTTTAAATTTTTTTGACGTTTATTTATTTTTGAGACAGAGAGAGACAGAGCATGAATGGGAGAGGGTCAGAGAGAGAGGGAGACACAGAATCTGAAACAGGCTCCAGGCTCTGAGCGGTCAGCACAGAGCCTGACGTGGGGCTCGAACTCACGGACCGTGAGATCATGACCTGAGCTGAAGTCGGACGCTTAATCAACTGAGCTACCCAGGCGCCCCTCATCTTTTCCTTTTTTCCTTTTATTTATTTATGTATTTATTTATACTCTTCTTTAATTCTTTCATTGACTATTGTCTTTTTCTTCTACCAAGCATCCCCTCTCCCACATTTCTTCAGGTAACTCCCCACCTCATTTCTTTGAGTGACTTCTAAAGTGCATATGTAATCTGCTACAAGTCAATCACAACATGCTCATGTTCCTGGATGAAAGGCTTGTATAGCCAATCAAGACCCTTTCTGGGAGTTTTTGGCTCTAGTTGACAGGGAAGAGGTTTGTTTCTTCTCTGATCATGGAGTTATCAGATACAATTGTGGATGCCACTAGTAGCTGATGTTCTCTAATTGCATAGAAAAGCTATTCTAATCTGGAAGACAATGAAACTGAAACAGAGTATGAAACTAAGACAATTGAGTGAAAGAGAGAGAGAGAGACGGAGAGAGAGAGCAGTGTTTGTGTTTGTTTCCAATATACCCTTGTCATTCCTATCCCATGAGCCAATAAGCCCCCTCTTTTTTAAATTACTTTGGTTTTGTTGTTGTTGTTTTTAAAGTTTATTTATTTTGAGAGAGAGAGAGAGAAGGGAAGGGGCAGAGAGAAGGAGAGACAGAATTCCAAGGAGATTCCAAGCTGCTAACAAAGAGCCTGACGTGGGGCTGAACTCACCAATCGCGAGATCATAACCTGAGCTGAAGTCGGATGCTTAACCGATTGAGCCACCCAGGCACCCCTAAGATTTTTTATTTTTAAGTAATCCCAATGTGGGGCTCAAACTCACAGCCCTGAGATCAAGAGTTACATGCTCTACTGACTGAACCAGACACATCCTCCTGGATCAGCTAGTTTAATCTCCTGTTGTACTTTAGGGCTCAGACTATGTGCCAAATGGTATTGAAGTCATTGGGGATTTGATAGAAAAACATTAGATATTGAATGTGATATACTACTGGTGGTCTTCAGTATGGTGTTACAAGATAAAAATATTTCTTTTATTTTATTTATTTATTTATTTATTTATTTTTAATTTAAATCTGAGTTAGTTAATATATGGTGTAATAAGGGTTTACTGATTTACCACTTACTTACAACACCCAGTGCTCATCCCAGCAGGTGTCTTCCTTAATGCCCCTTGCCCATTTAGCCCATCCTTCCACCCAATACCCCTCCAGCAACCCTCAGTTTGTTCTCTGTATGTAATAGTCTCTTATAGTTTGTCTACCTCTGTTTTTATGTTATTTTTGCTTCCCTTCTCTTATGTCCATCTGTTTTGTATCTTAAATTCCACATGAGTGAAATCATATGATATTTTTCTTTCTCTGACTGACTTATTTCGCTTAGCATAATACCCTCTAGTTCCATCCACGTAGTTGCAAATACCAAGATCATTCTTCTTGATTGCCAAGTAATATTCCATTGCACATATATATACTACATCTTCTTTATCCATTCATCAGTCAATGGACATTTGGGGTCTTTCCATAGTTTGGCTATTGTTGATAGTGCTGCTATAAACATTGGGGTGCATGTGCCCCTTTGAAACAACACTCCTATATCCTTTGAAAAATCTTTCTTTTAAACTGGCCCATCGGAGGAAGTTGGATAATTAGCTTTGTTAAGAAAGATCTAGGGGCGCCTGGGTGGCTTGGTCGGTTGAGCGTCCGACTTCGGCTCAGGTCATGATCTCACGGTCCGTGAGTTCGAGCCCCGCGTCGGGCTCCGTGCTGACAGCTCAGAGCCTGGAGCCTGTTTCAGATTCTGTGTCTCCCTCTCTCTCTGCCCCTCCCCTGTTCATAATCTGTCTCTCTCTGTCTTAAAAATAAATAAATGTTAAAAAAATTTTTTTAAAAAAAAAAGAAAGATCTAGTGTCTTTGTGACCAATGACCTAAGACCACTGAGAGTTCTGTGCTACATGTAATTGCAAAAGCTGAATTTTCTTTTCTTAAAAAAAATGTTTTTAATGTTTATATTTAAGAGAGAGAGAGAGAGAGAGAGGGGCAGAGCATGATTAGGGGAGGGGCAGAGAGGTAGGGAGACACAGAATCCGAAGTATGCTCTAGGCTGTCAGCACAGAGCCCAGTGCAGGGCTCAAACTCATGAACTGTGAGATCATGACCTGAGTCGGTTGATGATTAACTGACTGAGCCACGCAGGTGCCCCTGAATTTTATTTTCTATGCTAAAGTTAGGAGGAACCAGAGAAAACAATACTTTATAACTGTAATCTGATTGTTTTTTCCCCCCATCTTTCCCATCTTTCTCTTCTGCTACCTCAGTGTTGGGTAACTCCCCTCATAGTCCCGACAGCTCTCTTGGCTGATAGCCACTCCTGGTGCTACAACCTTCCTTGTTCAATATCATCAAGAAAGAGCAAGACAATGTCCCAGGATTTTCAGCAAAAGTCCTGTGAGTCACTCTGATTGGGATGCTATAGATCATGTGCCCCTCCCTGAGCAATCATTTCCACTAGGTAAATTAGAACATACCGATTGGCACACCTAGCTATGAGAGTAGAAAGCAATCCAAGATTAAATCTCTTGGCAAAGAATGGTTGGGGGAGGAAGATGTTTCCCAAACGAAATTCAAGGTCTCAGTCCAGAATGGATGCTGGATAGTGAACCCCAGAAGTCCACACACTAAGGAAGAATCTTAAAAGGCCTAGATGGACGGTCAGAGCCCGTTGCTAAGAGACAAACCACAAGAGACAGGCTCAGAATCAAGTTTCATGACTGGGCAGGATTTCTGGCATTGGTGACTTGTGCACATGGCATCCCTAGGAATTGAAATGGCAGACAGCCAACTAGGATTTAAGGGAGTTGTATCACTAGAGAAATCCCAAGCCTGGCAAATGGGGGCCTCTGATTGCTCAGCCCTGAGATAATTCCAACTCTAACTATGCCAGCAGGAAGTGGGGCACTTGAGCAGGACACCTCCCGAGAGGGGAATTCTCTTTAAACTCCTCTCAGGTCTGGCCATGAAGGACAACGGATGAGGTATATCCAGGCAGCGGCCAAAATTAGGGGCAATCAGACATGCTGAGAGACACCCTATTTCACTGCCAAGGAAGTGAGTCCTTGCAGGTCCTGTCCTTCTGCCTGTGGTATTTTCTAGACTGTAGACCTCTGTTATTTTCCTTTCCTCATTCTCTTTAAAAAATATGTTAAAAATTTTTCTTACAAAAATATCAAGTGCTCACTTTTATAACACCAAATAAAATAAACAAAAGATTAAGTGAGACCTTTGTCTGTTTCCCAGACCCACCCCCATTGGGTCTACTCCTACTCTCAGAAGGTTAATCCATTAAAGAGTTAGGTATGTGTCCTTCAGAGGTTATCCTACATACATACAAGTACAAACATACACCTAAACTGCACACGAGAGTAAAATTGAAAAATTAAGGTCTCCCTCTATCTCCCTCCCTCCCATTCCTCAGAAGGAATCATTTTCAACCACTTCTCTCTTTAACCTTCTGATAGTATTTCCATAATGCCAGAACATATGTTAATATCTCTGTGCCTAATTCATCCAATGTAAACAGCATGTCCTGACTCACTGCAATGAAAGGTGATGAATTTAGCTTGCTTCCACTGTTTCCCTTCTTTCCCTAATCCTTGCCAGTCACATATTTATTTACTTCTTCTACCATTTACCTCTAGGGCTTTTTTTTTCTTTTTAATTTTTATTTAAATTCTAGTTAGTTAACATACAGTGCAACATTGGTTTCAGGAGTAGAATTCAGTGATTCATCATGTATGTATAACACCCCGTGCTCACCATAACAAATGCCCTCCTAATACCCATCACCCATCTAGCCCATCCCCCACCCACCTCTCTCCATCAACCCTTAGTTTGTTCTCCATCATTATGAGTCTCTTGTGGTTTGTTTCCCTCTCTCTTTCTTCCCTCTTCCATATGTTTATCTGTTTTGTTGCTTAAATTCCACATATGAGTGAAATCATATGGTATTTGTCTTTCTCTGACTGACTTATTTGGCTTAGCATAATACACTCTAGCTCCATCCCTGTCATTGTAAATGGCAAGATTTCATTCTTTTTGATGGCTGGGTAATATTCCATTGTGTGTGTGTGTGTGTGTGTGTGTGTATGTGTGTGTATATATATATATATATATATACCACATCTTTATCCATTCATCAGTCAATGGGCTGATGGGCTCTTTCCGTAGTTTGGTTAGTGTTGATAATGCTGTTATAAACATCGGAGTGCATGTACCCCTACTTTTAGGAATTTAATAATATATTTAAACGTTTATTTCCCAACTTCTTTGGATTGTTACATGCATAAAAATGACTCTATTTTATTCTCATACTTGATTGATATTTTAGCTGGGTATGATTTCTCCCTAATATCAGTTAGGATTAAGTTTAACTATAAATAAGAGACCCAAAATAGTAGTGGCTCAAACAAATTGAAGTGGTTTTTTTTTCCCTCATGTAAAAGACTTCTGGGAACTAGGCTCCTCCCAGTTTTCTACTCTGCTACATGTAAGATATGGTCCTTGTCCTCACGTCCAAACTGATGGGCTCATATTGGCTTTCCAGCAGCAGGATGGATGGAGGAAGGTGCAAAGAACGAAGCGACAGCCAGAAGTTAATCACACGGACACACTTAGCTTCAAGGGATGCTGGAAATGCAACATTGATTCTGGCTAGCTATGTGCCCAGCTAAAATCCCAAGGTTCTATTACTGAGGAAGAGGTACATGTATGTTGCAGTGGCTGTGTGCCCTCCTGTTCCCCATCCTCTGGGGGAACGGATGCTGGAGACAAAGAGTAGTCTTGCCATTCCCTTCGCCGTCTGCAGGTTTTGCAACGGGGTTGCTGATGAGATATCTGATGACAATCTGATTTTCATTCCTTTGAAGGGAGTCTGTTCTTTCCCCCTGGGTGGTTTCAAATGAGAGAGAATTACATATGCAGAGGACAAATCATTTGCTGCTAACCTGCACTGTTCTTTTATCAGATGCCTTCCTTCCTGTGCCCTCTGTGTTCACCCACTCAGCCGATGTGGGTGTTTGCCAGCTTTGTGTCTGTAGTCTCCCTCTCATTCTCCCAGGGTGACGGTGCCCTCCTGTGGCTCTGGCTACCACCAGTTGGGATGAATCCCAATTATCCCCATAGCTTAATCTTTTTCTTCAACCTCTGGATCCAAAACAATCTAATCATCTACGGATATGAGTGACCCACAGCCACCCCCACCCCCACGTGCCAATCTAAACTCACCACTTCCTCTCACTGCATGGAACGTCCTTCTGTGTCCCTCTTTCGAGGAACTGCACAACACTTTGCCCTTTCACCCATGATAGAAACCTGCCACTTTTGTGTGGTCTATGCCTCTATATGTCCCTCCCTCTTCTTGAATTTCCTCTTTCCTTTCTTCCCTTGGCTAATTCCCATTCATCTTACATAACTAGGTTGAGGGACACGTTTTGGGTTCTTTCTTCCTCAGTCTCTGGGGGGTGCCCCTTTCTTGGGTTCCCAGAGTATCTGGAGAGTCCTTGTATCCCATCATCATCGTGATGCTTTCGAATTATCCAAACCTTCGTCTGGATTGTGAGTCATCTGACTGCAAAGACAAGATCTTGTTTCTGAATCCCCAGCATTTAGTAGAGCATTTGGCACACAGAAGTGGTATCTTCCATTTTATGCTGTCTGGCTCGTTTCCCACATACTTCCTCATAACTGTACCCCTTTTCCTTTGGGGGAACTCCCTCCTTTACTCCACATGTTCCTGAGGAGCTATAAGCTGGGCTGCTCCATCCTGCTTCTGCCTCCTCACTAGAGGTGGATGTGTGGCCCGGGCAGAGTCAATCACAGTCTCCCACATCCCTGGCAACAGGTAGCATTGACCTGAGCAGGGCCAATCAGACCCTTCCTTGGGGTTAATATACAGACAGGGGAAGGAGGTCCCCTTCATGCTGGGATTGCTAGTTGAGGTGAAACAGGCCCGGGGCTGTGGGTGGCCACCTTCCCTCTACATGAAGAGAGTCTCTGCGGAACAGAGCCAGGCAGAGATGAGTGGAGAAAAGACAAGGGCAGGGATGAAGTTCTGGTGGCCTTGAGTCCCGAGTTCCAGCTCTGTTGGCTTCTGTGCTTGTTCCCTCACTCCTTTAGGCTCTCACAGTACCTTAGTTCTGACTAATGGAGAACTCTGTAGCGGTTTAATGAAAACCCCAATAAACAAAGCGGGCCATCCCCAGTGCCCCTCTCCCTGACCTTCACTCCCTCTGAGCATGTCAAGACGCCTCCTCCTCTATGTTCTTTGGAGAGGGCCATACCACCCTTGGCCTGAACTTAGGGTGTCAAGTTGAAACTCCTTAGCCTGGAAAGTGAGACCTTTGCAAGCTGACCCCAACTCCTAGCCAACGTCCTGCCCTCCTCCCCAGCAGGCTCTGTGCCAGCGAAATGCTCGCTCACCACTGTCTGCACATGCCCTGTCGTTTCAGACTGCTGCATCTATGTATGAGCCCCAACGTGGACTGCTCTCGTTACCCTCCGTGAATCCCAATCCACCCTCCAAGACCAACCTCAAGGGGCACCTCCTTTCCAGCCTCCCTGGCCCACCGAGGCAGATTCCAGCCTCACTTGCTGTAGCAGTCAGCACCTTATACACCAGCACACTGCCTGTAATGATCATTTCCTCATCTCTCCTTCCCCTGCTAGACAGAGTTCCTTAAGGGCAGAGGGCTGCTATTCACCCACTTCTGTAGCCCCGTCTCCCCCTACCCACGGTGGATTGTCAGCTAACATGTGGTGAGTGAGTGAAGGTCTTAGGACGAGGCTTCATTTCCTTCTCTGTAAATGCTAGAAAGAGAGTTCTTCTGACCCCACACACCCCCATGTTTCAGGTTTCGGAAGAGAGGCAAGTCCTATGACCATTCACAGGACCCACTCCACGCTAAGAGGGTGGAGAGTGGGAAGGCAGTGTGGCCTGCGTCTACACTGGCTTCTGGTTCAGTTAGTGATAGGGCTGTATTGTTTTAGAGAACTCTGATGCTCTGCGAGATTCTGAGTTTTGAGCAGCCCTGTCTCCTCCCTCATGTTCCATCTCCCAGTAGTGTTAGAACCAATAAGGTTAAAAAAAAAGGGGGGGGTTCTTGGAAATCTCCCAACCCTCTATTCCCATGGTGGGGCAGACTCATCCCCAGGAAGTGCGCGGTGAGCTTTGGGGGAGTTGGAGAAGAAGCCTGGGGAAATTCTCCCTGTTGTACACACACACGTCCTCTGAGTGTGCCTTTGTGTTGCTGCATGAGGCTTCCCACACCAGTGAGGGGCAACATGACGAGGGTCTAGAATCCAGAGCAGCTGTGTGACCTTAGGTAAGTCACTTAACTTCTCTGGGCCACAACTTCCTCATCCGGAAAGTAGAGATGATATAGGGTAGCTGTGAGGAATAAATGAGCTGATATTTGTAAAGTAGATAAGTGCTGTGTCCAAGCGTATTTAGAATATAGTAGAATTTCATGCAATGCAATCCAACTTTGGGATCCCAGAACACTTTTTTTTCCCCCTTCATAAAGAGACCCCTGTGGGTGGAGTGAAGGCAGCGGTGGTGGAAATGGTCACAGAAGCAGCTGGGGGAGGGGGCGGGTGTGTGGAAAAGACACAGTGAAATTTCTCAAGTATCCACAAGAGGGCACCCAATGGTGCAAAAGAACCCACTTCATGATGGAGAGCCTAGCATGGGTTTGAGGATCTGTACCAAAACAGGTCAGTCAGACCCAGACCACAAATGTGGTAATAATGGCTGACAGTGCTGGCCAGTAATGATGAATGACTCATATGGAAACATCTCCAAATTCAGGCTGTGTGTGCCCCAGTAAACACCACCTCTTCCTCCTCAGAGACCCAGATATCCCCAGCCTTTTGCGCTGTCCCTGCATCTGCTATTCTGAGGACTGTCTGGATATTCAGGAAAAGGAGGGTCAGGTGCTTCTGTGCCTAGATACACTCGTCTGCTCACCCCAATCTCCACCCCTGGGAGCCAGACCCCCTGCCCCCCCCAACACACACTAGCATCACCCACTGGGCCCTCAAATGGTACCAACACTCACACCATGGTGGATCCCTCTCCAACCGCTCCCCTAGCTACCCCAGCCTGACCAGAGTTTAGGCTGGTCGCTTGAGTCTAGCTCTGATCCTCATCTATGGCTTTTCAGAGGGAACTGTAAGGGAGCTGGGGAGGTAGTGGGACCAGAGACTTCCCTCTGCCAGCTGAGAGGGTGACAGCTGGGGCGGGGAGACAAGAACATGCCCAGCGCCTGCTTCTGTAGAGCAGAGACATCACTGCCCCTGGGTCGCCCTAGTAACGGGTAAGAAAGGCGGAGGACAGGGACGGGAAGTCGCACAAACTCTCTCTCCTCTCCCTTCCTCCCCACCATCCAGACCCAAGGCCACCTTTCCCGCAGCGATGTGAGCACGCAGCCCTCCCGCACAGAGAGGGCAGAATCACTCCCGCCCCCTGCCGGGCAGGATTCCCCCACACGGAGGGAACAAACCCCTGGGCTCTAGAAGAGACCCGGGTTCTATGCCTGGCATAGGCATCTCCCTGACCTGTTCCCTCATCTGTACGGTGGGGATCACGATGCCACCCAGCTCGGGCGGGCAACGCAGTGGCAGACTGGTTCCTGCAGGAGATGGAACCGCGCTTGGAAGGTTGAGAAGAACAGGGATCCTGCCAGCCATAGGTGGGAATGGAAAGAGTTCCTAAAACGACCTAACAGTGTAGTTGGGGCGGGAACAGAGCCGAGAGTGCAAACCTAAGTTCCCTCTCAAAAGACCGGGTCCCTCATCTCTGTGGTCCCCTTACCATCAGTCCCTGAGACAGAACCCAGCGTCCTTCTGTGAGCTGACGGATCCCCTCTCTTGTTAAGGAGCGTCGGGCCTCTGGGGCCCGGGGACCAGAGTCGCACGGCCCAGCCCGGCGATCGGCTGCAGCGGGCCCGGTGGCCGCGGGGCGGAGCCCGAGGACCGGAGACGCGCGTGCGCGGGGCCTCGGCCGCGGGGTGGGAGCCAGCGCGCCGCGTCCTCGGTCGCCTCTGCCCCGAGCTGCGCTGCCGGGCTCGGGACGCGTCCCCAGATCCCGTGGCCCCGCCGCGGGGGAGCCCGCCTGGGACGCGGGACGCGGGACGCGAGGGCGCGGGGAGCCCGGGCTCCGGGGCGGGACCGAGGGGGCCGGAGTCATCTGCGCACACCAAGGCGGGTCACCTCCCCAGCACGGGCACCCGGGACCCTGCCCCCCAGCCTGCACCCCCCACCCCCCTGCAGAGACGGCAGGCCCAGGGCACCCCTACCTACCGCTGGGAGTGACCGAGGCGGGTGGGGAGACCATAGGAGGACACGGAAAAGGCACCTCAGGCGCCACAAATTAAAAGGACGACGGGGCAAGAGGCGGTTGGATTAGGGGAGCGGGGACTTTGGAAGAAAAGGGCGGTGGGGTCGGTGGGAGGCGTTGGAGGCGCGAGCCACTGCAAACATCATTTTATGGAGGGTCTGTGGACCCTTTCCGGGCTTCAATTCTCTTTGCGTGCATTTGATTAAATCGCTGCTGGTTGTTTCTTGCAGATAAAAGTGATGCGAATCGATTGTAGAAAGTCTGAGAATTTGCAACACAATTCAGAAAATTAGAAATGGCTCCTAATGTTATCATCCAGGGACAGTCATCTGTAAGCAAACTGTATGTAAATGTGTATCCTGCTTTTAAGCTGTAGCGTTCTATCAAGGTCGCTTTCCCATACCCTCAAATAATTTGTGAAAGCATTTTTGAAGTTGTATCATATTTCAGTGGAAGAGGACAGGCCCACTCGTTCAGCCAATTCTTTATTTGCTGGAAGGTTAGGCTGTCAATCTCTAAATAGTCTTCCCAGGCTGCAGCCAACATCTTGGCACAAGAGTCTGTGCCAACACATGCTTCGTCTTTAGGATCAGAACTAAGAGTAGAATCATTGAGTGAATATACAAATTCTTTTTCTCAAATTTATTTGAATTCTAAAAGAAGTACCAGGTCCTTGCAGAAGATTAAAGCAGTCCTCAGGATACAAGAGAGAACACTGAGCTCCTACCCCCACTCTGTCTGGCTGCCCTCAGGTGACACTCACTGTTCCAAGCTTTTTTTTTTTTTTTTTTTTTTTTAATGTTTTATTTATTTCTGAGAGAGGTGGGGGAGAGAAAGAGCAGTGGAAGGGCAGAGAGAGAGGGAGACACAAAATCCGAAGCAGGCTCCAGGCTCTGAGCTGTCAGTACAGAGCCCGATGTGGAGCTAGAACTCGTGAACCCGGAAATCATGACCTGAGCTGAAGTCGGAGCCACCCAGACACCCCCACGGCTCAAACTTTTGTACTGAAGGTTCGAGATTTTCCCATAGGCACTGAGAGAGAAACATACCCTAAGGTGAATACGTGTATATCATAGGGGAACAGCAAATCACACAACCAAAGCTCAGATTTGTTTGAAATCAAATAAATCACTGTAAGAAAAATACATATTCCCGGTAGACAAAACCAGCTAATCAAATAATATTAGGAAAGAAAAAACACAATTGTTATGATAATGATGAACACCTGAGCACTTAATTTAGGCACAGACTGAGACTTTTCATCACATGCCCTTTCATGTGCCTCGTTGTGGGGGGGGGACCCTAGGGGTTCACTGAGGGGATGTCAACTCTGCCCTCAGATCTAAGGAGGGAGGGAGCCCACCTCATCAGACCCACGACCGTCAATAGGCAGTGTGAGAAACACATCTCTGCAAGCACTGTCATAGGCATCATCTAAAAGTCCCTTAAGTAGGAGGTGGAAAAACATTCCAGAAAAGGAACTCACTGGGGAGGGGCTGAAGTACCTTACATGACTTGCTGTTTCCAATCCTTGTAACAGTCTACATGGTGAACACTATTGCCCCCTTTTACAAAGACAAAAGTATAAAATCAAGGCACCTGACTCCCAGGCCAAGGTTCTCTCCCCACACCCGGGACGAATCCGTCTTTCTGTATTGTTACCCATCTTGGCACCTCACCAGAATATAAGACCTGGGTGGCAGGGCCCTGCCATCCCTGAGACCAGAGATGATGTTGTCCCATCTGTGATGGAACAGGGCCAGGCAGGGACACCGGGGACCTAGTGGAGAAGGGGATTCAGTGTAGGCTTCTACGAGGATTTCTGGCCTGAAGGATAGGTTGGGGTGTAGTCAGAGCCGGGGCTGAGAGGGCTTCGCAGGACATTGCCTTCTGTACTGGCAGAGGGAATGAGACCCGAGGCACCCTACTCAGCTCTCCACTGGTCCAGAGCCAGGCCCTTGGAAAGGCCTGTGGGAGGGCGCTGTCCTATATGCAGTGAGGCCTGGGAGAAGATGGGCACTCCTTGCATAGACACAGACACAGACACCGACAGTTGCCACCCCCACCATGTTAGAAGCCCAGACTTGCCTGTTGAATGTGGGCCCACCTGCACCAACACTCAAAGCACAGGGTGCTGGGTAGCCCCTGGCTGAGCTACTGGACATCTGCTTCCATCCTGGTTCCTTGATGCAGATCCTGAGGTCAGTTCAGGGTGCGAGAGCCTGGGGGTCCCCTTTATTGGTGACCCAATGCTTCGGCCTTCCCCAGGACCCTGCTACATGATCTCTCAGACTTCTGGCTCATCTCAAATGATCTGTAACCTTTCTTTGCCCACATGCATCAAACCCTGTGGTTTCTCTCAGCTCAGCTCTGAGGGCTAGCGTCAAGAGTGTCTTTCTGTCTGGGGGAAGTGGAGGAAGCCTCCAGGCTCTCATACTACCAGGGAGGGTGAAAGGAGAGGCAGTTACCCCCCAGCCTTATGGAGGGGAGCTCTTCAATCCAACAGGGCCGTGGGAGTCAGGGATGGCCAGATCTGGGCAGGGAAGACACCTCTTGGCTTGGAAGGCTAGGCTCCCAGGTAAGCTGAAGACCTCAAGTCTTTGCTCCAGGTCCCACCAAATAGGCCACTCCTTCCTCGGGCCCTTGGGCCCCTGTCCTCCAGAATCATGGGCTGTAATGGCACTGGCATCAGGGCTCCCATTCAACCTGCACCAACCCACTCTGGGGCCTCCCAACCTCAAGGGTCTGAGGGCTTTCCACTCACAGGGAGTGCGCCAGGTTTTTATCCCTGTGACCACCAAAGCAGACATGGGGACAGTGGGAGACAAGACCAGGCCCTCAGTCCCGACATCGTTTCCTGATGTTATTTGATTAGCTGGTTTTGTCTACCGGGAATATGTATTTTTCTTACAGTGATTTATTTGATTTCAAACAAATCTGAGCTTTGGTTGTGTGATTTGCTGTTCCCCTATGATATACACGTATTCACCTTAGGGTATGTTTCTCTCTCAGTGCCTATGGGAAAATCTCGAACCTTCAGTACAAAAGTTTGAGCCGTGGGGGTGTCTGGGTGGCTCCGACTTCAGCTCAGGTCATGATTTCCGGGTTCACGAGTTCTAGCTCCACATCGGGCTCTGTACTGACAGCTCAGAGCCTGGAGCCTGCTTCGGATTTTGTGTCTCCCTCTCTCTCTGCCCTTCCACTGCTCTTTCTCTCCCCCACCTCTCTCAGAAATAAATAAAACATTAAAAAAAAAAAAAAAAAAAAAAGCTTGGAACAGTGAGTGTCACCTGAGGGCAGCCAGACAGAGTGGGGGTAGGAGCTCAGTGTTCTCTCTTGTATCCTGAGGACTGCTTTAATCTTCTGCAAGGACCTGGTACTTCTTTTAGAATTCAAATAAATTTGAGAAAAAGAATTTGTATATTCACTCAATGATTCTACTCTTAGTTCTGATCCTAAAGACGAAGCATGTGTTGGCACAGACTCTTGTGCCAAGATGTTGGCTGCAGCCTGGGAAGACTATTTAGAGATTGACAGCCTAACCTTCCAGCAAATAAAGAATTGGCTGAACGAGTGGGCCTGTCCTCTTCCACTGAAATATGATACAACTTCAAAAATGCTTTCACAAATTATTTGAGGGTATGGGAAAGCGACCTTGATAGAACGCTACAGCTTAAAAGCAGGATACACATTTACATACAGTTTGCTTACAGATGACTGTCCCTGGATGATAACATTAGGAGCCATTTCTAATTTTCTGAATTGTGTTGCAAATTCTCAGACTTTCTACAATCGATTCGCATCACTTTTATCTGCAAGAAACAACCAGCAGCGATTTAATCAAATGCACGCAAAGAGAATTGAAGCCCGGAAAGGGTCCACAGACCCTCCATAAAATGATGTTTGCAGTGGCTCGCGCCTCCAACGCCTCCCACCGACCCCACCGCCCTTTTCTTCCAAAGTCCCCGCTCCCCTAATCCAACCGCCTCTTGCCCCGTCGTCCTTTTAATTTGTGGCGCCTGAGGTGCCTTTTCCGTGTCCTCCTATGGTCTCCCCACCCGCCTCGGTCACTCCCAGCGGTAGGTAGGGGTGCCCTGGGCCTGCCGTCTCTGCAGGGGGGTGGGGGGTGCAGGCTGGGGGGCAGGGTCCCGGGTGCCCGTGCTGGGGAGGTGACCCGCCTTGGTGTGCGCAGATGACTCCGGCCCCCTCGGTCCCGCCCCGGAGCCCGGGCTCCCCGCGCCCTCGCGTCCCGCGTCCCGCGTCCCAGGCGGGCTCCCCCGCGGCGGGGCCACGGGATCTGGGGACGCGTCCCGAGCCCGGCAGCGCAGCTCGGGGCAGAGGCGACCGAGGACGCGGCGCGCTGGCTCCCACCCCGCGGCCGAGGCCCCGCGCACGCGCGTCTCCGGTCCTCGGGCTCCGCCCCGCGGCCACCGGGCCCGCTGCAGCCGATCGCCGGGCTGGGCGGCGCGGCTCCGGTCCCCGGGCTCCCGAGAAGCCGGTGGTCAGCTCGCTCCCCGGCCACCCGCCAGCCCGCCAGCCCGCCCCCGCTCCCGGGGTCGGTGCGGGAGCGCGCGCTGAAGGCGATGCCTGGGAGCGCGGGCCCCTTTCCGCCCTCCGGACCTTCAACTTTGTCAGCCTGGACTTCCTGGCCTCGAGGACCTTCTGGCCCCTTTTTGCCAGGTTTCCCGGTGCGTGTGAGGTGGGTGGGGCCGGAGCTCCCGCGGCCCGAGGCTCCTTAACTAGGGAGAGGACAAACTAGGATATTGGGAGGAAGGATGTTGTGTTTTCTCCGTGGAGCGCACTGTGTTGAAGCCGGGGTTGGGTACCCCTGCCTGACCACCAGCGGGAATGGGAGCCTGATGGGGAGGCGTGCTGGACAGCAGATCGGAGCACTGGCCAGGCTTCGAAGATCTTCAGTCTTGTGTCTCCTAAAGCGCACTTCCTGCTTGTTGGGCACCCCAGATTTAAAAAAAAAAAAAAATCTTTTTTTAAATGCTTATTTAATTCTGAGAGAGAGAGACAGAGCACGAGCAGGAGTGGGACAGGGAGAGAGGGAGACACAGAATCCCAAGCAGGCTCCAGACTCTGAGCTGTCAGCACAGAACCCGACGTGGGGCTCGAACTCCCGAACTGCAAGATCATGACCTGAGTCGAAGTCTTATGCCCTCCGACCTCATGCCCAACCGACTGAGCCACGCAGGCGCCCCTGGCACCCCAGAGTTTATATTCTGGTCAGTATCACCATCCTCTTAGACATCTCTGTCGGCTCCTGAGGGAGAGTGGGAGGAGGGGTCAGGATTCAAGGCTGGGCCAGATGTGGCTGAGAAACGGACTGCCCCAGGGGTCCCTGTAGCCAGGGCTTTGTGGAGGAACCTGATCACACATGTTATGGCAAACCTGTGCGTTGGATTTGCACCGGCATGGTAGATTAAGCACGCTTCTGCTCCTTTCACACCAAACCCCACAGACCGACAGGAAAGGTGGGGTGCCTGCTTCATACTATGTCAAAAACAGAAATGCCGAAGAATTCCTATAATACGGAGATCGGTCAAGAACGGCCTTCCCGAGGAAGAAAATCACAACACACATTTCTGTAGAAGACTGTTCTGGAGCACGAGTCAGGGTGGCTGCCTCTGGAGCAGGGAGCGGTGCCTGGCTTCCCCCTCAGTCACTGCTGCTGAGCAGCAGGCGTGAGTGACACTCGCAGAAATGTTTTCACAGAGGGTGGGCCCCATGACTGGGAAGGAAGGATCTAGATGTCCTCGCGCACAGAAGACGAACTCCCAGCTCATCCCTTCTGGCGGCGCACCGTCCTCCCAGTGGAAGCTCTAACGTCCTAAGAGTTAACTGAGCAAACATGAGACATTGTGAAGAAGTACAATTAGTTCAATTAGGATGACCGGCAGTGAGACACGTGGGCAGGTCCCAACGACCCACGCCTCCTGATGTCCGTGTCCTTGGTGGTCCCCTCTCACGTTGGCCCTGGGCTGGCCTATGACCTGCTTCAGTTGGGGCATGGAGGCAGAAGTGTGCCAGTTCCGGGTTTAAATCTTATGTTCTCTGTGCTCTTGGCAGCTCTGAATCACCATTTAAGAAGTCCGGGTACCCTGCTGGCCAGATGAAGTAGAGAGACGGAACACACAGGCCCTTAGACTACATGGAGAGAGAGAAGCTTGACTGTCCCGGCTGACCCCACCTCAGCTGACCCGCCAGCTGAATGCAGCTATATGGGCCACCAGCAAGACCGACAGAACCACCCACTGCGCCTGCCAAGAATACAGAACCATGAGCAGATAGTTGTTTCAAGCCACTTAGTTTCGGGTAGTTTGTTAAACCGCAGAGAAAGACCGAAACAGGGAGCAAGATAACATCACACGCAGAAGGCCTGGGAATTAAACGTTCGTTGGGGGCAAAAAAACTATTTTTCAGGGGCACCTGGATGGCTCAGTTAACCACCCAACTCTTGATTTGGGCTCGGGTCATGATCTCACAGTTTGTGAGTTCAAGCCCCGCATCAGGCTCTGTGCTGACAGCTTAAAGCCTGGAGCCTGCTTCGAATTCTGTGTCTCCCTCTCTCTCTGTTCCTCCCCTGCTCGTATTCTGTCTTTCTCTCTCTCTCAAAAATAAATAAAGATTAAATATATTTTTTAAATAAATAAACTTAAAAAAAATTTTTTAAAGTATTTTTCAGGGGCGCCTGGGTGACTCGGTCGGTTAAGCGTCCGACTTGCGCTCAGGTCATGATCTCACGGTTTGTGAGTTCGAGCCCCGGGTCGGGCTCTGTGCTGACAACCTAGAGCCTGCTTCGGATTCTGTGTCTCCCTCTCTCTCTTCCCTTCCCCTGCTCATGCTCTGTCTCTGTCTCTCAAAAATAAATAAACATTAAAAAAAATAAAAAGTATTTTTCAATTTTTTTTCTTATATGGTCTCGTGTGCTTATTCTTCTAGAATACCAGTAACATTTAGAATCACATTGTCAAGTTGCAAAGATGCTGTTAACATTTTTTGTTACAAAAGTAATACGCATATCTGTTCATAATAACATGTCAAACAATGCAAAAGGCATCATAATAATTTCCCTCTCTTCCATCCCACTGACACAACCACTGTTTAGAGTTTAATGTGTACCCTTGCATACCATTCGTTATGCTTCTAGAAACATAAAAATATATACCCAGAGTCATGATTTTTTCTTTTCACTTTATAATAATGAATATTGGATCATACAATTGACATTACTTACGAAATTTGCTTTTCTTACTCAAGAGTAAATCATAGAAATGCTTCCTGGTCAATAAACACAAATCTCCACCATTTAATTTTTAAAATTTAGCTCTCCTTTCTAACTTTTATCACACAGTAGTTTAAAGAGCTAAATTATTCCAGAAGGCTTGTTATGAAAAGTGTTAGCGTCCCACAGCCCCCTTTATTTGTTCTTCAGAGGCAACCCCCTTTGATCTTTTTTTGGCTCAAAATAACATGTTTATATAGCTGCTTATTCATTTTTCAACTTGGGGACATTATCTACTTCCCAGCATGGATGATAAGGATTTATAACCTCCCATCCCTGTCTCATGAACATGCCCACTTCCCCACACATTTGCAATAGAATTAGATCTTAAGTATGGCTGGAAATATGATATGCTAGATCAATATTCCATGTTTACATTAGGGGGACCATGTAAAACCCTATTCACAACTGAAACTCATAGAACTCTATGAATACTCCTTTTCTGAACAATTTTTAAAAAGTAATCTCCACACCCAATCTGGGGTTCAAACTCACAACCCCAACATCAAGAATCACATCCTCTGCGGGCTGAGCCAGCCAGGGGGTGGGGGAGCTATCTACACCTGCAGCCCACTCTCACCCTGGGGAGTCCTTTGGCGTCTCTCTTGAATTGGATTTCTGATTCCTGTGTCCTGTGTCTTTTCTTTCTTGGCTTCTGTTCTCATTTTGGTAGAGGATATGTTCCAGTAGCTTCCTGAGAAGGGCTGTGTGGCAGGTAAGTGTTTTCAGGATTTGCACATCTTGAATTTTTTCATTTGGTTCACACGAAACTACTAGTTTTCTTGGCTACAAAATTCTAAGAAATAACTTTCCCTCAGAGAAGTTATGGTTCACGGTCTTCCAATTTCCAGTGTTGCTCCTGAGAGGTCTAAACCTTTCTGATTTTTGATCTTTCATATGTGAACTTTTTTTCTCTCTCTCGGGAAGCTTGTAGGGTCTTTTCTGGATCACTAGTATTTGCGTTTTGTGATGCTGTGCTTTGATATGAATCTATTTTATCTTCGCTGAAGAGATCTCTGCTGAAAGCTTGTGGTCCGCTCCAACCTGAAATGTTCAAAATCCACATTTGGTGATGGGCTATCACTTGGGAAAGCCTTGTTACCAGGGGGGCAGAGAGGGAGTGACCTTTTCTGCTTATGTTTGAGAATGGGGCACTAAAAACGTATTGGAATAGCTGAGTTCATGAGTGGGCTTATCTCCAGTGGACTCGTGTAGAAGTCAGGCTGGATCTTTTGTGCGTCTTTCCTCATGAGCTAGTTGGACTCTCTAAGAAGGAGCCCTTGACCTCTCGCCCATGGGGCTGAAGCGTCATGGCCGGAGTCTGGGCACTAAGTGGAAGAAGAGGTTTGGGAAGGTGGTCTTAAAATTTAACTTATGTAAACATCCCTTATCCTCCTGGTTGTTGAACAGTGGTCCTGCCCTTAGCTACACCTGACATCTTGTGGCTCAGAGACCATGTATTCTAACCTCTCCATCAGATAAATCCCCAGTTTTCTTTGGGGAATCGGAAAGGAAGGTTGCTCAGCTGTGTTGAATGGGAAGCGTCTGAGGACGAACCTGTTTCTTAAACAGGATCTTAAATAACCCTCCTTCCTCCCCCCCTTTTTTTTCCAACCTTACCTTCTCCCCCATTTCCAGACGTATCTGGCACCTTCCATACCAGAGGGAACCATGTAAAACTCAGGGTTGCCCTAGGCTTTTTCCACTACTAGGTTCACAGGCAGCTTCTTCAGGTCAGTTATCACTCACCATTTTTGTTTCCAGCTTCCAACATTTTGTGGATCCTGTGTCCTATCTCAGTCACCATGCTTGTCTTTTAATGCCTGTAAATGTCCCTTTGGATGTGATAAACAGACAGAAACTTGGCTCCACCTAAAGAAATCAAGTGTGGTGGTGACGGTAAAAATGAAAGTGACAGTAAAATCTATTTTTTTCCTTATTTTTAATCTCTCTAAAGAGACTTACTAAAAAGATTAGCTCAAAACGGATCATAGACCTAAGTGTAAAACTATAAAACTTCTAGAAAACACAGGAGACAATATTTTTGATTTTAGGTTAGGCAGAAATCTTCTTAACACTACACCAAAAGCATGATCCATAAGAGGAAAAAAAAATTGATAAAACTGGATTTCATCAAAACTAAAAACCTACGCTGTTCAGATGACACTGTTAAGAGAAAAAAAGGATAAGCCATAGGCTGAGAGATAATATTTGCAAAACATGTATCTGATAAGGGCTTTGGACCTAGAATATGTAAATAAGTCTCCAAACTCAATAATAAGAAAACAAACAGCCTAATAATAAAAGGGCCAAGAACAGGTGCTTCCGTAAGGGAGATATATTCATGATAACAAACACATGAAAAAATTCGCAGATCATTACTCTTTAGAGAAATGCAAATTTAAAAAGCCACAATGAGATACCACTAACATGTCTATTAAAATAGCTAAAAACAGGGGCACCTGGGTGGCTTAGTTGGTTGAGCATCCCACTATGGATGGCCCAGGTCATGATCTCGTGGTTCATGGGTTCAAGCCCCATATCGGGCTGGCTGCTCTCAGCGCAAAAGCCCACTTTGGATCCTCTGTCCCCCTCTCTCTGCCCCTCCCCTGCTTGCACTCTCTCAAAAATAAACAAAAACAAATAAATAAAATAGCTAAAAACCACAGTTTGGCAGTTTCTAATAAGATTAAACATATACTTAACAATTTTTTGTAAAGCTAAGCACACACCCACCTAGTGTAAGGTTCAGCAATTCCACCCCTCAGTATTTATCCAAGTGAAGAGAAAGTTTAAGTCCACACAAATATCTGTACAAGGATATCTATGGTGGCTTCATCCACAATTGCCAAGAACTGGAAATAACCCAAATGCTCTTCAGCTGGTGAATAAATAAACAAATTATGACACACCCATACAAGGGAAAACTTCCCAGCAACAGAAAGAAATCGACTGTAGATATATGCAATCGCATGAATCTCAAACGCATTATGGTTAAATGCAAGAAGCCAGGCTCGAAAGGCTATATATTGTATGATTCCATTTATATGACATTCGGGATAACTATTGGGCAAAACTATAGGGACATAAAACAGATCAGTGGCTGTTGGGGGCTGGGGGGAAACTGACAACATAAACACACAGAATTCTGGGAGGTGACAGTGGTGGTGGTTTCACAACCGTATGCATTTGTCAAAAATAATAGAACTGCGGGCACCTGGGTGGCTCAGTCGGTTAAGCATCTGACTTGATTTCAGCTCAGGTCATGATCTTACGGTTTGTGAGTTTGAGCCTCGCATGGGGTTCTGTGCTGACAGCACAGAGCCTGCTTGGGATTCTTCCCTCTCTCTCTGCCCCTTCCCCCCTCACTCTCTATCTCTCTCAAAATAAATTTAAAAATAAATTAAAAAAAAACAGAACTGTATCTAAAAAGAGTAAATTTGTATGATAATCAAATATTGCTAAAATAAATCCATTTCATTTCCTTTAGCAATGCTTTGGCAAGGAGAAAAATATGTGCATATATTCAATCTGTAGTCTTTATCTCAAAACCATTCCATACGCATTACATTTTTTTTTTCATTTTATTTATTTGAGAGAGTGAGAGCAAAGGGGGGAAAAGAACAGGGGCAGAGGGAAAGAGAGAATCTCAAGCAGGCTTCAAGCCCAGTGCAGAGCCCAACTTTGGGCTCGATTCCACAACCCCGGGATCACGATCTGAGCTGCAATCAAGAGTCATACGCTCAACCAACCGAGCCACCCAGGCGCCCCTCCATATACATTTTTAAAGTAGCTTCATAATTTCTATTGCTAGGTTCACTACACTTTTTTATTGAAAGACACTACACAGAATAAGGCAAGGTATTACAGACATTTAGAAATACTGCTTTGTCGCTTTCCTGTTTTATGAAACTGATCCAAATTGTTCCTTTGGTATCATGCTTCTTGTTTTCACCACTGAAACTAACCATTTGAGCACTTTCATCTGAGCTACTTAAAATAAGCAATTTTGGGGGCGCCTGGGTGGCTCAGTCGGTTAAGCATCCGACTTCGGCTCAGGTCATGATCTCACGGTCCGTGGGTTCGAGCCCCGCGTCGGGCTCTGTGCTGACAGCTCAGAGCCTGGAGCCTGCTTCAGATTCTGTGTCTCCCTCTCTCTCTGACCCTCCCCGGTTCATGCTCTGTCTCTCTCTGTCTCAAAAATAAATAAAACGTTAAAAAAATAAAAAAAAAAAAGAAAATAAGCAATTTTTGCATCATGTAGGACGGTGTTCCTGGAAATTTTATCCCAGGATACCCACTAGCTATTTGTGACCTGCATGATGTAACCACCTGTTGGACAAATTTTTCACGTATAGGGGCGCCCAGCTGGGTCAGTGGGTGGGGTGTGTGACTCTTGATCTTGGGTTGTGAGTTTGAGCTCCACGTTAGGCATGGAGCCTACTTAAAAAAAAAAAAAAAACCTTTAAAAATAATTTAAAATGTTTTCATTATGAAATTATAAAACAGACCATATAGGGGCACCTGGGTGGCTTGTTCGGTTGAGAGTCTGACTTCAGCTCAGGTCATGATCTCACAGTTCGTGGGTTCGAGCCCCGTGTCGGGCTCTGTGCTGACAGCGCGGAGCCTGGAGCCTGCTTCCTATTCTGTGTCTCCCTCTCTCTCTTCTCCTCCCCCGTTCGTGCTCTCTCTCTGTCTCACGGATGCGAGATCATGACCTGAGCCAAAGTCAGACACTCAATCAACTGAGCCACCCAGGCCCCCCCACTGTTATTATTGTTTTAAACTCCAGAACTTACATCTTTCAACCCTACATTTCTAACATATGGACTGTTTTTTCAAAACTGCATTGCCATTATGATGTCTAAAATAATAATAATAATAATAACTTTTTGATATCACCTAACCACCTAACACCTAGTCCGTTTCTTTCCCGATTTTCCAAATTTTCCAAAAATGTCTTTTTGCAGTTGGCCCATTTGAATCTGGGTCTGGTCAAGTCCACACACTTTTATTTTATGTATTTATTTTTTAAATTAATTTTTTGGAGGTGATAAATAGTCTTTTTTTTTTTAAGTTTATTTATTTAAGCCCTACACCCAATGTAGGGCTTGAACTCATGACCCTGAGATCAAGTCTCATGCTCCACCAACTGAGCCAGCCAGGCACCCTAAGTCCACACACTTTTAATTGAGAGTATTCCTTGCTCTCACGCTTCTTCATACTATTATCTTGTTAAAGACATCAGGCTGGTTTTCCTATACAATGTCCCATATTCTAGATTTGTCTGTGACTTTGTGATGGTACTGAACTTGTCCCTTATTTCTGTATTTCCTGTGAACATGAAATTAGATCTAAAGGTTTGATGAGTGGGGTACCTGGGTGGCTCCATAGGTTAAGGGTGGGAATCTTGATTTCGGGTCAGGTCATAATCTCTCATTTCATGAGTTTGAGACCCACGTCTGGCTCTTTACCCCTCCCCTGCTTGCTCTCTCTCTCTCTCTCTCTCTTTCTCTCAAAATAAATAAACTTAAAGAAAAAAGGCGATTAATGTTTAACTTTTCTATTGGATAAGGATATTTCGGTGGTGCTGAGTGGTGGCGCTAAGTACCTCACATCACATGTCCCCACAAGGCACATTATGTCAGACTGTCCCATTCTTAGTGATGCCAACATTGACCTGTGGCTTCTGTTGGTAACAGCTCAAAGTCTCCATTATAAAGTTGCCTACAACTTTTCATTTATTCCATGGTTTAAAACATAACCTGATTCTCTTAATATATAGAAAAATGTGGGGGCGCCTGGGTGGCGCAGTCGGTTAAGCGTACGACTTCAGCCAGGTCACGATCTCGTGGTCCGGGAGTTCGAGCCCCGCGTCAGGCTCTGGGCTGATGGCTCAGAGCCTGGAGCCTGCTTCCGATTCTGTGTCTCCCTGTCTCTCGGCCCCTCCCCCGTTCATGCTCTGTCTCTCTCTGTCCCAAAAAAATAAATAAATAAACGTTGAAAAAAAAAAAAGAAAAATGTGGAGATGCATAGAAGAGAAAATGACCATTCATGTTCCTGCCGCCAAAGACCATGATAAACGCTGCCTTTTAGGTCATTTCTTTCCATTTAGTGCATTTATTTTTCCTTGCTGGGGTCATAGTGATGTAAAATTTTATATTCTACAGAAGCGCTAAAACGTTACGAATGTTACTTTAATTGCAGCAAATGTACTAATTGTCAGTGTTACTAAAATTTCTGGGCCTGACTAGGGTAAGACAGGCAATAGGGAAGAGGCTTGACTTTCTCCAAGGCGGGGGGTTGGGGAGTGGGGTGGGGGTTGAGGGGTGACAAAGGAGAGCTCTGCTGCTGTCCCCAGCAGCACTCATTCCCACTAGGCCCCTCAGGCTTTGAAGCTTCACCCCTGCCTCTCACTCACTCATGGAGAGAAGTACACTTTGACTCTGGCATCCCAATCTTGAAACTATCCATATAAAAGCACAAATGAGGAACAGACATTTATTGCAGCATTGTTGTTTTTTTTTTTTAAGTTTATTTGATTATTTTGAGAGAGACAGAGAGAGTGCAAGCCACGGGAGTGGCAGAGAGAGAGGGAGAGAGAATCCCAAGCAGGCTCCACACTGTCAGCACAGAGCCTGATGCGGGGCTTGAACTCAGGAACCGTGAGATCATGACCTGAGCCAAAGTCAGACGCTTGACAAACTGAGCCACCCAAGCGGCCCTGAGGTTTCTTTTTTTTTTTTTTTTTTTTAATTTTTTTTTTCAACGTTTATTTATTTTTGGGACAGAGAGAGACAGAGCATGAACGGGGGAGGGGCCGAGAGACAGGGAGACACAGAATCGGAAGCAGGCTCCAGGCTCTGAGCCATCAGCCCAGAGCCTGACGCGGGGCTCGAACTCCCGGACCGCGAGATCGTGACCTGGCTGAAGTCGTACGCTTAACCGACTGCGCCACCCAGGCGCCCCAGTGAGGTTTCTTTTCTAAGGGCACGAATCCTATTTATGAGGACTCCACCCTTACCACCTAATCACCTCTCAAAGGCCCTTCTCCTTCTTCTTCCTCTCTCTTCCTCTTCCTCTCCTTCTCCTTCTCCTCCTCCTCCTCTTCCTCCTCCTTCTTCTTTTTTTTGAGTAATCTCTACACCCAAAGTGGAGCCCCATCTCAGTACTCTGAGATCAAGAATCACACGCTCTGCTGACTGAACCAGCCAGGGGCTAACCCCTCCCCACTTCCTAATACCATCACATTGGGGATTGGGTTTCAACATATGGATTTTGGTGAGAAGGAACATAAACATTCAGTTCATAGCACTAGCCAAGCGAGTGTTAGCTTTTGCCAGAAGTAGTACAGCTTGTTTTTGTTTTTGTTTTTGTTTTTGTTTTTTTTTTGGTGCTCTCCCCAAAACCTTTGTGGTCCACCTTCACTCCTTCTCACAAAACCCAGTGTTCAAAATGCAATTCTGATAATGGTTGAAATTGTGGTCTCGTTTCAACAGTAATGGGCTCAGTTTTCAGCTGCCTGAATCTATCGCTTTCCAGGTACACTGTATTATACTATACTATTATATTGCTTGTTATATTGTTTTGTATATACTATTGATTTGTTTTATAATGAGTATGTATTCTTTTATTTGTTTATTTGTATAAAGGGTGGGGGGCACTGTTGTTTGCCTGATGTGCCGTTTTCCCATCACGTACATTTTTTTTTTAAGTTTATTTTGAGAGAGAGACAATGCAAGCAGGGTAGGAGCAGAGAGAGAGAGGGAGACACAGAACCCAAAGCAGGCTTCAGGCTCTGAGCTGTCAGATGCGGGGCTCGGACTCAAGAACCCTGAGATCATGACCTGAGCCAAAGTCAGACGTTTAACCGACTGAGCTGCCCAGCGCCCTGAGGAACATTTTGGAAATAGCAAGGCCCAGGGGCACCTGGCTGGCTCAGTCAGTTGAACATGTGACAACTGGCCCCACTCTGGCCATGGTCTTTGTAAAACCTGTTCTCAGAGCAATGGAATGTTCAGCCAGGCTTGAAACCCACTGCATTAGATCTTAATAATTCCGTTTTCAGTAATTTAGCCTAAAAAATCAGATGACAAAGATTCAAGGACTTTCATTGCTATATTATGATATATTTTAAAGGTTATAAGTCTAAGCCTCTTATTTTCCAATGGAAAATTCCACATACTTTAAAAACCATGTTTTTGAAGGATGTGGGAATGTGATCCTGATGTAGGGTGCAAAACCACATGCGGTGTGATCATGTAACATTTATGGAAGAAAATGTTAATCTTTGAAAGATAGTCCCTGGGGGCACCTGGGAGGCTCAGTCAGTGGAGTTTTTGACTCTTGATCCCCGGGTTGGGAGTTCTAGCCCTATGTTGGGCGTAAGATTACTTAAAAATAAAATTAAAAAAGAAGAAAGAAAGAAAGAAAGAAAGAAAGAAAGAAAGTCAGTCCCTGGGATATGGATTGTAAGCCATTTGTATTTTTGCTTTACTCTTTTTTGTTACTTTCTAACTGTCCAACAATGAACATGCATTAATTTTAACAGGGGCGAGGAGGGGAAAAACAAACAAAAAACTTGTGCTATGTTGTTTTAAAGAAATACAAGGAGAAACTGACAACCTAGGAAGAGAACTTAGTCACCACCTCTCCAGACACGCGGCCCTAAATTATTCTGCCTTCAGATATCCCTGCCTCTAGCCTCTTGTTCTCACCCCTTGTGGCTCTTCCGTCCCGTGCCTCCCCTTCTCCATCCTCCGCTCAGCCAAGACACCTTTTTCCAGATACTTATCCCCTGACACATCGCAAACCCACTGAGATGGAGGCGGCTAGTGGCAGAGGATGCTGTGTTGGGGGAGGTCATCCAGGATAGGGGTGCCCGGGGCCTGCTGTCTCTGCAGGCTGGGGGTGGGGGGTGGGGGGCAGGGTTCCGGGTGCCCGTGCTGGGGAGGGGACCCGCCTTGGTGTGCGCAGATGACTCCGGCCCCCTCGGTCCCGCCCCGGAGCCCGGGCTCCCCGCGCCCTCCCGTCCCGCGTCCCAGGCGGGCTCCCCGCGGCGGGCCACCGGGTCTGAGGACGCGTCCCGAGCCCGGCAGTGCAGGTCAGGGGGAAGCGGGGCGCCAGCGCAGCTCCGGGCGGAGACGACAGAGGACGCAGCGCGCTCGCTCCCACCCCTCGGCCGAGGCCCCGCGCACGCGCGTCTCCGGTCCTCGGGCTCCGCCCCGCGGCCACCGGGCCCGCTGCAGCCGATCGCCGGGCTGGGCGGCGCGGCTCCGCTCCTCGGGCTCCCGCGAAGTCGGTAGTCAGCTCGCTCCCCGGCCACCCGCCAGCCCGGCCTCCCCCTGCCCCCCCCGCCGGGGTCGGTGCGGGAGCGCGCGCTGAAGGCGATGCCTGGGGGCGCGGGCCCCTTTCCGCCCCTTCCCCCGATCTTCAACTTTGTCAGCCCGGACTTCCTGGCCTCGAGGACCTTCTGGCCCCTTTTGCCAGGTTTCCCGGTGCTTGTGAGGCGGGTGGGGCCGGAGCTCCCGCGCCCCGACGCTCCTTAACTAGGGAGGGGATGAGTCAGCTCACAGAAGGATGCTGGGCTCTGTCTCAGGGACTGATGGTGAGGGGACCACAGAGATGAAGGGTGCTGCCCCTCCCCCCCTGGACCGGTGTGTGAACCCCCTCACCATTTGGGGAGATACTTTGTACTCCTTTCTTGGCAAAAAGTATTGGGAGACTTAGGGCGCCCACTGGTGTCTGCACACTCGCGCCCTCAATTCTGCTTCCCTCTCTCCAGGAGGACCTGCCTGCAAGGGGGGACCGGTGGGGGCAGCAGAGCCGTGGTGACGCCAGCCCACATCCTCTAAAGCCACCTTTGTTGGTCGTTCCACTGCGCAGTGGATTATGCCCACTGGATTATGCCCAGTCCGCGGAGGGGAAACAGGCCGGGAAGAAACGGCAGAGCTGGGAGAGCTGAGTTCCGGGCCTCAGCCAGATCTCCTGGCTCTTAGTCCAGTGCTCTTCCCAGACCACCCTGCCTGGCAAGTAGCAGAACGGAAGTATGGCGGCCTCTGGTGGTCCAGGGAGGAGGGGAGAGGCTACCCTGGCCTGGAGTGCCTTGCTAAATGACAGAGGAGGGAGAGAGGGCAAATAGGACCTGCCCTTCCCACCTCCTGGGCCCCTCGGTGAGATGGCTTCCCACATCAGCCAAGACCTCTTTGCCAAACTGGTTGTGGCCTACTTCCTTCTCGTTCCCAATGTCATCCCTCCCGGGAGGCCACAGGTGGACCGCTTCCCCTGCCTCCATACCCTTCAGAAGCACACTGCAAAGAATCTTCTCCTCCCTCCCTGCCCCTAACATTTGGAGGGCCCAGGATAGGAGTACAAACACGAGCCCATACACCATATGTTAAATACTTAAAGATTACAAACCAAGCTAATAGCTTAAAATAGGTTCTGTCTTCCAGCCTTCGCAACATATAACTTCATTAGGACCTGAAAAGCCTGGTTGGAATTTAGAATTCTCACACTCCTCTGAGCTCCTGGCCAGTGCAGGGAGACCTGGCCCCCGGCCAATGGCTGACCCCCGTGTCTGTCATGCATTGGGAGGGGGTAAAGGCAGTGGCCGGCACAATCTCCGGCAGGGTGTACCTGGGAAAGATACCTGCGCTGTGACCTGGAAGCCAGTTGGTCAGGAATTCTGGGTACCCACGGATCCTAGCCCCTTGAGGCACCATCATGGTTCCTGTCCCAGTGTGTGATAGCTCTGGGGGCTGCACAAGCAGGAGGGTTGTTAGCAGAAACCCAGGGAAAAGTTCTCTTGTGAAGGCTTTGTGTGTGTGTGTGTGTGGGTGTGGGTGTGGGTGTGGGTGTGGGAGTGTGATCCTGGACCCGTTGTCCTTGACCGGCTGTTACCTGGCAAGAGAGGAGGCAAATGGAGCCTGACCACCCTCCCCCGGCCCTCCTGGGCAGTCTCTAAGAGTGGTTGGGGACACCTGGGTCTCCCAGAGAAGGAATTTCCTGACCCAGTGTGTCGTCTGAAAAGTGTAGGTGGGCAGTGGTTGAGCACACTGACAATCCGCAGGAACGTGGGCTGATAGTGTCTCCACTGTTGTTTATCACTGCCTAGCTGGGACCCAGACACTGCCAGATTCTTGGGGGCCTTTGAATCTGAGCCGACAGTGGGTGCAGGCATCTGCCAGGTGGGCTCAGGATGTGCCTGAATTGATCCTTTCAAGAGACGCAGGCGCCCTCTTGAGGGTGCTGGAAGAATTTCACCGCCTTGGTCCTAGATGCCCAGACTCTGAAGCCAACTCTCATCCCCATTCTCTCTCCTGCCTAATCCAATTTCTTCTTCTATTCACACCCTTCCCATAGCCCAGCCCACCCATCATTTTGAGAGGCCTGTCATATTAGGAACCAGCAAGATCCAGCATCCCCGGGGTCCGGGCATCATGGGGCAAAGTGACAACGGTTTGGATTTACCCGAGGTTGCTAAAGATGCTTCCAGTACCCTGATGTATATGGAGGGGGTCCTTTCTGCAAACTGAGGATTTTATACCATGGCGTGGGTCAAGGGCTGTGGGCACCCACCACTGCCCCCACTGAGTGCCTTTTGTCTGCTGCAGAGCGGGTGGGGGAAAGCCCCCACCCCATCCACCTCAGCAGGGAGGCAAGTGCTGGCCTGTTGGCCTCCTTCCGCGCCCTAAACAGGCACTCCAGCTTCAGGGGGATCAGGCCCTCACCCTGATCTCAAGGAGGGAACGTGAAGTGCCCCTGAGAATGGCAGAACCCAGCACATAACAAATCAATCCAATCCCCTCACCAAACTCCAGCACGGCTTCCAGAAGCACAGGGCCGTGTCCCTAGAATGTCCCCAGGAGACCTCTTTAAGATGCCTGTCTGAGAGAGCTCAGTGCTGCCTGGAGAATTTAGTGTTTGTTCCTCGCAAACACCTGATGATGGGCTCCTGACTTACTTTTCTTAGAGCATTTACCTGAAAGGGCTTATAATGATGACTCCTTCCTCTGTCCCTTTGAGGGATACACGTATCTCCTACATTCAGGAGTGTCTTTCTCAAGGACCTGGAAGCCATTCCTTTGAAATGTGATCATCAGGAAGGCTGGGGCCTGTCTCCCAGGCTCTGTGGGAGGACAGGATCCCACTTTGATCACTGCAAGCTAGCAGGCACCCCTGATGCCTCATTGCATTTACACTGGCCAATCCTTTGTAATTTTTCACTTCTTTGACTACTGGAGCCCTTGCTCGCCCCCTCCCTCCTCCCTCATTCTCCATTGAAATGCCCAGTCTCCTCTGCACAGACCGAATGAAACTTGCCCCACTGTCAGTGGTTCCTGAATAAAATCTGTCTTCGCCCCTTTAATGTCTGTTTATCTTTGACACCTAGCTCCTTGGCCGGCTCAGCAGTCTTTCCCTTCTCTGGTTTATTATCAACACGTACGCACAGGCACCCTAAACCACCCATTTATTCAGAAGATTCAGGGCATTGGGGGGTTAGAAGTTATTCTTGGCCTTTTTGCCCCTGACAACCCAAGCATCCCCATCAGTTATTCAACTGATAAGTTTTAAAAAGACCATTTCTGGGGCGCCTGGGTGGCTCAGTCAGTTGGGTGTCTGACTTCAGCTCAGGTCACGATCTTGCGGTCCGTGAGTTCGAGCCCCGCGTCGGGCTCTGGGCTGATGGCTCGGAGCCTGGAGTCTGCTTCCGATTCTGTGTCTCCCTCTCTCTCTGACCCTCCCCCGTTCATGCTCTGTCTCTCTCTGTCTCAAAAATAAACTTAAGAAAAAAAAAAGACCATTTCTCTGAGTGGAAAGGTTGGGGGTGGAGGGCCCAAAGTGTGTGAGGTGAGGACTGACGCTTCCTGCCTGGCTCCCCCTGCCTCTGCCGCCATTGTTGGGCCCAAGCATTTCCCTGCTCTTCAAGCTCTGACCTTCACTCATCCAGGGATGTAGGTCTCTGGCTTTACAAACTGGGTGCCTTCTACCTCACACCTCTCCCAAGCTTAGTTAAGATGTGGGGCCTCTAAGCCCATACTCCTCCCCTCTGTCCCAGCCCTGCCATTTCTTCCATCCAAGGCTGGGGGTCCAGGTCTGGGGAGGGGGGTGCTGCCCCAAGCCCAGTGGTGAGTAGTGCTCCTGTGTGTCACCAGACTAGACTGGGATAGGCTTGAGAATGGGGCTCACCATTGCTTCCTCAGACTGGACTTGAGGACCCCCCACACGCATCTTCTCGGTAGCTGAAAGGTGGCCGCCATCTTCTGTGCCCACAGCTGCTTTGGGCCCCGCACATACAGTCCACAGAGCACAGCCCAGGGCCGGAGCTCCAGACTCCCCTCAGTCTGCCCTGAGAGCCCTGTCCGTGATGACCCACCAAACCTTGGCCAGATGGGGAGGGTTTCTAAGAAAACGACAGTCCTCCAGCTGGAGAAGCCTCACCAATCTGACCATTCCCTGCCCCCCCCCCCCCCGCAGTGAGTTGGTACCCCGGGCTTGGGGAGGATGCTGGTCAGGCCACAGCGGGTCTGGTTCCCGTGGGCAGAGAAGTGGCTAGTCCCCTATCTCCGTTTGAAAAATAACTTCAGAATTTGGTCCATCTGAAACTCTAGTTCTTAAAAATCTGTGGAAGTGGAACACAAGCCGGTCAGTCAGGTGCTGCGTTGCTCTGAGTGGAGAGGGTTGGGGAGGAGGGCAGTGCACCTTGTATTAAAAAACAATCCCTGAAAGTGGGCAAGCTTTGGCTTTTTTTGGAGTGGGTTGAGGTTCTTTCTGGTGCGTAGTGTCAGGATGAGTGTATTCATTTTAACTTCACGCCCTCCGGATATAAACTGTGCAAATGCGGAGGGGGCTGGGGAGAGGAAAAGGACTAGGATTGGAGGGGCGGCCGTGGCTCCGGAGTCCCCTCTGTTCTCGACACACACACACACCCCCTGGAGAAAGTGTGATGTGCTCTTGGCACAGCCATCTAAACCAGAGCAGGGCTTGGGGGCCTGTTGTTGCCACAAGACAGGGTGAGGGGCTGAGGCAGCTAATGAGATCAGGAGCCTGGGCCCCTTCCCATACATTCTCCTTGGACATATAAGAAATCAAATGAAGGAGGGGCGCCTGGGTGGCTCAGTCGGTTGAGCTTCCAACTTTGGCTCAGGTCATGATCTCGTGGTCTGTGGGTTCGAGCCCCACATCGGGCTCTGTGCTGACAGCTCGGAGCCTGGAGCCTGCTTCGGATTCTGCGTCTCCCTCTCTCTCTCCCCCTCCCCCGCTCATGCTCTGTCTCTCTCTCTCTGTCAAAAATAAACATTAAAAAAATTTTTTTAAATAAATCACCCTTTAAAAAAAAAAAAAAAAGAGAAATCAAATGAAGGAACAAAGTCTCCAAACAGAAAGAGAAGGCACTTGACCAAGACCACACAGCTTTGGTAACAGAGCTCGGATGTAAACTTAGCTTTGGCTGGGTAGGGGAGCAGGAGACGTGTAGCTGGCCTTGTTCCCTGGCCCCTTCCAACTCTCCCGCCCCCACCTCTGCTCCAATCTCTCCGTGGACACTCACTGATCTGGGGTGGGAGGAGACCTGACCACCGATGCTGGGTGTGGGGGTCAGCACTCTACGCCAGAGGGGGGACACAAACCACAGTTTCCAGCCTGGTTGAAGAGTGTGGGTTTTTCCTCTAGGTCCCCAGGAGCAACAGATATATTTGAAACAGGCATGAGGAAACCCCATCTCTTTTTAAAAATATCACCCTGAAAGCCAGCATCAGAACGGAGGTGCCTGGGCAGGGGAGAGGGGCGGTGAGGTGACAGTCCAGGCAAGGGTCGCTCAGGGCCCAGCCTAAGCCAGGAGCAATCCAGAGAAGGGGACCAGAGCTCAGGCCTCCGAGAGAGAATGGACAGGATGTGGGGATTAAGGGAGAGAGGACAGGGGATTTTCAGCCCAGGGGAGTGGGGAGCTGTGAGGCTTCACTGAGCTTGACCACACGTGTTTTTAAATGAATGGTCTCAGGCCCAAGTTCGGGGTTGTCTTTATTGGAGCTTGGAATGTCACTGCGATTCACCTTAATCAGAGGCAGACTGTGCGAAAATGAGCAACAGTGGCGGACCCCCAGCAGGGGCCATCGGGCTACATTGGGAACCCTGCTCGCCTGCAAGCAGTACACAGGCACACGCACACATGCACACACTCCTACACAAACTCACACTCTCACGCGTGCTCACTCACTCCCAGGGGGTCTGAGGCCAGGCACCCTGCCGGCTCAGTTCGCTCCCCGCCTCTTGGACAGGTCTTGTCCACACAGCGGGGACCTGCCGAGCTGTGACTGAAGTTTCCTTCCGCTTGAGGACCAGGTCCGAAGGAGCCAGAAGCTGCAGGCATTTTGCAGTTTGGGAGACGGGGATCCAGGAGGATGGGAGAGATTGCCAAGGACCGAGCAAAGGGAGCCCCGCTGAGCCAGGGCACGGGGGAGAAGATGCTGGAGAGGGATGGGATGGACAGGGGGTGGGAGAAAAGGCCATCTCTTCTCCTTCGTTCACTCCAACCACACAGCCGGGGCCAGAGCCCTGGGCATAGGAAGCCTGGGGAGCATCAAGGGGTCCCCTGTGTCCTAGGAAGGCACTAAATGGGGAACAGATCCTGGAGAGCCTGGAGTCTCCCCCAAGTACCCCAAAGGGGACAGAAGGGGAATGACAGAACAAGAAGGGTCTTACATGCTGGTTGTCTGGGAAAACAAGACTGGGGAAGCACGAATCCTGCTTCCCACCCCAAACAGGGGGTGGGCGGTGGGCCGGGATGCAGCCCCTCTGGCCGGCAGAGGGGACAAAGCCAGGGCTGCCCCCTTGGTCTCCAGGGCGGTGAGTGGGGAAGCCTGGCCTCACCCGTGTGTCCGTGGGAGGTAGAGGCAGGAGGGAGGAACCTGAGCCTCCTGCCCCCCGAGGGCCAGGGCTACCAGAGCACGGCCCCATCCAGGTTCCCGTATCCCGGCTCGGCCCGCAGCCTCCAGTACGTGTTGTTGGTCACCCACCACTCCTTCCCACTGCTGTCTGTCTGCCGCCTGGGGGAAGGAGAGGGGTGAACATCCCGAACTAAGGCCAGGGTCCCTGGATGCTGCCTCCCATAGCCGGCCCCACTCAGAGTGAGGAGGGGCTGTATGGGAGGTGGCAAGGAGCCTGGATGGCAGAGGCCTAGGGAGAGGGCAGAGGTACCTGAAGAAGCGAGCCTGGTGGACGATGTTGTTCTCCTCCATCACTCTGCGCCTGTCCCGCTGAAGCTGCTCGATCCTTCTCTTCTGGGCTTCAGCGGCCTGTATGTTCCCCTCCTCCAAGTACCTAAGCATCCACATGGCAGTCAAGGGAACTGCCCCCCCCCCCCCCCCCGCCAAACCCAAGACCTCTGTCCCCTGCCCAGCTCTGCCCCCAGATGGGACCCATCTCCCTGGGGCAACGCCAAGAGGGAAGAACAGGCCGAGCAGGATGCGGAAGCTCATGTGGAAGAGGGAGGAGCCCAGAGGCTCCAGGGTGGGGCCCACCTGACACTGACCTCTGGTCTGGCCGGAGCCGCGTGTCCGTGGAAGGCAGTGACCGTTTCAGCTCTGCCGTCAGCTCATTCAGCTCCAAGGCAAACTGAGTGAAGCCGAAGTTTCGCTCGTGGTCTGGGGGCATGGAGTCTGGGGGGGAAGGCAAGGGGCTGGGGCAGGTGGACTGTGCCATAGGCACCCTCACCCCTGCCCGGCCCTCCCTGACCAGGCCACTTACTGGGTTTCCAGATGCACTGACCGCCGGGCAGGGATCCCCGGTATAGCCCCTCGTGCCACTTCCCGGAGAGTCGGTGGAGGACACGGCCGCTCCGGCTGAACACGGCCCCCTGCACCTCGTGGACGTTGGAGCTCCAGTACTTGGCCTGGGGTGGGGGTGGAGGCAGGGGACTTAGGGAGGTGTCCCCTCCCCTCCCCCAGGGTGAGCTGCTGGCGGCAGACAGGCAGGGTCAGGGTGGGGATGCCCACCTTGCAGAAGGTGATCTTGCAGTGACAGGAGCTGTCCTGCGTGTTCCGGATGAGCACCTCCCCATAGTGCTCGATCCAGCGCTGGCCGCTCAGAATGTTGTGAATGCAGGACGTCACCTTATTCCACTCAAAGTGGTCCCCAAATCTGAGAGAGACAGAGCAGGGGAGGGCAGCTGGCTGGCCCCGGGAACAAGTGCCACCCTGAGCCAGGATGCCCGTCATGTGGGTCTGTGGAAGGAACACTGCGGTCCTGGTTCTGCCTCTGCGTGAAGGATGACATATTTATAGGGCACTTGGGTGGCTCAGTCGGCTAAACGTCTGACTCTCGATTTCAGCTCAGGTCATGATCTCACAGCTCATGAGGTCGAACTCCTCTTCAACCCCGAGTTGGGCTCTGCGCTGACAGCACAGAGCCTGCTTGGGATTCTCTCTCTCCCTCTCTCTCTCTGCCCCTCCTCTGCTTGTGCATAGGCATGCGCTCTTTCTCAAAAATAAATATTAAAAAATATATATAGGGGCGCCTGGGTGGCTCGGTTGGTTGAGCGTCCGACTTCAGCTTAGGTCACAATCTCGCGTTCCGTGAGTTCGAGCCCCATGTCGGGCTCTGGGCTGATGGCTCGGAGCCTGGAGCCTGTTTCAGATTCTGTGTCTCCCTCTCTCTCTGCCCCTCCCCCGTTCATGCTCTGTCTCTCTCTGTCTCAAGGATAAATAAACGTTAAAAAAAATTAAAATATATATATATATATGAACAAAACAAAAAGGATGACATATTTACAGAGCACAACAGCCCTCACAAAAAATATTGAGTCAACAGATCTCCATTCATTGACAAAGCTCCTGAGTGCCTACGTCATGGGGATAAATACACAGAGTCCCTGCCCGTGGGTGCCAGGGACCAGGGTAGGCCCATTCACACGTTACCCTGTTTAATCCCCCCTTCCTCTGGGTCCTACTCATTACTCTTATTTCACGGAAGAGCGGACGGGAGGCTCTGAAGCATTAAGCCTCTTTGTTGCGTGCATAATTATCAAAGCTGCCAGACAGAACTTCTAACTCTGAAGCCCAGGATCTTCCCGGCCCTGGACTGGCCTCTCGCTAACTCCTGGACCATGCCGGGTAAGCCCCCTTCTTCTCTGGCTGCTGTCCCCACTTGGAAAATGACGTGAGCTAGAGGACAGTGTTTCCGATGTGGTTTGCGATCAGTCCTGAGGTCAACTTAGGTCTCTGTGGGTCTGTGTATGAGGGTGGGTGCGTCTGTGCGTTGGCTTGAAGTCTCAAATGGATTTCTTACTGTGAGTCACGGTCAAGAGAGTGTGAAAGCCACTGCATCAGATGACCTCAGTGAGCCCTTCCAGCTCTACCGTTCTAGGATTTTTCCTGTTTCTGTATGCACAACGGCTGTAAAAATAGGTGTGAAATGTATAGACACTACCCCACCGCAACCAGCTTCAGGCCAGACCTTTCGATCCTGCCCCTATCACCTCACCACCCCAGCCTGGAAGACGGCCCGTAGGCTGGGCCTGGCTGCTGACCTTAGCAGCCCCATAGGCTGGGGCCTTAGGGACACCCACCTGGGCAGGCTGACATTGACAGTCCCCACAGGCACAATCTCCAGTGATTTGCCCCAAAACTTGTTCTTCCACTTCATGTCTGGAGTTGGGTCGGGAGAGGGAGAGGGAGGGCAGAAAAGAGATCAGAGAGTGTTCCAGCCTCTCCCCCATCTGCCCTTCACCCTCATGTCCGCCTCCCCACCCCTCACCCCCCCCCCATTCCTCACCTTGCCAGAAGATGAAGTTCTCAGACTCCGCATGGCATGCCGAGATGGGGGGGTGGTGGGAGACCTTGGTGAACAAAGAAGGTCTCTTGACGCTGCCCCTGAGGATTATGGGGTCTGCTCCTCACCCCAGGGCTCCCCAAAGTCCCTTATCCCCAATCCCAGTTCCTCTCCAAACCAGAAGACCAGTTGGTTCCAGGTCTCTTGTCTCTGTCATCCTCAGCCACCACCCAGATTCTGTTGCCCTCTCTGTTCCCATGAGGCCGCACATGCTTCCTCACTCACTCCCTTCTGGAGCCCCAGGACCCTTGTTCAAGGCTACCAAGTCCTCTAGTAGTGACAGATGAGGCTTCCTCCTGTGCCCTGCCTGAAAGCCAGCCCTCCTGGGGGCCCTCTTCCCTCACTGCTTTCTCCTTCACCATCGTCACAGCCTCCAAAAAAAACCCCCGGCCTTGCCCTCCTTGGAACGGCTCCATATCTGGAACTTGAACTTGGGTATCCCAAAGCCTGCAGCCTTGCCTCTCTCATTCCCTGTGGTCCATGACTCTTCCCAAGACTTTCAGCCACTCTGCTCTGTTGTGCCCTGTCCGCCCTGCTCCACCACCGTCCCCCCGCCTGACATTGCTGTCACCTCCACCTTCTCACAGCACCCTCCACAACCTTCTGCCACCACTTGTCACAACACCTGGTATCGGCCTCCTCTGTGCCGCCCCTGGTTCCCTGCTCTTCATTCACCCCCACGGAGCCGAGGAACACACGGAGCACATACCTGGAAACTTCTAATGCTACACTCTGTCTACACCTGGGCCCAATCCTTCTCTGAGGACCCACACCCAACCCATCGCCTTCAAACCACATTGACACGCCCACCCTCAGAGGGAGACTAGAGGTGACAACTCCTCCCACCAATTTATGGCCCCCACCCTGACCCCGGCCCCCTGAATCCACTGCCAGGCCTGGACCTTCCTCCTGGTGCAGCTGCCTCACACCCCTTCCTGCAGGCTCCGCCCTCCTCCACCCCACTGTCCTGCAGCCTTTCCCTCTACTTTTCTCTTTCTCTCCAAATAGAAGTATTTCCTGGGGTGCCTGGGTGGCTCAGCCAAGTTGAGTGTCTGACTCTTGATTTAGGCTCAGGTCATGATCTCACAGTTCATGACATCGAGCCCTGAGTTGGGCTCTGTGCTGACACAGGGCGCCTTCTTGGAATTCTCTCTCTCTGCCTCTCCCCTGCTTGTCCTTGCTCTCTCTCAAAATAAATAAATAAACTTTTTTATGGTTTTTTTTTTAAGGAAATATCAGGGCGCGTGGGTGGCTCAGTCAGCTAAGCATTGGACTCTGGCTCAGGACGTGATCTCACGGTTCGTGAGCTTGAGCCCGGCATCTGGTGACCTTGAACGCTGCTTCTCTCTCTCCCTCTCTGCCTCTCACTCACTTGCGCCCTCCCTCTCTAAAAAACAAAACAAAACAAAAAACTAAAGAAATATTTCCTGTTTCTTCCATTAAAAAAAAAAGAGTAAACCTTTCTTTTCTGGATGCACACACTTTTGCTCACGTACGCACAAACACTAGCAGCAGCAATCTCCTCAGAAGGAGCTGGGGCTCATTTCCTATTGTACACACTCCTGTACTGGACGAACTTTTCACTATGTTTTCAAAAACACTTAAAATCTAAACAAACAAAACACCTGCCTCAGCTCTATCCCCACCTCTGGCTGAACCCCTCTTTCTCTCCTCTTTCTCTCCCGGTCAACTGTTTTGAAAATAAGCTGCATTTTTTCTCTATTTTAAATTTTTTTTTTTTTTAAGGAAGCTCTACACCCAACGCAGGGCTCGAACTCATGACCCCGAGCTCAAGAGTGGTGCATTCCACTGACTGAGCCAGCCAGGTGCCCCATTTCATTTTAATTTTTTTTAATGTTTTTTATTTCTTCCTGAGAGAGAGAGAGAGAGAGAGAGAGAGAGAGAGAGAGAATCTGAAGCAGGCTCCAGGCTCTGAGATGTTGACACAGAGCCCAATGCAGGGTTTGAACTCACAGGCCATGAGATCATGACCTGAGCTGAAGTTGTGTGCTTAACCGACCGAGCCACCCAGGCGCCCCTAATTTTAATTTTTTTAAAGTCTCATTTTTCCCTACGATACTTCTTTTTCCTAGCCACCCACTGTAACCCGGCCTCGGCCCACAGCCCTTCTCAGAAACCTCCCTCACTCAGTAAACCAACCAACCCCATCAAAGTCCTGTGGACCATCCACCCGCACTTGGCCTCGGAGCTCCTCCGCCTTCCCTGCCCACCCTCCTCAGACCCTCTCCCGTGAGCAGCCCGTGACATCATCCGTCCTCTAAGCTGGTGACTCCCGGGTCTGTCAGCCCCCACCTGTTCCCAGAGGAGCGCCGTACCCACACAGCCCAGGGCCTCCCGGACATCTCCCCGTGGAAGTCAAGCCCACGTAGACAAGGAGTCTCGCCAATGCAGTTACCTTCCTCACACACTTCCCATCTTGCTAACTGGCACTTCCATACACCTGCTGGAGCCCCCGAACCAGAAATTCAAGGCCATCTCCAGCTTTTCCCTATCATCGACCACCTCCCCTATCTCTTACATGTAACAGCATTCTGTTGACAACTGTGTCCTGTCAAGGGCAACATGACACAGTTCCTGAATCCAATGTCCTCGCAATCCAGATGCCACAGCCTAAGTGCAGGTCTTTGTCAGCTCTTAACAGGGATGACTGAAATGGCCTCTTAATGGCCTTCTCTGACCCATCCGCACACCACGGTCTGAGCAATCTTTATAAAGTGCAATTTGGAGCATTGTCACTCTACTGCCTAAAACCCTCGATGACTCCCCATTGAAGGCAACCATTTGGCCTGCAGGGCTCCTCAGGGCTTGGGGCTGTCTTGCCACCCAGCTGTGTCTCTCATACCCTGTCTGGAGCCTCCCATTCTCCCCACCCCCTGGATTCTTGGTGCATGTCAATCCTCCCTCGAGACCTAGGTGGAGATCAGCCCCTACAGCATGCCTTCCTGGCTGAAGGGCAGCCTCAGAGCCTCCAGGGTCCCAGCTCTAGAACATGGTCCAGTAACTCCCCATTTCAAGTCCACCCCCCACGCTCGGCAGGGAGCTCCCTGGAGCAGAGAGCCCTCTGCACCCCCGCCATGTGGCACAGGGCTCCGCCCGGAGCCAGACGCCCTGAGTTCTCTCTCCCGCGCCCTGGCCCCTCTGAAGCCCCAGCCACCCGTGAGGGCCCCTCTTCTTCCGGGGCCCACACCTGCTCACTGATGAAGCGGAAGCCTCGGTCAGGCCGCTCACACTCGTAGGTCTCCCCCAGGACGGGGTTGAAGGGCTTACAGCCTGCTCGGTGGTACGTGGACGAGTAGGCAGAGACTGCAAAGGCCGCGATGTACACCTGCGGGTGGAAGGGCGAGGAGATGCCGCTGGGGGAGGGGGGCGGGGAGAGGCCGCTGGGGTGGGGTGATGGGGAGATGCCGCTGGGGCAGACAGATGCCGCTGGGGGTGGGTGGAGATGCCACTGGGGGGGGGGGGGAGATGCCGCTGGGGGCGGGAGAGATGCCACTGGCGGGGGGTGGGAGATGCCGCTGGGGTGGGGTGGGGGGGTGGGGAGGAGATGCTGCTGGGGCGGAGAGATGCCGCTGGGGGCGGTGGAGATGCCACTGGGGGCGGGGAGATGCAGCTGGGGTTGGGGGGGATGCCACTCGGGCGGGGGGGATGCCGCTGGGGAGGGAGGCCAGGAGATGCCGCTGGGGGCAAGGAGATGCCGCTGGGTAGGGGAGATGCCGCGGGAGGGTGGGGGGAGATGCCGCTGGGGGTGGGGGAGAATGCTGTTGGTGGGGGGGGAGATGCCGCTGGGGGGGAGAGATGCCAATACAGGGGGGAGATGCCGCTGCTGGGGGGGGCAGGGAGATGCCACTGCGGGGGCGGGGAGATGCTGTTGGGGGATGCGGGGGACATGCCCCCGGGGGGTTGCAGAGAAGGGGGGGGTGCCGCCCCACTACAAGCAAGGACCCGCGGAGGTAGAGCTTCAGTGGCGGGGAAGAGCCCCGCCAGGAGTGCCGGGGGTACCATGCGCTCGCAGGGGTCCGCCACGCGGCTGGCCTGGTCCAGGAGGCTGCTGTACTCCAGCTCCTCGCAGAGCCGCTGCAGAGTGTTGAGCGGCTCGTTGAGCTGCACAGGCATGGACACCTTGGACAGGTCCTTGCCGATGTTGTTCCGAAGTATGTTCCACAAGCTCACATCAGCCCCTGGCCCGCTGGCCGCTGGCAGGCAGCGGCGACGGGGTGGCCCCGCAGCTCTCCCTGGAACACACGCCCCTGGGCCCCACCCGGCCACGTCACTCTTCCTCCCGCAGGGTATCCAGACTTGGGGGGGCACACAGGCCAACCCCAGCACCGCCCCCAGTCCTGAGGTGCTCCTAGATACACTCATTCCCAAGCACCCCTCTGGACTCTGCAGTCGAGCCCCCGGGGGGATTTAGGTGGGTAGCAGGGCCTAGAACCACTCAGAGAGGGCACCTCCCGCTGCTGGAAACCCTGAACCCCAGAAGCCCCTCCTGAGCCCCCACCCTGGCCTTCAGTTCCCCTCCATAAACACAGAAACCAATGTTGGGATACAGATTATTCAGCCCATTTTACAGATGAGGGAACAGGCTCCAAGAAGTAAAATGACATGTCCAAAGCCACACTGCTAAAGAGTGGCAAGATGGGACCATCTGCCTCTGTATCAGGCCCCATGCCAGTCTTCTCAGAAGACCGCACTGATGGCCAGCCCCCAGGCCTGAGCCCGACCCACCTCGGGATCCGCTCCTGGAACATTCTGTAGCTCACAGCTTAGCCTTCCTTATCTCCTGGGGTCACCCTAAGCTGTTAGCCCACCAGTCACCACAATAGACTGCCTCCCAAGGGGTCTGGGCTGTGGACAAACACGATTTGTACCTCCCTCCAAACCCCTCCATGCCTGCACACCCAGCTAGTACCTTTCTGGTAGCGCTCAGCTCCCCTGAGATCCAGCACCTCCTCAGACAGGCTGGTGGTGATTTCACTGGTGCACGACTCCTCCTCCTCTGAGCCCTGGGCCAGGACAGATGACAGGCTGGGCAGACTGGGCCTCCCCGGGCAGCTGGGCAGTGCCCAGGGCCTGGCAAGACTCTGCCCAGCTAGTCCTTTGATGGGAAGGGGGAAGACACGTATTTGGGGGAGGGGAGGATCGGAGCCCTAAGACTGACATCATGGAGTGTGCCTTGCCACTTTGGGAGGGGATGCCTGGCCCTCTCCCTGCAGGGAGGGAGCACAGGGACTTGGCGAACACCAAGGAAAGGTAGCAGGGCATGGCTGAGATCCAGGGTTCAGGGCCAAGGGAAGTGCTGGGGCTGACCCGCTCACAGGAAGAGGGCTGGGGTGGGGCTGCGGCAGCAGTCTCGGGAAGACCCCACGGGGATAAAGCACATCAAACTAGAGGAAGGGTCCCCAGCAGATTTCTGAGCAGGGCCACACAAACCCAACAGGTCTGGACGTGTTACCCGAGAGAGCAGCTGAGGTGTTAGAAAGGATTTGGGAAATCTACAAATTCTAGTCTCTCTGGACCCCATCCCAATTTTCCCAGGGTTGTCCCCCACCTCACCTCATTCTCAGAAGAGCTGGCAGAGAGGAGAACCTCACAGGCATCAAAGAACTCTGTGTGGGAATCAGCAAGGGACAGGACACTGCTCTGGGACAGCTGGGGGGTCAGCCCCCTCCCCTTCATGTACAGGGCTTCTTGCTGTGGGAAGGACAGGTGTCAGGCAGGGCTCCCCGGCCCTGACAGTTCCCTTGAGAGGGAAGCATGCTGGGGACTTTTACTGCCTGAGTGTGGAGCCCACCAAGCAGAAGACGCAGAAGGGAGAGAGTGTGGTGGGATACGAAGGTGTGGTGGCTGAACTGGGGCCTGGGACAGGGGAACGTGGGTTCCATAAGAGCCGCTCACATGGCCTAGGCACTCACTCTGAGATGGGTTCCAAGCCTTCCGTGTGCATTAATGCAGTCAATCCTGACACTTACCCTAAGCGGTAGGTACTGTTATGACCCCCTACTTTGCAGACCAGGACACTGAGGCTCAGGGTCACAAAGCCACCAAGCACTGGGGCCAAATTCAAACCCACAGAGCCCGGCCCCAGAGTCTGTGCTCAGAACACGGAAGTCCCAGCTCAGCCAATCCTCAACTAGGGGATCCTGGGCCCATTGGTCAGATTCTCTGAGTCTTAGTTTCCTCCACCATGAACTTGAGGGTAAGGATCATGGCCGCATAGGACTGAATTAAGCAAAAGCATGGGGCACCTGGGTGGCTCAGTCACTTGAGTGTCTGACTCTTGATTTCGGCACAGGTCATTATCCCAGGGTCATGGGATTGAGCCCTACATCGGGCTCTGTGCTGAGTGTGGAGCCTGCTTAAGATTTTCTCTCTCTCTCTCTCTCTCTCTCTCTCTCTCTCTCTCTCTCTCTCTCTCTCCCCCTGTCCCCCTGTCCCCAACTTGTGCGCTCTCTCTCTCTCAAATTAAAAAATAAATAACTCTTAAAAAAAAAATAGTAAAAGCACTCTGGGGTGCCTGGGTAACTCAGTCGGTTACGCCTCCAACTCTTGATCTCAGCTCAAGTCTTGATCTCAGGGCCCTGAGTTCAAGCCCTGAGTTGGGCTCCACTACTTAAAAAAAAAAAAAAGTATAAGCAATCTGCACACTGGCAGGGCAGGAATGACCAAGGTGAGGCTGCTGCCAATGTTACATGAATTGGGTTGGAGCTAGGATTTCTGGGCCCTGTTTTGGGTCTGAAGACCAACCATGCCTTCACTTCTGCTAAGAAAGAAGGTGCAGGAGAAATGGTTCCCACAACCCAGCCCGGCTCCTACCTCCTCAGGGTTGAGGGAGCTGAAGGAGTCTGCAGTGGTGTCCGAGGAGACGGAGAGCGAGTGGAGGCGCCTCGGGCCAGCTGAGGCCTCAGAGACCTGCGAGGAGACAGTGAGGGGACAGGGAGCCAGGAGGACAAAGCCCTCCCCGCCCCGCGATACTGCCCTCTGCGCAGATTGCCTCCGCCAACCACTCTCCCCAGACCCAGCTCCGCTCTCCTCCCCAGGCCCGCGGTCCTCAGCTTCAAGCCCTCTCCTCCCACACGCTCCCCTGTCCTTGAGCCTCACCCCCATCCGCGACAGCTCTGAACCCTGGTGCAGGTCCCGCAGTCGGTCCCATTCAGCGGTGAGGGCAGCCAGGACACTGCTGAGGGAATTGTGCACTGCGGGGCAAGGGCAGGCATCAGACTCCTCTCCCTCTCCCTCTCCCCGCCTGCCCCCCACCGCCCTCCAGCATGCACTCACCCTTCTGGGCCAGGGCCCAGAAAGTACGCTGCAGGTGGGCATAGTCTGGAGGTGGCAGCCCACGGGGGCCTGAGGGGTCCCGGGACTCCAGGTAGCGAGACAGGTTGGGAACAGAGCCGTGGAGACGACCAACCTGGGGGTGAGGGAGAGGGGTCGAAGATGACAGCCTCCTCCAGGACATCCCACCCCGGTGACTTGGGGTCCACACCCCACCTCACCCGTCCGATGGTGTCGTCCTTGGCGAAACTCTGTGTGCACCACATGCGGCTGGTCCGTTTCCCCTTCTTGGGTCTCTCAGTTGTCACTGAGGCCTGGCAAGTCGAAGGCGGGAGGTGAGGGGTGAGTTTCACTCAGGGTGGGGCAAAGGGCAGCAACCATGAAAGCCAGGAGAGGGGAAGATGGCCACGGAGGAGGGCACAGAGACATCTGACGTCCCAGAGGAAGAAGATGACACCCTAGTAGAGGCGTGGGTACAGCAGGCAGGGGTCACTCCAAAGGGGCAGAGAGACAACCCTGAGGCCGTCTGGACACGGGAGGTGGGTCAGCTAGGCAGATGTGCGGCTCTCCAGGAAACCGCAGCACGTGAGGGGGCCTGGGGGCCTGTCCCGGGGAAGTGGTGAGGGTGAGGGCGGCAAGCAGGAGTCCCCTGGGCAGGGCCCTGTCTCCTCCCCTGGCCCTCACCTGGTGCGTGGGGATAACAGGGGCCGAGGGGATCCGGTGCAGGGACTCCAGGCTCTGGAGGAGTCTGTGTAGTTCCTGGAGCTTCCCCTGACACTCAGAGAGCTCTGCGGGAAGAATGAATGAGGATATCCTCTCCCAACACTGCCTGGGCGCCCCAGAGTCTGTCCCTCGGCTTCCCTTCCTCCTCCTAACATCTCACCCGGGCGGCCACAGAAACCCTGACACTGCGTCCCCCTCCTCGGCTCAGGACGCCAAAGCAGTTCCCAGTTCCCGCCACTGGTTTCCCAAGAGGGCTGGCATCCTCGGTCCCCATAACATACCTTAACTTTGCCGCCTCCGCACAGGGTGCGGGGTGGGGGTGGCCCTGACTCTCTGTCCCCACTTGGTGGCACCTCCCCATCTCCCTCTCCCAGGCCAACATCTCAGCTGCCTACTCCAGGAATGGGTTCTAGAGCACACCCCTTCTCTGGCACTACTCCACGGGACACCCCCCCCCCCCCGATTGGCTTTCTGTGTCTTCTTGTTCGTGAGCCCCGGCCCCGAGTCCTGTCTATGTGCCTGAGACACAAGCCCCCGCCATTCTCGGTGAGGCTGGTGCTCCCCAGGGCAGGCCCGAGGAGATCCTGTTGGCTTGGAGGCCCCAGATTCCCGGAGGCAGGGCTGGAGGTAACGGTTCCACCTCCTCGTGACAGCCGACACCTCCAAGACCCAACGGCACCCGCCCTGCCCACAGAGGCACAGTGCCAGGGGCCCCTCACCATGAGAGCAGCGGTCTAGCCCATCACTGTCCCTCAGCCAGGAAGACACCTTCTCCCGAGGTCCGACCCCAGGGAGAGCCGAAGCACTGCCTGCTGCTGGAAGCTGGGCACCAGGAGCCTATGGGTGAGTCAAGAGTGAGGCAAGGCAGCACCCCCTCCGTGGATCTCGCAGTTCCCTGAAGCTCCCACCCCTGAGTCCCCATGTTACTGACCCCCCCCTCCCCAGGACCTCCCTTACCTTCCGGTGAGTGGTGCTGGGCAGCGAGCCTCGGGGCATGTCTAGGCGCTGGGATAGGCGGTGGGCACGAAGCTGGGCCACCCAGCTCTGGAACAGGTCTTGGGATTTGATCTGCAGAAGTGACGGAGAGGGAGAGGGAAGCATGAAAGGAAGGATTGCTTCACAGGGACAAGAAGTTGGGGCTCTGCTTCCCAGGCAAGGAGAGTGTCTCCCTGTCGTCCCCGGCTTGTGCAAAGGCTCCTTGCAGGGAGACAGAGCACAGCTTCCCCGGGGTGACCGAGCCCTTAGCTCTGCACCTGTTCATGTAACAACCAAGAGGGACGTCTTGCCATTGGCTGTGGTATACGATGGGAACTCCCTTGCTGTCAACCTCAGGGACAGACCCTCAACCCGCCCCTCTCTCCTGCGTGCCCTAGTGTCTCTGCTGGGCTGGGGCCCAAGCCACTACTTGGCTCCCAGGGATGTCACCTTGAGGTGGTAGATGTTGTCTTCAGTGTCAAGGTCAATGCGCTGGGCCTTTTTGTTGATGGACATAACAGACAGTCGGACGTCAATGGAGCCATGAAGCTTCCCCTTGGTGATCTAGGGTGGATGGTGGGCAGGGAAAAATGGGACTGTTTTTAGGCCCCCGGGACCCCAGAGCCATCATCTCCCTGAGGTGACCCTAGGCTCCAGGGCCAGGCAGCAGGTTCACAGCATCAGCAGGGACTCGTCAGTTGTCCTCTGGTGCACAGAGCACCCCACTACGTCAAGTCATACTCTGAACAAGGGAGTCAGAGAGCAAGGAAAACTAATCTCAGCAACGCGAAGGCTGAGAAGGGAAACACCCTCTCAGAAAGAGATCCTGAGGATGCCGGCCTCTAGGTCCTGTCCCCAGCACCAGAATGAAACAAGGGTAAAGATGATAAAGCTCCCTGGGGCGCCTGGGTGGCTCAGTCGGTTAAGCGTCCGACTTCAGCACAAGTCATGATCTTGCGGTTTGTGAGTTCGAGCCCCGCATCGGGCTCTGTGCTGACAGCTCAGAGCCTGGAGCCTCCTTCGGATTCTGTGTCTCCCTCTCTTTCCCTGCCCCTCCCCTGCTCATGCTCTGTCACTTTCTGCCTCAAAAATAAAACAAACATTAAAAAAAAAAAAAAAGATGATAAAGTCCCCTGTTCGTGCAGACCATTCTGGGCCCACACTCAGCCCACAACCCCCAGCAGAGGCCCTGACTCACCTCTTGCCGCGTCGTTGCATAGCGAAGGACTCCATCCTCGAGCACAAAGTATCTCTGTGTTTGCCCAGAAGGAACGAGAACCCAGGAGGCCGACAGAAAAGGGTATGGGGAGAGAGCAACCACACACATGGACTTTTCTTCTCCTCCACACACACACCCAGTACTGCCTACACCCTTCCCCCCCCCATCCCCCACTCGCCTCTGCATCTGGCCCCTCCCTTTGCCCAGCCCACCCTACCTTGTGCCAGCCCTTCAGAGGCCACTTCCTTTTCTTGAGCAGGTGGCCTTCCTGCCTCTCGGGCATGATACCCTCTGCTCCCAGCCTGCCCCGAGGCTCCTCCTCTACCTCCCACAGCTCAGAGGCCTGCAGTCCAGGACAGAGAAGTAGGAAAGCAGCTGGTGAGGTGACCAAATCTGCCCACCCCCCCCCCCCACTTTGGGGCCAAGCTCTATCCACCCACTGCCTTCTTCCCCATCTCAGACCTGCAGGGCACTGCTGGGCTTTGCAGACTGAATGCTCTCGGCCAAGGAGTTAGGGACCCTCTCCTGGAAGTCCATGGAGATGGGAGCAGCCACTCCCTGCTGAGAAGGTAGAGCAGGGTGGAAGGAGAAGGATGTCACCCTGTCCTGAGGGGACCCTTGAAGCAAGAGAGAGACCCCATTAGCACAGACCCTGCTATCGCCTTCCCCGCCTCCAACCCTTCCCGCACCCTCTGAGATAAGGGCTCACCAACATCTTCTGCTCACCTGCCATGCCTCTCTGAATCTGTCCCTTCCCCACCCTGGGCGGGTTTCCCTGTCTACACCCTCCAGCTGTGGCCACTGCTCCCGGAGAGGTGGACTAGAACGCAGTCCGCAGGCCAGCGCCAAGAGACAACCACAAAAGTCCGCCCAGGGGCGCCTGGGTGGCGCAGTCGGTTAAGCGTCCGACTTCAGCCAGGTCACGATCTCGCGGTCCGGGAGTTCGAGCCCCGCGTCGGGCTCTGGGCTGATGGCTCGGAGCCTGGAGCCTGTTTCCGATTCTGTGTCTCCCTCTCTCTCTGCCCCTCCCCCGTTCATGCTCTGTCTCTCTCTGTCCCAAAAATAAGTAAACGTTGAAAAAAAAAAATTTTTATAAAAAAAAAAAGTCCGCCCAGCCCCACCTTGGGCCCACATTCTCAGGCTCTAGGAAACACTTGGTGCTTTCTCTGGAAGATTCCCTAGGGCGGGGGGTGTGGTGCGGAGGGGAGCAGAGAGGAGGCATGGGAGTGAAAAAAAGAGACTCTAAAACAGGGCAGAGGAATTCCGAGACTGGACAAGCAAGATCTCAATCTGGCTTCTCTTCCTCCAGGACCCCTGGACACTCCTCCACCTGCCGTCGTGGGTTGGAGACTTCTCTGTCATCCCACCTCCCCGCTAATCAGTCTCCAGATCCTCTGTCTTCGGCATCGGGAAACTGAGGCCTGAGCCAGCCCCCACTGTTCTCTGTGCCTCCACCGTAGGATGCCCACCTGAGACCCTCGGTGCCCCTCAAAGCCTCCATTCTACCATCCCGGTCCTTGGGGTTCCTGAGAAGTAACACCCACCCGGAGAAAGCAGGGGACCCTGCTTCAGTGCCCATTGAGGCACTGTGGGCGGGAGAAGAGGCGGCCAAGCACATGCCAAGGTCCACACAGGTCCCACAGCAGTGCCCACAGGCGCCCTTGGCACCAGCCCTGGCCATCCTGGCTCCTCGAGGAGATCAATAATGCATGAGGTTCTGTGTGTGTGAGACAGGGAGGGGACTGGAGGGGCGAGGCTGGCCTGAGGCTGGGGAAACAGCTCAGATCTTCCAGTGGAGCCAGCAAGCACCTGAGTAGCGAAGGCCGGGAAGGGACAGGGATGCGGTGGGGTAGTGGTGGCCAGGAGGTAGGGACGGAGGGGCCCAGAGTGCGAGAGGCTGACCCGGGGGGGGGGGGGGTAAAACTCCTGCATTCGGCCATTGAAAGTTCCCAAACTCTTCTGGTGTTTGGGTATCTCTGTGTCCTTTCCCTGGCCCCCTAGAATCCTGGCCCCTCACTGCTGGCGGGTGGAGGGTGGGGGGGCTCTGTCAGTAGAGGGTGCAGGGTCGAGGGGAGCCCGGTGGGTGCCCCATTTCCACTTCCATTCCCACCCCTGTCTCCAGAGGGGCAGACCCGCCAGCTTCAGGTGGGAGGAAGCCTGCCTGGGGAATGTCAGCCAAAGCCAGCGCGGGCCCCTTACCCCAGGGTCCATGGACGCCAGTGCTCCTTGGCCCGCGCGCGCCTCTCCGCCTCTGAGTCACCGTCTCCGAGTCGCCCGCTCCCTCCTCACGGAGCCTAGCAGTGGCAGCAGCTGCTGCAGGAACCAGGAAGGAAGGAGACGTCGGAGCCTCCCCTCCAGCCGGATCTCCCCACCTCCCCCTTCCCGGCCCCTCCTCCCGCCAAGCTCCGGGCGGCCGCTCAGCTCTGCCCCCCTGCTCCCGGGAGGACTCAGGGCTGAGCGGACTCCCCAGCACTGAGGTAGCTTGGGAGTGGGGGCAGAGTCCCCACTGGGCGCAGCTCCAGATAGACCGCGGAGGACTGGGGAGCTGCTGGCCTCAAGCCAGTGGTGGTAAAGGGTTTACTCCTACTAGCATGGCCTTGACCCTAGTTAGTCCCCAAGGCCATTTCCTTATTAACGCCCCCCGCCTCTCGTTTTACATCTGAAAATAGATTGCAAAATTTGGAGCCAGCAAATGTATCAGGTTGACAGGAAGGGATGGATGCCCCCGGGGGACCACAATAGACAGTGCCAAGAGCACGGTCAGCAGGCCAGCTGCGGCTAGAGAGGGCCAGGCAGCCCTGTGTGGGCAACCCCCACAGAGGCTCTGTCATGGTGGGTGATGCCCCACCAGGTCAGGACCCACTGGGGCTGGCGGTACCCGTGCCTAACACAGAACCCCCAGCTGGCATGGTCTCTGGATCAGGAGAGTGTCTGCAGCAGTAACCAGCTGGCTGTTGGAAAGGGCTAGCTGGAGCCACTCAGGTCCCCCCGGCCTCCCTTTCTGAGCACCTCTGCTCTTCTGCTGGAGTACTGTGTTTAGCACAGTACTCAATTCTAATTAAAACTTAGCCCTTAAGAAAGGTCTGAACCACGTTAAAATGAATGTGAAAAGGACGGACACCTTTAAGGACAGTGAACCTGCTTTCTGGAAAGAAGTGGGTTTTTAATGGCGGGGCCTCAGGCATTGCCAGCAGGTGAAGGAGGCAATGCAGGGTTCTTTGACCTCAGCCCCACCCAGGCCTTGGTTTACCCTCCAGGATCTTACACATCTCTCAGGAGATGCCTGTTTGCCATGCCATTCAGAGCCTCAGCACCTCTCCTGCTGCCCCGGGAGGGCATTGTTGGCACCCTGCAGGCTTCTGGAGTCAGGGAGAGCACTGGGCGGTACTGGCCAGATGGGCTCTGACACCCAGAAGCCTCAAGGGCCTTTTAATTCACTTCACATCGATCAACCATCCCTGGGGCATACAGCACAGTGCTGGGCACTGTGGGAAGCTGGTCCTGGACCAGGCCACAGAAAAGCTGCTGCGCACCGTCACTGCCAGAACGGTGCCTGTCCAGGACTGAGGAAGCTGTGGCACTGCCCCAAGTCTGGGAGGAAAGTTTGACAGCCACTTTGCTCACACCAGTCAAAGACAAGGGCAGGCTTCTAGTTAAGCATTCTCTCTCCTTCATTAGCAACTTCTGGTTCTCCAAGATTTGGAGGAAGCCTCCCACTTGAGAGCCTCCAGACCCCCTCCTAATACAGAATTCTGTTTTGCCCCAGCTCTTTTGCTCAGAACCACCTGGGATAGGTTAGCTACTGGGCAAAGCCGGAAGCTGCTTTCAAAAGGACAAGCATGTAAGAGATGCCATTTGTGGGATTGGTCCAGGGAGGGAAGAGACCTGGACATGGAAAGAGGAAGGATTTTCTAGGAGAGGAAGTGAGAGTCAAGGGTGGCCCTGAGAATTCGTCTACAGGGAGAATAAGCTTGCAAACAGCAAAAACAGAGTAAGTAAAATGCATTTCATTTTATCACAAAGCAGTGCTCCCAACCTCTTCCGTAACATGGCACACCCTGAGGGTGGAGAACTGACATTTAGGCACAACCGGGACCCTAATGAGGAAGGTCTAGGGCAGAGATCCAGGGCAAGGTCTTCAGAGCAGACAGAACCCGATTCAAGTCCTGTTCTGCCTCTTATCAGCTGCACAACCTGGGGCTGGCTGTCGAACTGCGCCACCTCGTAGTTTTCTTCTCTGTGACAAGGGGAATAGCATGTAAAGTGGTGGGTTTAGCCAGGCATAACAGGCTCTCCAGAGATGCCATTCTCAGCACGGTTACCCAGGTGAGCTATTCCAGCGCGTTGGACCCACGAGGGGATAGGATGGGAGACACGGGCAGCAAGGGACAGTGGACACGGAAGCAGAGAGCAACGCCCTCATCTGCTCAGTTTCTCTGCTTTGGACGTGGATAGCTGAAAGACTGCTTCTATGAGGTCTCCGGTTGGGAAAACGAGGGACAAAGACACTGATTAAGAGCCTCCACCGGGAAATGGAGTAATGGAGTGCCTCCCCATCTCTGAGTGGCCCTGTATCTGAGGAGGTCATGGTCAGTGAAGTCGGGGAACACATGCCACTCCCCACCCCAAGTTCTTCCACATCTCTGATGGGTGATGGCACGGCTGGCAAGGGTACAGTGTGTTTGTGGGCAGGCTGGGTACAACAGGCTGGCTATGAGTCCGGAACAGGGTCAGGAGGGTCAGGCTGCCCGCTGGCTGGCACGACGGCGTCCCTTTCATGTTGCTGTCTGATGTACTGATCCAACAGGGCAGTCAGCTGCAGGGGCTGGTGCTGAAGCAGGAAGTGGGTCTGGGCCATGAGGCAGGTGAGTCCTCCTACCAGCTCTCCCTGCACCAGGGCCAGGCTGGGAAGCTTGGAGTAGTTGATGAAGCCCTGCCTGCTGAGGATGGTGTCGTCAATGCAGCCACCTGGAAGAACACAGGGTTAGCTGGGCTCCCCACAAACGCCTCCCCTCCTCTGAAAACAATGCTCCGACCTGATGTTCCGGTGCGCGCTCTGCCGCCCTGCCTCACCTCCCACCCTCCCCCCCCCCATCCGGTTCTCACTCCAGCCCCAACCCACTGCCACTCTGTTTGGGACTGAGCCCCTCTCTTCTTTCCTAACTCTTGCCTAGAAAACCCTTACGTAAGACATCCACCTGGCCCAACCCCCACTAAGTCATTGTTGCCGAACCTTTCTTAAAAGAACAAGGAGCATGTGTGTATGGGGGCAGGGGGTCCACAGAGACCTATGAAACCAGTCTTCTCTATAGAAGAATCACCTCTGAGGATTCTTACCTTTGGGGGGGCGGCGGGGGGCGGGGGAGGGGGGGCTCTGGGAAACATTGCTCACTGTCCCTCAGTGCCCTTGACCTGGGCTATTTGAGTTTCTCCGTCTGTGTGGACTTCAGCACCCCTACTCCACTGCTAGTCTCAAGGTGTCTGAACTCTCTCCCTGCAGGGCCCTCTCTCTGCCTCCCCTCTTTTTCCACCCAGTGCAGATATGACGCAGGGTAGTGAGCCAGCACAGCTTCTGGACTGACACAGGCGGCCCTCAACAAATGGCGCTACTGACTCAGGCCCCATCCGTGAGAGGATGTCCCTGCCAAGGATGTCCGCAGTCTTACCCACACGTACTCAGCAGATGGCACCAGGCTGCTGTAGCCCCCACTCCCCTTCGCCCCCATCCTCAACCCGCAGGGGTGCGTGCTCACCTAGCAGGGGCAGGAAAGGGACACCCTTCAAGATGCGCACCATCTCCTTGACTTTGGGCTCCTCACTGACCAGCAGCAAGTTGTGCCCCACAAAGAGGGGCAGCAGGTTCTGGTACTTGGAATCTGCTAGGAAGGGCTTCAGAACCTGGAACGGCAGGAAAGAGGGCTCACTGGGGACCAGTGGCCTGATCACAGGCCGGGTCGTGCTGAGGGTGCAAGCCGACGGTCTCCTCGGCCCCTAACTGCAGTTTAGGCGCCAGACTGGAGGAAGGTGGCTTGTGGAGTGGGGAGGGACGGCGGGGTCCGATTGGCAGGGGGCAGGGGAATCCGGGCACCCACACCAGAGGGCTGCTGCCTACCTGGTTGGGGAAGATCTTCATCAAGATCTTGTGTTTCCGCAGCTGGTGCCGCACGAGAAGCTTGTCCTCGGCACTCAGAGCCACGTTCTGACAGACAGCTATCATTCGGTTGTCTCGGAAAACTGCATCTATCTCCCGACGGAGGAGCCGGATAAGGCCTGTGTCCTGAAGTCAGGAAGGAATGACCAAGGGGACATAAGCTGCCCTTCTCTCCTTGTACCCCTTATTCCCTCAGGGACGGGTGCTGGGGCTCTCAGTGACGCCCAAACATGGGAAAGATCTGTGTACAAGCGGGAGGGTTGGGGCCCCGTCTCCCAAGTCGAGTTCCGTCTCCCACCCCACCCTTTCATTTTCATCAGCTAACGACGGTCTTTACAGCAGTGTTTTCAAACCTGAGAACGCTCATCCCCTTGAGCTGGCCACCCATCTGACCCAGTCAACATTTGACAATAATGTGGTCAAAATTACTTTATCCCTCTGACACTACTCGTGTTGAGGGATTTTACCAATTATAAAGACAAGATCACTCTTTGGCAGCATTAATTCAGAACTGAGGCATTTGCACAGGACAAGACTTCATTTTCTGAAGACCGTGTTTCTCAAAGTTGACAGCTTGTGGACCTGACAATGAGCATGGAGTTACAAATTCTCCACTGGCCCTTCTGTTCTTTTTTTAAGGACAAAAACTCTCTTATCATTTCTCTAGGAAAACATGGAAACTTCAAGCCCTTTCAAGACAGGAGACACGGGGCGCCCGGGTGGCTCAGTTGGTTCAGTGTCCGACTCCTGATTTCGGCTCAGGTCATGATCTCATGGTTCGTGAGTTCGAGCCCCACATCGGGCTCTGTGCTGACAGCACTCCACCTGCTTGGGATTCTCTCTGCCTCTCTCTGTCCCTCTCCCACTTGCGTGCGCACGCACACTCTCTTTCAAAATAAATAAATCAACTTAAAAAAAAAAAAAAAGACAGGAGCTATTCTTTCCCCTACCCCCACCTGCTTGGACAGCTTTTCATACACACATTTTTGGAGGCAAGTAAAGAATGCAGGAAATCCAGGAGGCCTGTCCGATCCACGGAGCCCCAAACGCCAAGCAGAACCAAGTGCACGTTTCATGTTAAAGCATGTGGACCACAGGGTCAAAGAGGGGAAGTAATGACGTGGAGGGCTGTGTCCTGGAGCACTACTTCATTATGGCCAGCAACACAGCACCAAGGACAGTCTCCTCCTTACCTCCTGCGGGGGGCTGGGAGGACATGGTAGGCATCGTGGGTTGACAGCAGGCTTGGGGGGGATATACTCAGTGAGAGCCATCAGCTTCTGCCGCTCAAAGTGCATCACGCGACGATGGCGGGTAACAGCCTTGGAGCCACAGCGGACAGTCTGGCGGGTGGGCAGCCGGCCTGGGAGGGGAAACGGCAACGCTGTGATGGGTGCCCTCTGGGAGTCCTTAGTCGGTGGGCTTCAGATGGAGAAAAAGCTCATCTCTGGGCAAGCCAACCACAGCTCACAGAGCTAGACTCAACACAAGAGGGGAACAAGGAATTGTCTGCTAGGAATCCTAAACTCCCCAAACTTTTCTTTAACGGGCGACCTTAGGTCAGCTGCTTGATCCTTGAAGGCTCCCATTTCGCCAGCTCTTCTTTATGCACAGAGATGGGGGAAAAGATGAGAACAAAGGAAAAGTATTTTGACTACATTAAAAAAAGGGGGGGTGAGGGTTGAGCAATTTTTTTTTTTTTTAAAATGGCCAAAGAGTAAATATTTTAAGTTCGAGAACCATACGGTCTGTCGCCACTATTCGACCATGCCACTGTATCATGAAAGCAATCATAGCCCATACGAAACAAGCAGATGTGGCTGTATTCCAATAAAAGTTTATTTCTAAAACATGGTGACCAGTCCTGCCACAACATGCCAACCCCTGGCCTAAGCCAGTGGTTCTCAAGGTGCACTCCTCCCACCCAGCCAGCAGCAACAGTATCATCTGGGAACGTGTTAGAAATACAAGTTCTCAGGGCCTGTCCTAGACCTACTGAAGCAGGAGCTCTGGAAGGGAGCCCAGCAAACAGTGTCCTAATAAGACCTGCAGGGGTTACAGATGCATGCTGATGTCGCAAAACCACTGCTCTCAGCACTGCTCTGAAGCCTTCTCCCATGATTTGAAGCAGGAGGGAAAAGAAGTTATACAGAGCTCACAGCTCCCCCAAACAGGCCTCCCTTGCCTCTCTTCTTGTTTGCAGCCATCGGTGAAGAGTAGCCCTCGGAAGACAAGGGAGCCACTTGAAAGCCCTAAGCCCAAGTGACCCCTTCATCTTGGACAAAAGGACCCAGGCTAGAGCCTCCCACCTGCAGCCTTTCCCAAGACTGAGATGGAATCTCAGGGAAAATTCAGCTAGAAGGTGGTTCTAACAGGGAGCATGCAGGTTTGCTGGGGTGAGAGGTTTTATTGCCAGCAGCCACAAAACCTAAGAACACAGGGCTCTGGATCAGATGGAACCAGATTTTAATCTCTCTTCTGCCACTTACTAGCTGTGACCTTGACCAGTCACTCAACTGGTCTAAACTTGAACTTCTTCACCTGTAAAGAGGCCATGGTAATGACTTCTTCATGACAAGCTTTAAAATTTAAATGAGATAATACATGTAAATCATTTATCACTGTGCCTGGCCTGTATCATGTGCTCAAAACCATTCATTAAACAAACATCTATTTCATGCCTACTAACGCCCACACCACACCACCTGCTGGCGATGGTGAATGAGCATGGTTCTGCCCTTAGGGAGTTTGAAGCCTAACACAGGAGACAGACACATAATAAACAAATGCAAAATTACATGATGGGTAAAGGGGGTCAATAAACAGGGTGCAAAATACAGATTTCTGCTTTGCAGAAGGTGGCCAGGGCAGGCCTGAGAAAATGACATTTAAGCTGAGACCGTAAAAAGGTGGCATAGCGCCAAGGTCGGGACGGGCAGTGGTTCCAGCAAAGGAAACTGGAGGCGAGCAAGAGCCAGGTGGTAGACTATAGAAACCCAGAAAAGGAAGGAGTACTCGGGCATAGGGAAGAAATACAGCAGTTGTCGCTGACGTTGTTGCTGCGCTGCTGTTATCACTAGTATCTGGAGTCACAGGGAATTAGCTGGAGGAAGGAGGCCAGCGATCTGGCTGGTGTCTGGGGTCATCGAGAGCTGTCTGGAGTAAGAGATTACGGAAGGGGATCAGTGGTGGAGGAGGGGAGAGGAGAACTAAGAGCACCGGCCGGAACGCGCCGTGAGGACCTGGGCCGCTCCTTACCCGCCTGGGGCAGGAGACCCCCTCGCAACTTCCCAGCCAGGGCCGCAGCCATCTCCACCGGAAGAACAGCCAGGAGCCGGGCGAGACAGAAGGAGCTAAGGATTGTGGGAAGCCCTGGGGCCGGAAGCAGCCGCCGGATCCCCCGGCTGGAGCAGTAATCCGCATGCGCCGCAAAGCCCAGGAACGCCTAGTCCGCGCTCCCTGACGCCCCACACTGGCGTCCAGTCTCCTAGCAACGACGGTTAGCCTCTGCCGCACAGCTCTTTTCTCGGCATCCTCACCCTCCACTCTCTGCCCACAGTCCCCCATTGGGGACTAGCAAGCCCTTCTGCACCCCTCAAACTCCAGACCCGACGCCTCGATTTACTTTTGTCTTCTACCCCGCCTCATTAATTTGCTCTGAATCAACACTTTCCCTTGTCCCTCCAGTCTCTGAAATTCTCTCTTCTCATACCATCCTGGGTTCCGCCATCCCGGGGACTAAGTTGCTCTGCTTCCTTTCGTGCTAATCCCACGCCAGGCCAGTAGCCTTTAGATCATGCCCGGAGGTGAGTAGGGGATGGAGAGGTGGGTAGAACAGTTGGATAACAGTAGGGTCAGGCTTCCAAGAATAAGGGAATCGTTCTCGTCTTTTCACAGGTAATTTTGCCCAGAGTCCAGAGGAAGGAGGCGTGTGCATCACTGAAACCCTTATCACTAAGCGGAACTTGGCCTTCCCTGAGGATGAGGATCTGTCAGAGAAGATGTGAGTGCCGGCGGGAGGAGAGGGGTGCTGGACAATTGAAACACACAGAATGACCAGTCCCCTGAGCTGTACTGTTTCTTCAGCTCATCTTTGTCCCTCTCTTTACTTACTCCACGCATCCAGTCAGTGGTAATGTCCAATCGACTTTGCCTCCTTAAACAGTATTCTATTTCTTTTTTTTTCTTTTTCTTTTTTTTTTTTTTTACCATGCCCGCTCAACTGCCTTGAATAAGGCTCTTAAGTAAGCCATCGCCTCTCAATAAACTCTTCATCAGTTTCCCTGCCCCCAGTCCAGGCTCCCCATATGGTTGCCAAAGTGATCCTTTTAATGACAAATCTGATCAGGCACTCCCTGGTAGAACCTTCCTTGGCTCCCTAGTACTTCCAGGATAAAATCCAATACCCTAGCATGACCCTAGTTGACCGTTGCTGCCTTTTTCGCCATTCTCCACAATTCCTCCAAGACCCTCTGTTCTCACACCGTAGCACCCTTTTCAGATGGTGCTGAGCACCTGGGAGCTTGTTAGTAATGAAGACTCTCAGGCCCACCTCAGACCTACTGAATCAGAATCTGCATTTTAACAAGACCCCAAGGGATTCGTGGGCAACTAAAGTTGGAAAAGGCCTGGATTCTCACATACTGTTCCTTCTGCTTGAAATGCCTTCTCCTCATCCCCCTCTCACCTTCCTGGCTAACTCCTACTTGTACGTCACCTCCTCCAGGAAGCATTCCCTGCTCCCTATTGAGGACTCAGTGCACAGTCCATGTACCCCCTTAGTCCCTTCATGTGTCTGTCACCCACTTGTCCTAGATGTTTGGCCTGCTTCCCTAATAGTGATGGGCAGGGACTCTCATTGGTCTCCAGTGGGCACTCAGTAAATATTGTGGAATTAATGAATGAGTGGATGAATCAAGTGATTTTCCTTCCATGGACCACTCGAAAGGGAAGTGAGGAAGGATATTCCTGCAGAGATTGTCTCATCCCTGTGCCAGTGCCCGCTTCCACCATCTGAGCTGGCCCGGAGAAGCCTTCCCTGGCCTCCGAGTCTCTCTGGGAACCATAAGCTGTTCAACCATTTCCCAATCCAAGGGTCCTATTCCTCTCACCCTCTGATTCTTCCCGGTGCTACTGATCGAGATCCAGGTCTCCAGGTTGACCTGGTTTCATGATCTGGACACTGCCTCATGAGTCAAGAAGTCCTGACATCTCAGCCAAGCCACTTAGTTCGAAAACCCTTTCCTGCCCCCTCCCATCTTCCCTGCCAAGGGACCACAGAAGCGGGATCTGTTACACCACCTGCTGACTGTTCCCCCAGGTTTCACACTCTTGCTGAACTGCAGACTGTCCGCCTGGACCGAGAGGGGATTACGGCTATCAGCAACCTCGAGGGCCTCCAGAATCTTCACAGCCTCTATCTGCAAGCGGTACCTTCTTGCCTCCTGCTCTCCCTCCCCCCTTGCCCTCTGTGGACCAAGTCTGTTTAATGTGAAAGCAACCAGTCAGGCCATCTTGCCCATTCCCTGGTGTTCAGGTAGGCAGACCTTCATTGAGACTGTTCCAGAGGGGGCACCTGGCTGGCTCAGTCAGTGGAGCATGTGACTCTTGATCTCAGGGTTGTAAGTTCGAGCCCCACGTTGAGGGTAGAGATTGCTTAAAAATAAAATCGTTTTTAAAAAAGAAAATGTTGGCGCACCGGGGTGGCTCAGTCGGTTAAGCGTCCGACTTCAGCTCAGGTCACGATCTCGCGGTCCATGGGTTCGAGCCCCGCATCGGGCTCTGTGCTGACGGCTCAGAGCCTGGAGCCTGCTTCCAATTCTGTGTCTCCCTCTCTCTCTGCCCCTCCCCCGTTCATGCTCTGTCTCTCTCTGTCTCAAAAATAAATAAACGTTAAAAAAAAAAAGAGAGAGAAAGAAAGAAAAGAAAATGTTCCCAGATGAATCAGGAATTCTCTTGAAAGACCAATCCTCCCAAAAGATCTCCTGAGCATGCTCCTGAATCACTGTTTGTTTTTCTTGCGTATGTCAGACACTTCTCTTGGTTTAGAAGTTCTTTTTGGTGTCTACCCTAAATCTCCCGTGTTCCATAGCTCGAGCGCATTTCCTGTTTTGAGGAAATGAAAGAGGGAACCAGAAGATTCCTCTGCATCCTTTAGAACCCTGAAGGCTGTCTGGTGGTAGTGGGTGGTTGGTTGATTGGATATACATATTCAACTCCTCCAGGTTGAATATATCCAGTGCCCTTAACCTTTCTTCACAGAAACCTTCGGAATCAAAGTAATATATGTTCATTGTTCCCTCCGTGTACATAAGCCACCACCAAGGCTTTTCCTATTTCCCCGTGGCCCCTTGGTTTCCTTCTTGATTTCCAGGTCACTCTTTGGTTGTGGGATGAGCAGGGTATACTTTAATGAAGTTTATCTAACCCCTAAGTTTACACCCCTAACCATCCACCCAGAGAAAGCAATCATTTCGAGGGTAGTGACAACTCCAGTTCCGGGAGCGGGGTGATTATCCCAGGGTGCCAGCCCTCCAGCTGCAAGAGCAGACATGGTCTGCTTAGTTTCCCCACCTCATTTGCTTTCTGCAGAATAAGATCCAGCGAATTGAGAACCTGGCCTGCATCCCCTCCTTGCGGTACGTGGGGTCAGGGCTCAGGCCCGTGGGGAGGGGGTCGGGAGGGAAACACGGGGACGCCCCAGAGAACTGACTGGCTCAGACATCTCCAAGCCCAACGTCTGGTCAGCTCAGGACCCCGCAAGCCTCACTCTGCTTCTCTCACCCCGGAAGACCATGTGTCCCCATCCACTGTGTGGCTGCTCAGCCAGGGGCCCCGAGTGCCTGCTGCCTTCCTCCCTTCCTTTGGCGGTTCTGTGACTCAGCTCTGTCTCTGCACCCCTCCCTTTCCCCTGCAGCTTCCTGTCTCTGGCAGGAAACCAAATCAGGCAGGTGGAAAACCTCCATGACCTCCCACATCTCCAGTTTCTGGACCTTTCAGAGAACCTGATAGAAACACTGAAGCTGGGTAGGAATGTCCTTGCCCCAGCTCACGGGCTAAGACTTAGGCAGGACCCTCCCTCCCTCCCCCCCCTCTGCCACCACCTCCCTATGCTCGTATTGGCGGCAAAGCCTCTGGGGGTCCTGGGAGGTGGAAAAGAGGCAGTGGCTTTGGGCCAGAAGGTGGGTATGGGACCCTCACTGCCCTCTCTTTGGTGTGTGCAGATGAATTCCCGCAGAGCCTTCTCATCCTCAACCTGAGTGGAAACAGCTGCACCAACCGGGATGGGTACAGGTGAGGATGCACTGACGGTGGGAAGAAATGGGGTGATGGCTGAGCTCCTCGTATTCTTAACTCCACACGGACTCCCTCCCGGCCTGCAAACTTGGGGTCACCATCCATGGCACCTTCTCGTCTCTCACCCCAGCTCAAGTGGGCGGCTTTTTCTCTTCCACCCCGCCCCCCCCCCCCCCCCCCACCCCCAAGAGGTCCACATTGAGCCAGCCCTTAGCTCTTTGGGGCTGAGCGCAGGCCCGTTCTCCCAGCTTGTGAAACACCACCCTCTGGGTGCGGTTCCTATGGCTTGTGCCTGCACGCCCTCCCAGGCCCCCCACCCGGGGCTGCCCTCCTGGGTAGCCTCTGCCCTTTCTGCCCTGCAGGGAGCTAGTGACAGAAGCCCTGCCGCTGCTCCTGGACCTGGACAAGCAGCCTGTGTTAGAGCGCTGGGCCTCGGACGAGGAGGATAAAGACTCAAGCGACGAGGACGAGGAGTTCCCGGAGCTGAGTGGTCCGTTCTGCACAGAGCGAGGTGGCCGGGCTTTCCAAGGCTTGCGCCCTCCCTAGAACTCACCTCTGCCCTGTGGGGCACTGGGGAAGCTAAGATGGCAGCGGGGGCGAGGGAGGAGGCCCAGGCCCAGACCAGCATCTGGGTCAGAGGATGTACAGCCGGGGCCAGGTATCAGCCTGGCGTGCAGGCGACTCACCCTCCCATTAGGGCCCACAGAGGGTTAGTTTGGGCAGGTGTCGGCCAGAGAACTCCCGCCTCAGCCCAGGGGCCGTCCTGCCAAGCCATCTGCCGCCTCCCATCTTGGCCCCTCGCAGGGTTCCTCGAGGAGCTGAAGCAGGAGATGAGCAGACACAAGGAACTCAGGCAGCAGGCAGCCCTGACCGAGCACCTTCTGAGGATGGGGACAAAGCCCGCCCTCACCGACCTCCCCAGCTGCCCGGGGGGGCCCCGGCTAGGGACGGCAGTCCTTCTGTCACTCCCACGCAGAGGAAGGAGACACCCCCCAAGCCCGCCTCCCTGCCACATGCCACCTCTGCCACCAAGAAACCCTGCCCTCTGGTTTCCAGCCAGCAAAGCACTGTCCAGGCAAAGAAGGGGCCCGAGCAGCCACAGCCCCCAAGGCCTCACTGGCTGGGGCCCCCAGCACAACCAAAATGGTGACCAAAAGAGTCAAGAAATGAAGTGCAGCCCCTCCCTATCAGCAAAGCCACAGGAACAAGGAACGGGGAAGAAAACAGGGTCTCCTTCTCAGACCCCTCTCCTGTGGCAGGAGCCCACCCCAATAAAATGTCTCCAGGCCCTGAATGCGTCTTTCATGTCACTTGGGGGGCATCTCAGGGGAAGCAAGCCGCCAGGGTAGTGGGAAAACAGTCACAGAAACACAGAACCTGATTCTAAAGAAACACGCGTCTGACCTTCGGAACTACCCAAAGGGCTGGCAACACCTCAACCCCTCCCCCCCAGCTTCCTGGGTCCTGAGTGGGCATCACCTTGTGGTAGATGCCATCTCACTGCCACTCCCAGGGACTGCCCTTCCAAGGCTCAAGCCAAGGACCCAACACCCCGCGGTTCTAATTCTCCCCAAATAGTAGCCCCATTTTGTGCCAGGCGTGATCTCTTGCACACACGCGCTCACCGCACCTGGTGGGGGGGGCACCTCTCCTCACAGGCCCCTTCCACAACCTTCTCCATCACCCAAGTGAGAAGATTGTGCTGCCTGGCAAGCCCACCAGAAGCCCTGTAGCCAGCTCAGGGCTGTCCTTTGCCTCATTTGGCGCTCCTGCCCCTGCCAGACCTGGGATCAAGTTCACCGAACAGGGAAATAACATACTTTATTGAGGCAAAGGCCGAGCTGGCCACCCAAAACAAGGCTGAGGGGAGCAAAGGGATTGCACTGGGGTCCTGTGCCCACCCCGGCCCCGTGGTGCTCAGGCATACACCTGGCTCTCCCTTTCCACAAAGGCCTGGAAGAGGCCGCCCAGCTCCTGTGGGGGTGGCACCTGCTCCCCGCCAGCAGCCGCCGTGCAGCCTCCAGGCCCTCCTGCTCCAGATCCCGCTGCTTCTGCCGGAGCTGCTGCCCCCGATCCTGCCAGGAAAAGGTAGAGATGGGTCCCAGGGACAGGCTTCCCTCTGGACGGAGGGGAGACGCCTGCCATCTGCCACAAGCAGGAGGAAGGACAGGGCACCCGGTCTTCTCCTGGGCAGCTGGCTTTGAAGGCAAAGACTCCGCTCCCCCCAACTCTGGAGTCTCTCCTCCCCTCCCGGATCCCCTCATATTTCCAGAATCCCGACTGGGGGCGGGAGAAGTGAGTCATGGCCCCAGAGTAGCCCCTATTCCCCGAGGGTTACCTGCTCGCTCTCTATCAGCCCCAGGGCCACCTGGTGCCGGAGGTAGAGGTGTGCCGGCGATCCACCTGAGTCTGGAATCGGGGCTGAGTCCGAACAGGGTCCCGTGCTCCAAAAGTGGGGGACAGCACCTGGGGGGCCTGGGCCGCCCCCGCCCGAAGATGAAAGGTTTGAACACTGACCTAACGGGACAGAGATGGAGGGAGCAAAGGTTATCACATCCCCCCGATCTTCCCCCGCCTGGCACCCTCTCCCCCGCCTTCCCCGCCCCCATTCCTCTCACCTGGATGGGTCTGGAGTAGCGGTGAGGAAGTGGACGCAGGGCTGTGTGGGATCCCGGGGCAGGATGGACACCATGCTGGCCGTGGTGCGAAAGCCTCCAGAGTCCATACAGATGCCGCTCTCCTTGTTCCTGAGGATGCCCATCATCACCTCTGCCGTGATGCCCCCTGCGAAGGAGGACAGGCTGAGGGGCCCTCCGGGCAGAAGGGGGACCTCTGGCCTTGGATCAAAGCTGTGGGAGAGGAGAGAGGCTGGCACCACTGTGGCCCTCCTGGCCCCACACCCACCGCCGTCCACGCACTGACCTTGTTGCTGCTGCAGAAGCTGTTGCCCGGCCCGGAAGCGGGCTTTGGCAGCCTCCATGCGCACAGGCTGCTGGGTCAGGGAGAAGACCTGAGCGAAGTCAAAAGTGCTCTGCCCATCCCACCAGTCCTGGGCCAGGGCATGGGTCCGAAGGTCTGCGTGCTCGGCCGAGATGTCCGTGCCTACGCTCAACTGGTTGGAGATGTTACGGGCCCCTTCTGTGGAGGAGTAGGGGGAGGGGGGTGGCTCATTTGTCATTAAGCACCTACTCTGTGCCAGGTGCTAAGAAGATGATGGTGAAGAGAACGGACCTGCCCCGTGAGCAGGAGACAGACAAAATGATCACAGAAATAAACGTGAGCTTGCAACCGTGGTGCACGTGATGAAAAGGCACCTGCTTGCATATAAGGGGGAAACTTGACCACCAGGGAGTCCAGGAAGGCTCCCCAGAGGAGGCGGCCAGCTAAAGTACAAGAGGATTTAAGCAGGTAAAGTGGGGAGAGAAGTTCCCCACTGGGCTCACTTCCCACCTTCCTTGGGTGTGCCTGCCAGTGAGAAGCTTGCACGTGGATCCGCCCTGCCCTTCACCCAGGGTTTTCCCACCCCCTCCCGAGGCTGGCAAAAGGGGACAGCTCTGGGAGGCGTGCCCCGGCGCTGGGCTCTCACCCTGGATCCTCTGTGCGGCCCACAGCCTCCCTGCCGTCTCTAGCACCCACGCCTCAGTCCGGTCAGCCAGCAGGAATGTGTTGTGGTAGCAGAACGGTGTGGGGTCCTCCCGGCAGCTGCCCCCTTGCCCGTAGCGCGCCAGCAAGTCTGTGATCACACGCAAGGCCTCCAGGGCAGAGCTGCTCCGTTCCAAAGCCAGCCTGGCATGAAGGGGTGCACGGAAGGGGAACGCAGCGTCAGTGGCTGGTGACGGAAGCTCCAATGGACGGAAGGCGCCCAGAGAGGCCCAAGTCACAGAAAAAACTCTGCCAGAGTTGGTTGTATTAAAGCGCAGTTAGGCGGGTGTTTTCAAGTTCTTCTCTGAGGGTCCCAGGAAGAGGCCTCAAACGTGGTTTCAGAGAAAGAAGGGGCCCGAGTTCCCCAGCCTCTCTCCAACCAGAGCTGCTCTGCTTTTACTGGTTTTGTAAATCGGGACTCCGTATGAGATTTCAGTTGGGAGGAAAAAAAAAAAAAACAGTACTTCTATTTTAAAAAGAAATTTGAAACCACTGCCCTATTTCTGGGCCAGGAGAGGCCCAGAAGTGGCCACGTTCGGGAGCTCCTTACCAGACTGTGGCGATGGGGCCAGGAGAGAGGAGGAGCAGGGCGGCCTCCCTGGTGACGGCAAGGGGGACAAAAAGGAGGAGGCCCTGGTGAATCTAGCTGAGGGGAGGGGAGGATGGCTGGGTCGTCCGCGGCTCTCAGCCTTTGAGTGTGTAGAGATGAGGGAAGGCAGGGTCCGCACCTGAGTAGGTCCATGCCTAGTAGGGCTTCCCCCTCTCCAACTGGCTCCTTGGTCCACACTGCCTCATTGCCAATGCAGACACCATGCTCATTGGCGCCCATCTCAGCCCCCCACAGCCAAGAAGGGCGGCTCAGGATTACAGCGTGAGTCCTTGACACCTGTTCCACCTCACTGTAGGTACACTGCAGTAAGGAGGAGAGAGGGAGTCCATCAGAAAGGGTTTATCATTCCCATGTACAGATGAGGAAACCGAGGTGGACAGCAGCTAACTAACAGGACAGGTCCAGGTTGGTAGACTGGAAGGTCACGCTCTTCCCACCACATCCGGGGGACTTGCCAGGTGCGAGGGAGCAGAGGAGGAGGGTCTTAGAAGAATGCCTAGATCGACCACACCTCCCGCCGCTTCCATAAGGCCTAACCCACCTGGAGCGGCTGCCAGGGCATGAGTGCCTGCCGGTACAAACACCACCTCCTGCACCTCGTCCCGCGGTCGGTTCGGAATTCTTGGCAAAGATCACAGCTGGGATGGCCGAGGCCGGGGGCACGGAAACAAAGCAATCGCAGGAACACGGGGTGTCAGAGCTCCACGAAGCCATCTGGGGAGAGGTGGAGGTGCATGTGTCCCCCTCACGCCGCCTCTCCACCATCCTGGCCAGAGCTCAGCCCTAGGGAGCCCCCCGCTTTCCCACACGTGTAAACAGGCACTCAGGGAAGACACTGCTGTTGGGTTCTGGACACACTCGATGCGCGGCGTGCACAGGCCCAGGCTCCAGGCTTGGGAGGCAGCAGGCGGGCGCACAACCGCAAGCCTCCCAGGGCCCTGCCCACCGGGGAGCCCGACCCACAGTGGCCGTCGCGGGACCACCTCCCTCGCCACCCCACCCCACTCCCTCGCCCCTTTTCTGTCCACATTCTCGCCTCCCCAATACCGTTTGCCCCTCACCCTGTCTCCCTCCAAGATCCCCGGTTAGTCCCGGGCGCCACCGCCTCCGCTTCGGGTCATTGGCGGAGGCTCACAGGTGACCTGGAAGGCTTGGCCCGGGGGCGGAGCCGGAACCAAGCGCCTGCAGTTCCTTGGTTTTCCACCAGGGCGCGCGCCAATACTACTTCTTGGAGCGCTGCAGCGTGGAGACCTTGCCCGTCCGCCTGCCCTTCCTAGCTCGGACGGCTCACGGGCACTTCCAGCCGAGACACCATGGGGGAGAGGCATCTTGCAGGTGGAAAGGAACCCACGTAAAAAGAGAGGAAAGAAAAACCGGCCAGATTTGTTTAGAGAGCGCGGATTGCTGGGGCATCTGGAGGAAAAACCTCAGCTCGCAGCGTCCTGGTTTCAATACAAAGGTGCAACCTAGCCCTACCTCCCCCCCAGGGCATAAGATCTGAAAGATTGTACAGGGAAGGAGGTCTAGGGATAACTTAAGTTAATGCATTAAAAAAAAAATTTTTTTTTTTTTACATTATTTATTTTTGAGAGACAGAGCACAAATGGGGGAGGGGCAGAGAGAGAAGGAGACACAGAATCCGAAGCAGGTTCCAGACTCTTGAGTTGTCAGCACAGTGCCCGACGCGGGGCGCAAAACCCACAAACAGCGAGATCGTGACCTGAGCGGAAGTCCGATGCTCAACCCAGCCACCTAGGCGCCTGTAATGCATTTTTTAAATGCACATATGCTCAAACCCATCTGACTCCCCAAAGGTAGGTTCTGGCCCACAGTGCTCAAACTCATAGGAAAATAGCTTTGAAAGGAAATTTGGAAATTTCTAGTCCAAAGATTTTGTGCCTTTATATAGTGAAACTGAAACAACAAAGGAGAAGTCTTGGCCAAGGGGGCACATACCGTGTGGGGATTTGGACTCTGATCCCAAATGTTCTGCTTTCCAGGTCATTTTCCTCTATAACGCATCTCCAATACCAGCATTTAAGCAAACGCATCTCACCCCTTTTTGCTCTATGAAGCCCTCCAGAAATGGGGACAGGAGAGATACTGCAGATTATCTACTTCTCCCACATCCATCCTGCCAAACAGTCAGGGTTGCTGTTCAGAGCCCTGGCCACAGCATCCCAGCCTGTGGTCTCTCCTGGGATGGGAATGAAGGCACAGAGGCCATGGCTTCCCCAGGAGGCCGACTGTGGGCAGGTGTACCAGATAAGGGTGTTGGGGGAGCTGAAATCTAAGATACTTCCTAATTGCCTGTAGGTATCTGAGGCTGATTCTGAAGAGGAAGCTGTCCCCAAGGAGGTGGGCTTCATTTTCAGAAGGGGGACTGCCACTTGTAAGATGAATTGACCTAGAAGCTGGGCTGGAGGCAGGGAAGAGCATCGCCTGGAACTCTAAACACTGGCATCTTGTCTTGCATCTGCTATGGAGCTGCAGTGGCTATCTGGGCAGGTCACTTTATCTTTGAGGGCCTCAGTTTCCCCAGTGGCAAAATGATGGCATTGAACTAGATCAGTGGTTCTCAGCCATGGTTTGGGGAGGGAGGGGAGGCATTAGTTTTCAACCACGTGACTCCCACAGCACAACATAATACTTTAACACTCCACTACTCAGTGTTCCACAGACTGCCCGCATCAACATCACCTGAAAGCTTGTTAAAAATGCAGAATCTTGGGCCCACCTCAAACCTACTGAATCTGAAGCATGTTAACAACACCCCCAGTGCAGGGGCGCCTGGGTGGCTCAGTTGGTTAAGTGTCTGACCTCCACTTAGGTCATGACCTCAAGGTTTGTGCGTTTGAGACCTGCGTCAGGCTCTGCATTGGGATCCTCTCTCCCTCTCTCTCTACGACCCTCCCCTGCTTGCATTCTCTAAATAATAAATACTTTTTTTTTAAAGTTATTTTTTTAAAAAACCACCCCTAGTGTCAAGTTTGAGAAGCGCTGCTCTAATATGTCCCTAAGGCATAACTTGGTGGGGTGCTGGAAAATGAATCAGGGTGTCTTGAAAAACTCCATGGTGACTCTAATATGCCCTCTACCAGGCGGAAACAGCCAGACTATTTGGATCCTGAGACTCTTTTCAAACCTGCACGGCTAACATGCTGAGCAGTCGGGCTCACCAGAATTAATGGAAAGTGAAGGCGTCTTCAGGTGCGCTGTCGGGGAGGGATTGTGAGCTTGCCCTTGGACGTCATTCCAGAAGCAAACATCAAGGCTGCGTGGTGACGAACATGAGCACCCAAAGCAGCCTGCCGCAAAAGCCAGCTCCACTCCTGCACTTCCCCTGCTGCCCGCGGTGGGGCAGTGTGTGTCCGCGGGACCACAGCGCAGCCCCAGGCTGCAGTTCCCAGGCGGCCTGCGGCTCGGTCACTTTCCCATTCCTGATTTCACTCGAACACCCTAGAAGGCCTGTACTCCCACCTCCCCAGACAGCAGATGGCCACTCAGAGAGTTGCCCAAAGGGTCAGCCCACATGGTCTGACTTCCCTAATTCCCTCCCGGCCCCTCCAGGATCATCCCTGTGGGGGCACCAGATCTGAGGCATCAATGGTGGCCTTGGGCTCCCTCAGGGGGCCAGGCCAGCCAAGCAGCATTGCTGCCGATCGGAGCCAGTGAGCAAACATCAGAGCCCCACCAAAGGCCCCCGCTAAGAATGCGGGTCAGCAGGAGGAGCTGCGAGGGGAGGAGGGGTGGCCCTGGCCCTGCCCAGACAGGCCCAGCCGGCCCCACAGCTGCCCTCCTGTCCCTGGGGGCAGCGATGGGCTAAAGGAGGAGAGGACTCACCAGGCTCCTGGGGTCTAACTTCCCCCCGCCCCCAACCTCTTGGAAGACAAAAGAAGCACCCCAAGGAGTGGGGCGGATGGGCACGAGGTCACCATCACTGGAACTTTGTGTGCCCGCCCCTCTTCCCAGGCTTCCAAATCCAGGAGCAAGAGAAAATAAACAGTTGCTCCCCCCAAAATGAGTCTGCTTCCAGCTCCACCCCCTAAATCATTCTGATACCCCGCCCCCCATACCCCAAAGTGGCCTTAAACTTTGTGACTCCGGATTCTCCCAAACAAGTGATGAGAGGAGCCAATCTGGGTACCAGATTTGGCTCCAGGAAATTGGGCTAGGGGTGGAATGGGGGAAACCGGAATCCCACTAGGGAAGATAATAATTTTGGCCAAAATGTAGGATGGGAAGGTAAAACTACACAGTAATCTGGCCTGCCCCTTTGGAGTCCCAAATCGATCCTCTGTCAACCTTCCTAGCTTTGGGGCTCTGGAGTCATAAGGTGTTTGTTTCTCATTGCACATGAATTAGGCACCAGCTGCAATACCAGAAATTGGGCAGCCCGGGAAAGTGTATACAGATGGGCATTTCTGCATATCCAAGGATGCCCGATGGGTCCAGTGAGGGTGCGTTTGTGCACACTGTGGTTGTGTAACTGTGGCGGGCCCTCTAGCTGAGAGTTGCAGTAGGATCCTTCCCTCATACTTTCCAGCTGGGCGGGAGCCCATCAGATATCTTGGCTGCCTTTCATCGCCTTGTCCCTGATAGGGATCATCCTGGGTGAAGAAATCGCTGTCAGTCACCCCCGCCTCACTGACAGCCAGAGGGACTGATCACACCCCCACGGGGGCGGGGTGACGGGGCCCCAGAGGCTGGTTCTCCCTGGGAAGGCAGGGAACCAGCATTCTTGGCAGAGGAGGGGAAAGAGGGGGCTTATATGTGGAGGAAGGAAATATCTACACCCTTCTTATCCCCCAGGGAGGGACAGTCAGCCCAGCTATCAACCCTGAGGGAGCTCCTCCTTCCTTCGGCATTAGCCACCTCCAGGGAAGGATCTGACCCTTCTTCAATCGGCTCAGCTCTGCCCCAAACAAAGGGAGGTGAGGCTGCGCAGGGCTGCAGGATCAAAGGGAAGTGTCCACCCCACCCGGCAGCCGGCCTCGTCCTCACTGCTAAGGGACACTGAGTCAAAAAGGAAACCAGAGCTGGAAGACAAATGAAGCAATGATGTGGTTGATGACTTATTATGGCATAAAAAAACAGGCTGTTTCTTCCTCCTCCTCCCCCCGCCCCCAAAGTGGGTTCACAGCAGTTAAAAGAAAAAAAAATCCTACATTTCTCCTCTAGGGGGCTGCCTAGAAGGGGGGCAGACAGCCAAGCAACCTAGATCTATGAAGGAGGGGCAGAAGAAAACCTATCCGAAGCCCGCACCGGCACCCTTGGAGCTCAAGGCCTCCGTAGGGGGAACATCGGTGTCCCCCTACAACCTCGAACAGCCATTCAGGAGTTCCCCATAGGATGGTCACTGGGGAAGACTGTCCTGGTGGCACCAGGAGGGGGGGCTGGTTTCGATGGGTGGAGGAGAAAGGCATCCCACACCCACAGTGCCCTCCCTCTCTCCCCCTCTCTCCACCTGCCCAGGCAGCCTGCAGGCGCTCCCAGATCTCTCCTGCCCCCAACCCTCTCAGCAAGGAAAGGGACCTCTGGTTGGGGTAGCAAGAGGTAGGGAAAAGAGGGAGCAAAAAGAAAGAACATTACTTCTTAAACTACCCCAGGCCCATGAGCCTCTCAGGGAGAGTCACCCTGTCCCTTTTAAGAAGGGCTCCCTTTTTTACACAAACACATATTCCTACCCAGACCCCAGACCCACTTCCCATTTAGCTCCCAGTCCTGGGGACTGGGCTCCAGCATCCCTAAGGGAGGAAGAGACGCTGTGGGCCTATGTCCTAGGACCTTGGACGGGGTGAACAAGGTGGGGTCTCTCTAGCTGGAGACCCAGGCTCAGTAGAGAAACACACACACGTACAAACAACATGCACACACACGTGCCCTAATATTAAATACCTTTTGCTTATAACTTAAAAATCAATACACAACTAATCCTCGCATAGGGGTCCGGGTAGAGAAAGAGGGGCAAGGGGGAAGGGGAAGTCAGGGGGAATGTTATGGCCTCTACCTCTAGCCTGGGAAAGCCCGCTAGTTCCAGATCCTTCCCCCATCAGCTTCCTTCCCTTTGCCTGACTCTGGCTCTGCCCCTGCTAGGCTTTCCCCTCCCCAGTCCCCACTCCAGGATCACAATCAGGATGTATTTCTAGCATCTAAAGAAGGGGACAGGAACAGCTTCCTGGATATCACCTCAGAAGACAGACCCCTTCCACTAGGAGAACACCTCCTTCATATGCAAAGGGAGTCCCCCTGCCCAGAGTCAAAATGGGAGAAAGGAGCCTTCTAACACACACTCTATAGGAGGGGCCAGTCTTGCAGGCAGCAGAGAAAGGAAAGGGCAGAGCAAAGAAAGAGCTGGGGCTTAGTGAGCAGGTGGGCAGGGGCAGTCCTCCGCTCCAAGTGGGGACCACTGTAGGTCCCTGTGCTGGGACACCTCACCTACTCCCTGGTCAACCAAGTAACCCTCTTCCTCTCGTCCCTAAGAGAGAAGCAAATGATGGGTGACCTGGGATGAGGGACCTACATCAATTCTAGGGTGGGGGCTTCTGGCGGTTTTGAAAACCTACATCAGGTAACAGATGGGGAATGTGGACTATACTGAACTTTATTTTCATAAAAACCATGAGTTAAGGACTGAATCCGAGTTAGAGAGGGAAGGGGTTAGCTCCTTCCACTGCCCCCCAAATCCCTTTCTCTCCTTTTAGAAGGGGACTTTTTTTTTGCCCTCCCCCTTCCCAATCTAGCTCTCCCCTCGACCCCACAGCTCTGGCTGCACGGCTGTCCCGGATTCTGGCCGCTTCCTCTCTTCCTTCATGGCCCCATCAGAGTGGGTTTGGAAGGGTTAACCGGGAGGCACATCAAAGGAGTTATTTCTACAGCAACAACCCTCCCAACCAGATAGAGACCGCTCCCTAAGGGGGACCCCTGCCTCCCCTACCCCACCTCAGCTCTCCCTCGGGAAACCATAGGGACAGAAGCACTAAAAGCGGGATGAAAGGGACCCGGGCCGCAGGGCGGGTCCGGAGGCGCTTTTATGTCCCGGTTCCCAGGCGCTAAGGACGTGTCCAGACAACTACCCTCAGCGCCCGGGGCGGCCCCACTCCTCTCTGCTCCAGGGACGCGCCGTCTCTTCCAGCAGGTCCCCTCCACCCTCCAGGCGCGGTAGGGGTACCCCACCCCAACCCCCGAGCCTGGGGACAGGAGCGAAATAAGGGATGAAGGGGGGGGGGGACAGAGGGGCATGCGCAGCTCCCCCAGCCTAGCCAAACACTTTTCGTCCGGCCCCGAGACCAAACACCCTACCTAGCGCCCCGTCTCCCCGACCCGGCACCACTTTTCCTCCCCCTCAATAAATAACCACCGTCTCCTCTTCCTCAAGTCGCCCCCCAAAGGCATCAGGCCAGGAGGAAAGCTCTTCGGATGCCCCCAGGGGAGACCAATGGGGGGGGGCGGTACCGGAGGAGCTCAGTTGGAGGGAGCCGCGCCGCCCTCGGCCTCCGCTTGCCTTTGCCCCCGGCAGGCTCCACCGCTCCGCTGGCCTTGCCCTCGCCCGCGGCCGCCCCGGCAGCCTCCTCCTTGGCGCCCTCGTGGGTTTTCATGTGTTTGGCCAGGTGGTCGCTGCGCATGAAGACGCGGCTGCAGACGGCACAGGGGAACTTCTTGGTGCCCGTGTGGGTCTGGAGGTGGCGCTGCAGCTCGTCGGAGCGCGTGAAGCGCTTGCCGCAGAAGAGCCAGTTGCACACGAAGGGACGGTCGCCGCTGTGCCAGCGCAGGTGCGCCTTCAGGTGCGACGTCTTGGCGTAGGCTTTCCCGCAGCCCGGGATGTGGCAATTGTGCAAATGCTTCTTCTTGCCCCCGTCGGGCCCGCACGGAGCCCCCAGTCGCTCCGCCTCCAGGCAATTGGGGCAGCGGCACACGGTCTGGCCTGAGCTGCGGGGCACTGACCGCCGGGAGCCTTTGGGCCGGGCTGCTCCGTCCAGACTGGAATCCAGCCCCTGGGACTCCGGGGCGGCCGCTTCCAAGGCCTTGGCCCCGTCGGGAGGCCCCAGGAGGTGCTGCCCTCCGGCGGCTGGGAGGAGGTGGTGCGGGTGCGGGTGGGGAGGCGGTGCGCAAAGCTGGTGGTCTCCGACGTAGCCCCCCAAGCCAGCCTGAAGCGCCCGGGGTGGCCAGGCGAGGTGAGCGCGCCCTGAGTGTGGGGGAGGTCCATCCAGCTGGTGCCCGGATGAAGGTCCCACCAGGAGCCATCCTCAGTGCCTGGGTGAGTTGGCCGGAACCACGATTCGTAATGGTGGGACATGTCCGGCTGCAGGAGCTTGGAAAAGGTCCCGGGGCCAAGGGACTGTCGCTTTCCAGGTCCTCGCAGGTTACCCGAGAGGAGGCCCCCGGCAGCTCATAGCCCTGTGAGAAGTCCACCTCAGGGCCCAGCGGGAGGCTCTGCAGCTCTCCAGGCTGCAGCGGGGAGGGGTAGTCCCCGGCCTCCGGGCGTGTGGCCCTGGTATGTTTGGAGAGGCTGCAGGTCGAGGCGCGGCGGGGAGGCGTGAGGCGCGTCCGTGTGCTGGCTGCCCAGAGAGCCGCAGACAGCGGTTAGCATTGCCGGGATCCGGGGTGGGGTGGGGAACAGGATGGTCAGGGCACCTCAGGTAGGACCTAAAGGAGGCAAAGAGGAGGTGAAGTGAGCAAAGTAACCAAGTCACTTTCAGTCCTAACCCAGACGGCCTCCCTGCAAAGTGTCCCTCTCCCGACTGGGACTGGCACTGCAAAAGAGGAGCACACCTCCGAGTGGGGACTAACGACCAGTTAACAGAATTTGGGAGTGCTAGGAAGGGTTGAGGGTGTGAGGTTCTCAGCCAAGGCGGGGGAGTCTACCTTCTCCTAGCTGATCCCTCCTATGGGGCCCAGCTCATCCTGACAGTTGGGCTGGTCCCAGGCTGGTAGGTCAGATACACCTACAGTTCCATGCTAAAACCATCCCCACCCTATCTGCCCAGACCAGCGCAAAGGGCAGTGTGGCGTTTACCTTCTGCAGCCCTGCTTCCAGCCCAAATGGAGGCTCTACACCCATCTCGGCTTCCCTAGTTTAACTCAGGACACAGATGAGGAGAGGAGGTGGTCTGTTTCTGAAACTCAACTTGAGGTGACCTGATTTTCCAAAGCTCAAAGCAGGTTCTGAGATATTGGGAAAGAGACCTCGTTCCGCCCCTGAGGCATGTTCAATGAGGAAGAGCATTTCACTGTTCTCTACCATTGCCCTCCGCTCTCTGTCCAGATGGCTCCAGCAAACCCACTTCCATTCCTGGCCCGCACCCCTCTCCCTCAGGCAGGAATTCACCTCCCTGGGGTGCAGGTTCAGTGTTGATTCCCAGGGGACTTCTCCCCACCAGAGAAAGTTAGCTTCCTCTCCTGTCCTGACCCACACAGCCACACAGCTGGCTGTCTGGCTGTTACCCGTGCCCTCCTCCAATCTGGGGGAGACCCAGATGTGAAGCTGGGAGGGGTCAGCTTCCCCAGAGAAGGGGGTCAACGAGAGAAGACTTACTAGCAAGCTCTGAAAGGTAAAATTGTCACCCCCTTACGGGATGCAGAGTCGAAGTGGGGACAGCGGAGGGCACAAGGAAAGCCAGAATCACAGACACTGAGAAGAATTACCCCAAGAGACTATATAAGGGGGCGCATTCTAGGCTTGGATCGTTCTTAGGTGTTCTGCAGACAGTTCTAATATACAGACAAACTGAGAATCACTGCTTCAGGCCAACCCTCTTATTAAAAAAAAAAAAAAGAGGAAACTGAGGCAGCATTGGAGAAATGACTTGAACAGACATTTCATTATTTGTTCAATCAACAAATGCATACTTTATGTACCTCTGTGAACCAGGTCTCCGGACTCCTGGTCTGTTACCCTTTCCCTACACCGTTGGGAACCAAAAGATACCCACCCCTCTCTTTCTTAACCACATATCTGTGACTTGAAAGTCCTTTTTCTCTCACCACCTCTCTAAAGCCTGGGAGCCCTGGTGCCTCAGGTGTCGGGCTTGTGTGCCTGGCCTTCTCTGATGGTGGGGGAGGAGGTGCAGTGGTTTAGGGCAGGGACTTCTTCCCACAGCAGGGTTCAGCTGACCCTACCACCTTTGGCCTCTGGGACCAAAGAGGTGTCCCTGGTAGTTTTGGAGAGGGAGGGAGAGGGGCTGGGGCGCCTACTCAGGCTCCCGCTGCCTTACCACAAAAAAAGGAACAAGGGTGAAGCAGCAGGGATGGAGCCTCAGGCCCAGGCGGGGCAGCCCAGAAGGGGCTGGGCGGGAGCAAAGAGGCCTGGGACCCTAATAGCTTTTGGCGTCTGGGAACTGCCCCAGGGACCGGGGGGGCGGGGAAGCTAACGACCCAGGCTCCAGTGGCCTCTCCCGACACAGGGCCAGGGAGTCCAGTCCTGGGATGCCGCGGCCTGCCTGCAAAGTTTCGGGAAGGGAGACAGCAGGGCGCGCACTCCCGGCTTCCCGCTCCCCAACGCAGGAAGCCGGGTAGAGACACCCTTCTTCCCCCTTCCGCCGCCTCCCTCTCCCGATCACCGGCGCTCAGGTGGTCAGGACTTCCGTACTCCCAGTCCTCAAGGTTCCAGTCCTCCGGTTGTCCCAGTCGCTCCAGTTTCCCGGTCTCCAGCCTCCTCGGTCCCTCTCGTCTCGCCCTTCCGCCCAGGTTTCACTCGGCCGGGGCTCCAAGCCCCGGATTCTTTAGGACCACCTCCCCCAAGGCCACGGGAGGCTGTGGCGAGTGCGCGGCGCGTCTTTCCGAGAGGAGCCCGGGATCGCGCACCCCTGGCCGCCCAGACCCTGGCTCCTACCTGGAGGCTGCGCTCGGGCTCCGGGCAAGGCTGGCTGGCGCGCTACCCACGGGCGCCATGGGCCCCGCGCGCCGGCGGGCTCTCCGGAGGCGAGGGGCAGGAGCCGAGGACGAGCGGGGGCCGCGACCGGACCCGGCGGCGGCGGGCAGCGGGAGGCGGAGGAGGGGCGGAGGGCCAGCGGGAGGGCGGAGGGCGGGCGGGAGCCAGGGAGCGAGCGCGAGCGAGGCCAGCTCCGCCCGTGACTCACCCGCGCTCTCTGCCTTCATCCTCTGCCCTGCGCTCCTTTTTCCCCGAGTCCGCGGCCCCGCCCACCTCACCTGCCGCCGCCTTTAACCCTTGCGGGCTCGGCCGGACGGGAGGCCCGGCGAGGCCCGGCCGGCGGAGAGGGGGCGGGCTCGCTAACTAGGTCGCCTCCCGCCCCTCCCTCGCTCCTCCCTCGCCCCTCCAGTCCTCAGGAGGGGGTCCTGGGCGGAGCGTTCCCCAGGTTCCGAGACACGCCCCTCGGGTGGAAAACTGCCCCGGCGCCGGCTCCGGGTGGCGGGGGAAGCAGGACTCGGACCCTGGGGGCCTGGAGGAGGGGCCGGATTCTCCGCGTGAAAAGGAGACTCCTTTGGGGCGCCGCTTGCTTCCAGGGCGCTCGATTCACCCGCCCGGCCCGGCAGCGCGGTCCGGGTACTGAGAGGAAAAGGAAACAGGACTGAGCGCCAAGGCTGTGTCCGGTCTACCTCGGGCCTAGGCCGTGAGAACTCTGGGCTGTGGCCCTCCTTCACCATTCTCTCCGCCGCTCCTCTCCACCACCACCACCCTCCCCGGACATATTTTCGCCCTGCCTTTCTGGCTTCCCCCCCCTCTCCGGCCACTCGCCTTTTTGGGGTGGACTCCTCTTCTCCTCTGCCCTACTCCCCTGCTCCCCAACTTGTCCGGGTCTGCCTTACCCTATTCGTCTCCCAGACCCCCTCAGTCCCCACTCCCCCATCTCCCCTTGGGCAGCAACCCCAGCACCTCCTAAGACCACCTCTCAAGTACGCGACCCCCTCCGTCCGGGAGCTGCTCAGCCTACATACGCCCTGCCACCCTTGCCCCCCGCGCACCCAGCCCTGAAAGCTGGGGCAGGCTCCTGAATGGCCCTGGGAAGGACACTTCTGGAAAGAATTGAGCGACCCCTTGCCACGATTCTCACCTGACTGTCTAAACCCAAGTTTGGAGAAGGGTCTGGGATTCCTTTGAGGAAAAAATGCACATACACAGGGCAACGTTCTGGCAAAGTTTCAGGGCGTTCACGGCGCCCACCGAAAAACTCTCAAGGTCCCAGTTGATCGAGATACGGAGCGCCCGTTGGTTAGAAGAGTTCCTCCCTCTTCCTCGCGGGCTGGCCTGTGCGCCCGCCCGGATAGTCCGATGCTCCCTTCCCGATTGGTGATTGGTGCCTCCTCTACCCGCCGCCTTGACCTCCCGAAGCGACTCCTTTCTTGCACCGGAATTCTGATCAATTTCCATATATATATTTTTTCTTTTTTTTTCTTCGTTGCGCCGTTTGGCTTTCCCTACGCGTTTTGCCATCGGCCTTTTAAATTTCGTTTTTTGTCTTTACAGTCGTATTAGGCACAGCAGCACCAAAGTTTAGGCTGATGAATCTCACCTCTGCAGCCGCGATTCTGCCACTATTGCTTTACTAGACTCGAATTTCCGTTTGGGACACGCTCGAAGTGCCACTATAAAACGGCTAAACTGAATCCACAAGCCACTTGAAAATCAGTCTTTGTGTGTTCCCCGCCCCCTCCCCAAACACACACGTTCTTAGATTCAGAGTCAGGGTTTGATTCGTTCTGTCCATCTCCCTCTTTTCTGAGACTCAATTCCCTCATCTGGGCAACCTGAGTTCAAGTTGGGAGACTTTCCTGGGGCTTAAAGGAATTGATGCACCTAAACACGTAGCCCCTGGGTCCCCTGGTAAGGTCGCAGAAAAGGGAAGATGTGGTTGTAATTATTAAATAAGTAGGTTCCCAGCAAATGTTCGTTGGGTTAAGGTATATTCACAAGATCTTTGGACTGGGAGTTGGTGGACCCAAATTGTAGCCCCAGCCCTGTACTTGCTGAGCTGAGCTGGTGGGTTAAGTCACTCTGAGCCTCAGTTTCCTCCTCTATTAAATGCAGGCAGAGCAGTTGCCCTGCAGAGTAAAAGACAAGCTCCTGGGGAGCCTCGGGTGTTGCGGGATGTCAGGGATCATACTTTCCAGTCAGTCGAATTTCCTTCTTCCGGACACTCAGACCCCTGTGATGTAGAACTCTCTAGAACTGCTCTGGGTCTTTGTGGCCACTGCAACATCAACAACTCTCTATCAACACGGTTTTATCTCTTTTCACTCAGCCTGCAAATCTCTGCAGTTCGGGTCTGCATCCCAGTTCACAGTCACGTCCAGAAGGGAACCTGTGATTCAGGCTCCTGTGTTAAGTCTGATTTTACCCATAGGCATTCTCTGCCTCCACCTCCCTGCAGCCCGCTGGCCTTCTGGCTATTCCTGAAGCTACTGCTCTTAAGGTCCTAACACTCTGCTGAGGGATCTGAGTCCACCCTCCCATTTATTTATAGGCACCAGATTATCTTATCTTCCTGGCTCCTTCCATCATTCCCTGGAAAGCAACAGAGAAAGGGATCCAGCCCCTGGATAGCATACTTCCCACCCCACTTTCACCCCAGGCCCCCTTTAATCTCACCCCACCCTGACTGGCGGCCGCCTAGGGTCCCAGTCCAGTCCTCTCAGAAAAATTCAGCCATCCTGCTTTCTTGCCCTGCCTAGCTGTCTGCCTTTCTTCCAGGTCCCCCTCTACTTGCATTCTTCTGGTTCCAGTCCTTTCCATTTCCCACTGGCCAGACGTTTTCCTACTAAATGGTGCCCATGGTCTGATGTCGATATGACTGCTAACAGAACCACTGCCCGGTACTCTTACGTCTTCTCAACATTGAACAATGCTGCTTACCACGTCGGCTCCCACACAGACTGAGATTTGCCCAGGAATCGGGCCACTTCTAGCCTTCTTCGTCATTCCCCCAAAGAGGTAAATAGACAGATGTTGCCACAGATGTCCAGTCCTGCTACCCCTCTTCTTACACCTCATTTACGGTCAGCAATCAGCAATCGTTTTGTACCTGGAGGAGCCTCACTAGTCCCCGCGGCCACCATAGCTGCCGTGTCTTTTTGAGCATATACTATGCTCCAGGTGCTTCCCCAAATATCTCTAATTCTCATGGGCATGCAGCAAAGTCACTATTATTATTATTCCCCTCGTGCAAACGAGGAGCTGAGGATCAAAGATGTGAAATGACCTGCCCAAGATTACAGAGCTGTTAAATGAGACAGAGAAGGAAACTGAGTCCAGATCTGTCAGGCTCCAAAGCCATTGTTCTGCCTGCTACTCCATCTGGCCTCGCTAGGGCAGAAGTGATGGCCCAGAGAGTCCGGCTCCCCTAGATGCAGAAGGTGAAGGGGGTGGCATTCTTAAACTGATCTCCCTATCAAAGCCATCCATGATCCCGACTGTAATAGGACAAACGGGTCCCATCTTGGATTGCGGGGACAAGTCACAGTTATATCTGGGGTCCTTTCTAAATCTCAGTTGTCCTTCTGTGGAGACTGACCTACGAAAGTATTAAAGCTGGTCTGCCCGTAACAATTGTCCAATGCGAGCCCTTGTTTTACTGGTAGGGAAACTGGACCCCAGAACAGGGAGGCACGTAGCTCAAAGTCACACAGAAAGTCAGAAGCAGAGCAGGGACCAAAACCCCCCCATCTCCTAATTCCCGATTGTTCTCTCTTCTCCACTTTCCACTCCCGCCTTCAGGCTGCACTCGGAAACCTGCTAACTAATGATCCTGGACACCAACACGTTCCTCCTATCCTTCCCTCTTCCCACCTGCTCTCCCATGTTCCTGGGAAACTGGGCAGAGTCCAGAGCTGGGACCAAATGGTTCTCTTTCATTCATCCGTATTCATTCAGCACTTACTGAGGGCTTACCTAGGGCCAGGCACTATACGGGACACTAAATCTATTACAAATCCAACTCTCACTGGCATCCACATCTATTTTTAGTCTAGAAGATGAACCCAGCTGAGGATAGTATATCTGTATGCTGGGGGGGGGGGTGTACCCATCGTGCCTGCGTGTACCTTTAGGGCTTGAATGTGGGGTGTCTGTCCTGTCTCCATCATAAAGGGAGTTCCCCACAGGACATGTACAGAGGTTTCTCCCTTACTACCTCTGCGGGTCTTCTATCGCGCATGAACTTCCATGTGGTGAGCGTGTGCCTTACATGTCTATTAATATTCGCCCGTCTTTCTCTCAGAATGAAGCCCTTGGTTATCTATTAACTGGTGAATCCCCGCCCCATTGGCCCCCAGATCTCAGCTCAGCCAAGTCCACAGACCTCCAAAGAATCCTCTTTGATTCTCCATATAGAGTCCCCCAAGACTCTATATCTCCTCCTTCCTGATTCAGAGAGAATCAAGCCTTCCAACCCTTCTCCGCGATCCTTTTGGACTGGAGACTTGATCCTCTTGTCCCCCTGAACCGGACAGGGAACAGCCCAGCCCCTCTTACCAGTCCATGGAGCCCAGAGCTGGCAGCGGCAGTGAGGGGCAAGCGGGGGGGTGATGGGAGAACCAGGCTTTTATAAAGGAGGCGACAGCCGGAGCCAGAGGGGGAGGTGAGAGTCTCTGGCAGGGCTGTTGCCAAGTCCTCGGCCCTCTCGGAAGCTTTTAGGATAATCCAGGAAACAGTGCCCCCCCCCCGGCTCTCCTGGGGGGAGTGGTAGGGGGTGAGATCTGAGTCTCGAGGTCTGCCAGGAAAGGAGGATTTCAGCTGGAAGAGGCAGCTGGGGGTGGGGGACGGGGGAACAGGAGGACTTCCCTCCCCAGAAGTTGGACGGGCAGTGGGAGAGGGACAAAGTGGTTCTCACAGGATCAGCGGAGAGATCTGGAATGGCTGGAACTCTCCACATTACATCTCCCTCCTTCTGAGGTTTTCTCCATAGATTTGGTGGGAAAGAAGGAAGTGCCACTTTTAAGACTTGAGACTGAGACGCAACTGCCCCCCCTCCCGCCCCCGCTTCAAGTCAGTCCCTCCCTGCAGAGCTCCCCAACAGGGATGGCTCTTCCAGCGGGTCTCCCCTGCCTCTGCTGGAGCCTCATACCTCCTCCTCCTTTCCTTCACCCCCTTTTCAGATACTTCCCAACTCGGAACGCTCAGGACCTGATGTAAGCCACCTTTTGAATCTGGGATCTTTCATTGTGAAATGGGGTGGGAAGACCATCTCCCCGACTTAGGATAGGGTGGGGCAGCTTGGGATGGGCAAGAGGTCACCGAAGACTAGAGGCAGAGCCCAGCCAAGAACTTTTATAGACGGTTCAGGAATCCTGGGACTCCAGGAGAGTGAAGAGGCTGGGAAGGTGGCCTGGAAAGGGAGACGGGGCCTGGAGGTGAATTTAGGTGGTGGCCCCACATCCCCAACGATTTACAGGAATTTAATTTTAGGGTGGTGGTAAGTTTAGGCGTGTTGGCTAACAGGCGCATGTCCTGGAGCAGAGGGGGACAAAGGACCAGGAAGGAGAAAGGAGATCAAACAGAATAAGACCGGTTTCCCCGAGTTCTCTGAAGCTAGGAATTCTGACCCACATTGGAGAGTGGCCTGGAGACTTTTCATGAGATCGCATCCCATGCTCAGCCATAGCCCAGCGCCCTTGGCCCTGAGCACAGGTGCTGCTGTGCACCCCTCTGCACATGCGCAGAACCCGGTGACCCAAGGTTGCATGCCACCTCCCCCATTGAGTCTAGCACAGGGTGAGTCAAGGAGCCTTCATCCTGAACTCTCATCCTGCCCCTCCCCCCACACCCCCAGAAATCTCTAGACTGGGGATTCCCAGTCCCTTCATTAGCTTTTCAGTAATTATCCTGTAAAGGCCCTGACAGGTCCTTCCTCTCCCCATTTTAGAGATGAGGACACTGAGGCCTTTAAGAGCGCTAAAAGCTCAGCAGAAACCCACCCATCAGGCAGGAGAGAATAGAGTGATGGGGGACTTGGGAGGCAGAACTGCACCCCTTCCTTCAATCCTACGCTAAGTTGGGAAGACAGGGCCAGCACAACTCCCTGGGAGAATCCAGGCGTCAGGACTGTGGCAGGCTCCAGGGAGGGGCTTCCCTGTCCCTCCCCACCTTCCAGCCCAGAAAATCAGTGAGGGGGGAAACAAGCTGGAGAGACCACACAGGTGGAGTAAATAATGTTAATACAGGAGCATTATCACTAGGGCATTTCCTCATGGATAAATGTCTCAAATACCAAAGGATGCCTCCAAATTATAGTTAATTACAGAGTTGATTTGCATAAATTATAAGGTGAGCATACAAATTCTTTCAATCGGTTCCATATGCTTAGGTAGCAGGTCCAGTCCAAAAGATGGGAGAATCTTGGGGTGGGGGCAGTTGGGGGGGGCGAGAAAAAGACTCAGCCCTTGGCCTGGACCTGCTGGCCCACACCCTTCTCCCAGCCTTTGGATCAGAAAGGGTGTGTGGGGACCCTGACCGTGTTTGCGAGAGAGGGACTATTAACACGACCCAGGCCCTGTTTGGCAGGGGACCCCCTCTCTCCTTCTGTTCACACCTCCAAACTAAGAACAACGCGCTTTCCCACCACCAGGGGGTGGGAGGGAGAGATGAGGTAGGCCAGCGGTGGGCGCATGAGGGCCTAGAGCTCTGTGGGGGGGTGGAACTCGGGAGTCGCCTGTGGCCTTCAGAGGGGAGGAGAGGGCTGCTGGAAGGAGCTGAAGACCAGCTTGTGCTATCAGCTCCCCCTGGAGCCACCCCCTCCCCCAAGTGCAGTCGTTCCCAGAGCCAACCCTGGATCCCAAGTTTGATGTTGCCGCTGCCTGCACCTTCCAGGTGGCTCCTCAGAGGCTCAGACTCCCAGACTTTTGTCTCCAGCTCCTGGGCCCATTTCCTCTGCCCTCGCCTACCAGCCCCCACCGCCTCCCTCACCCACTTCTAGCTACTAAGACTCCACTTCCTCCTCCAGCTCTCTGATTTGTCCCTCCCTCACTCTGGGCCCCCATCCTCACCGGGAGGCTTGCCTCCTTCTCGTCCTTCTCCATTTTTCCCTCCTTGTCCAGCCTCCTTCCCCCAGATATCCGCCCCCTCCGTGGTCAACGTTGCTTTTCTCATCCACCAACAGCTTTCTGCTGCCCCAGCTGCTCAGCCTCCTGTCCTCAAACTTTCCTACCCTGTGCCACCCCACAATCCCTTGCTGCATGTAGTTTTCTCATTCCCCCATATACCTGCCTCCAAAGACGGAAGCTACTGGATTAGTTTGAGTAGAAGGAGGAGGCTGAGCTGAGGTCCCCCAGGTGCCATGGGTGAGAGTTTGTTAACCTCCGTGTTCTCATTCTAAAGTCAGCAAGAGAGAGGGGGCAATGGAGAAAGAGCCTAACATGGCTCCTGGTACTCAGTAAGTTCTTAATAAATACCTGTGAATGAATGACTAATGAATGAATGAATGAATGAATGAATGAATTGGAAGGTGGGCACTGGTCTGTGAAAATTCTAGGGAAGTACCAACGTGGTGATAGGAATGACTTCTCTACTTCTCAGCTGGGTTATTTTTCAGGCCTCCTGAAAAATGAGCTTTCTTGCCACTTCTTGCCCAATAGCCTAGCTCGTCCTTTAAACCAATAAGCGATTAATTATGCCTGAGATGCCACTGTAGCTTGGCACTCTCCATCTCCAACACCTCTAGTGGCTCCCCAGGGCTACCTGTGACATTGAGACCCTCCTATATGGCCTCCGTCACCTTTGCGATCTCCATTTCCAGTGGTCCTTGTACAGACCCTCCAGCCCGTCCAGCACGTCTAGCCACCCCAACGCATCCAGCCTTCCTCCTTTTGCTCCAACTATTTTCACCCCGGCTCCCCCATATCAGCCTTCAAGCTGCTGGCTCACAGCCTGCTTTCTCTATGAAGTCTTCTCTTCTTAGCACATCCCTCGCTTGCTCCTCTGAACTTGCCTCGTTCAGTGGCAACTAATTGCCACGTGCCCTGTTTCCATGGAGTTGTTTTTCTTATCTTTCCTACTGGTCAGTAGGCTCCTGGAGGGCAGAGACAGCCTTTTTCATGCCACCCAGCCCTCAGCCCTAGCTCCTTTCTTTAAGAAGGGGGTGGCTAAGCATTGGGCTGAGTGGATTAGAAAATGTGTCCCTGGCACCAAAGCTTCCAGAAGCATCTCAGTTGGGGAGATTAGCAGTGAGGGCGGAAGCCCAGGTCAGGTGAGAAGATACAACAGGGGCCTTGAACCCAAAGATCCATGAAGAAAGTGAGCCCAGCTTCCCTGCCATTCATCCACTACACACACACACACACCACACACACACCACACTGCCACGCCACCCTCCCCCACCCTAGACCTGGACCCTGGTTGGGGATGGAGGTAGAAGGACCCAGCAGGATGTCTAGGACATGCAGACCTTGGGTGAGAGCCCAAGGGCTCTGCCTTGTCAGTCTGCTGGAACAATGAATTGGAGGTTTGGGGGAAAGGGACCCAGGGCAGTGAGTGGAAGCTGGAAGAAAGAACTGGCCAGACAGCCACCATGGAGAAAAGCAGAGGCAGAAAAAGCAGAATCTCCTTTGTCCCTCTGTGGACAGTTAAAATCCTCCACCAGGGTGGCAGGATCCTGATTACGTCATGCCTCAGCTCAAAAACATTCAATAGCTTCCCATTACCTTCAAGAGAAAAGTCCATACCCTTCAGCCTGGAAGGTAAGCCCCATTCCCCATCTGATCTCAGCCCACCTTTCCAGCCTCACCCCTCTCTCTCCCCAGGTCCCAGCCACCGAGGGGGGGCTTCTACTCCATCCTTATTGTCCACACATTTTTATGACACATCCTGTTCCATGTCTAAAATGCTGTTCCTCATTTCTCTGCCTGTGAGCTCCTGCTGATCCTTTGAAGGCCCACTCATATGCACCCCCTCCTCTATGAAGCCTTCTCTAGTTCTCCAAGTTCCCCTTTTCTGTGTTCCCAGAGTCCTAAAACACAGAGCACTTAGCACTGATAGGTGATGTGTGTGTGTGTGTGTGTGTGTGTGTGTGTGTGTGTGTGTGTCAGATTGAGACCCTTGGGAGACTGGAATTTTCTCTGGTCATTCTCTGGTCATCTTCGTACTCGACCCCCCCCCCCCCCCGCCCCAACATCTCATACAGTGACTTAGTACTGATTGTGCAGTAAATATATGTTGCACTGGATTTATTTGCATCCTTCGCCGAGGACAAGGGACTGCCAGGCCAGAGGTTGGTGGGTTCTCTGTAAATCCCTTTGTCACAGCCACCCATAGCTTGCCTTGTGTGCATGCATCAAGATGTTGCACCAAAAGCATGCCTTGACCCTTCCCCTTTACCCGCCACTGTGCCCAGTGCCCTTTCAGGAAGCGAAGATCGAGCCAGCAGACAAGGCTCACTGAAAGTGCCCACATCCCGTGTCCGGGCCATTCGGGCACTGCCACCAACCTGCAGCCAGGGTCAGCCAGAGAGCCTCCAGCTGGATCCATGAGAGGGGAATTAGAGGGGATGGCTTGATATCAGGACCTGGCAGGCAAAATCGGGCGGGGAGGGGGGAGGGCGGGCAGTGCCCTGGAAAGGGGGCCGGGTCTCATTGTTGTGGTCTGTCTGGGAGATTCCTCCCCTTTTTAATTTGCTTCCTGATTGAGGGTTGGCTCTGCCTGCCCAGCTCCCCCGTCATTATCTGCTGCCGGTGGCTCAGGTGCTGGCGAGCCTGGCGTGGCCCCTAGGTTATTACCTGGAGCTCTGGGGGTGGCAGAGGCCTGCCCTCTGGCCGGGGTGGAGGCCTGTCTGGAATTTGCCCTGATCCTACCACCCACAGGACAGCCATCACTATGCCTAGCATAGTGGACACACTCACAGGGCAAGGGGCTGCTTTTATGGAAGACAGCTGGTTCCAGGGAGACTTCAAAATCTAGACGAAGGTTCATCTGTAAGGCGCCCTACGGTGGTGATTCAGGACCTGAGGCAGTTAACCTCAAATCGGAGCTCTTCCCAAAGGCTAAGGAAAGGTACTAAAGTTCGACGTCAAGAAGAACTTCCCAGCCATGTTGGGAATGAGAAAGAGAGGGCAGCGAAGCTTGGTGGTTTCCACCCTGAAATCTCCCTCCTCTGCAGCGTCCAGAAAGCCAGGAGTCACAGAGGAGCAGGGGTGTCATTGACCCAAGAATCCATGGTAACCAGGACCCAGAATCTAGGAACTCCCTGTCTGTGGGCGCTCCTCACTGAGTGCCCTGGAACGTTAGACCTCAGACCTCTGGCCAGTGCCCTTGGGCACAGCCTGGAGACCTAGAGGGGAGAAACCTTGCCTCTCCCTCTCTCAGAGTCCCCAAAGCTCCTGCCCTTTTCCCCGGCTCTGATTGGGCCTGTGGGCTTCAAGGACAGGAGATAATATCAGATAAACAGGAAGTGCCGAATTAGAGACACGAACTTTGTTGTTTTAGAGGGCGCCCAGCGCCAAGCAGTGGTGCCAGCTTGGTAGCCCTGGAGCCTGGCGTCTGCCTGCTCTCCGTGCAGCCAGCTGCCCCTTCACACCCTCACTGAGGACCAGGGTGAGAAGGCTCCCTGGAAAGGAAGGGAGCGGGGAGGCAGGGCATGGCAGGGAAGGGGTTAAACAAGCGATTCTTTTTTTCCTTCACCAGCTGAACTTTTTGTAGTGTCACCTCTGATTCACACTGGGCACTTAGTCACTCATTCAGCAAATATTTTTAAATGCCTGCTCTATTCCGGCACGTGCTCTCGACACAGCCCCCCTTCCTCTGTAGCGAACTACCCTACTCACTTAAATGTAAGCTCCGTGGGGACAGGAGTTTCTGTTCACTCCATTCCAGTGCCTGGACTGGTGCCTGGCCCTCTACAAGGGCTTTATAAGTTTGTTGAATGGATGAATGGAAGGAAGGATAAATAGGTGGGAGGAAAGAAAGAAGGAAGGAAGAAGGGAAGGAAGAAGGGAAGAAGGAAAGGAAGGAAGGAAGAAGAAGGAAGGAAGGAAGGAAGGAAGGAAGGAAGGAAGGAAGGTGGCCACCCTGAGAATGGGCATAGCAGGGTCCCGTGAATTTTCAGTCCCTTGGACTTCTTTTTTTTTTTAATATTTACCTATTTTGAGACAGAGAGAGAAAGAGAGAGAGAGGGAGAGATTGAGCGCAAGCATGAGCAGGGGAGGGGCAGAGAGAGGGAGACAGGGATCCGAAGCAGGCTCCCGACAGCAGGGAGGCTGACGCAGGGCTCCAACTCACAAGCCATGAGACCGTGACCTGAGCCAAAGTTGGGCCCTTAATTGACTGAGCCACCAGGTGCCCCAGTCCCCTGGACTTCTTAAGGACAAACATTGATGATCCACAGATACTCTCCTCCCCATCCTGGCTGCCCCCAAATGAATCTTTGAGTCTCGACACAGTAGGTGGCCATGGTCCCTTCTCTTGCTCAGATGCCTGACTTCTGCTTCTAGGCAGAGGAAGAAGGGCTGATGGGGAACAGAGGCAGTGCATGCAGGAAAGCCCACCCGGCCCCTCCCTGGGGATCAAGGTGCTAGTGTTCGCCCCAAGGCCCCCCACAGCTGACTACTCTCCTGGGTCCTGGGGAGCTGGCCTCTGCCCCAGCCCTCCTCCACCCTCCATGATGGTGCCAGGTAAGGCTTCGGGCATGGCAGAGGCTGAACCGAGAGCCACCCCACCTTGTTCCTGTGGCTCCATTACCACCCCCCCCCATCCACACCCAAGAGGTGAGATCCTAGGGCAGCTGGCATCTGACAGCCTGGCATCGACTCCTGCCAACAGCTTGGAAGCTGCAGTAATTAGAAGGGAAGAGGGAGGGGGGGGAGAGGAGAGCGAAGGCAAGCTCCAGAGAGAGAGAGAGAAACCTTCTCCTGCCTGCCCAGGGCAGACTACTTCAAACGAATTCGTTTCGCTCTTGTGAAACTGAAGACAATTTCCTTTTCTGTCATAAAACAAATTATTGCTCATCAGGAGTGCTGGGCTAGTCTCTCTCCCCAGGGTTTGCTCCTGCTCCCATGCAGGGCCCCCAGGTGGGCAGGAAGATGGGGAGTGTCTGGGGAGGGCCCCCCCCCCCCCGCACCAGCACAGGAGGGGATTCACCGGGAGGCCCCCTGAGGAGGGGGGGGGAAGAAGGTAAGATTAATGTTCCCATCAGGAGTGAAACAGGCTGTATCCCCTTCGTCAGCCTCCTCCACTGACCAGGGGAAGGGCCCAGGACCATCCACTGGCCCTAACCACCAGCACTGAAAGGGACCCGAGAGATCATCCCATCCATCACCCTGCCTCAGAGCCAGCCTGGGGGAACCTCCACCTCGTCCCTCAGTCCCTCAGGCACCTGTTCGTGGGGTGGAGGGGCGGGGACAGGAAAGGGAGGCCCAGAGAAGCTGAGGAACTTGCCAGAGATCACTCAGCAAATTAATTAATGGCAGATCCAGGATTAGAATCCAGTGGGTTCTCTTCTAGGCCATGACTGGAGGATGCCTGGGGACTTTTGTTAGCACTTTTTATGACTCTGGATTTGCTCCAGTCAGCCCAGGGCATCCAAATACTCCTATTAGGCGGTAGGGCTCAAGAAAGAGGGGACCAACCGAGGGAACAGGTGCCCTCCACCCTCAACAACTGGCTCCCAAAGCAAGCCTGTGCCTCGGGTAAACTCCTCCTGGGAACCTCTGGTCCTAGACCCTCCAGAGAAGCCATCAGACTTTTCTCTCTTCCTGCCTGGCCCCTTTCTCTTCACTGGCCTGCAACCTGGGCCAGAGGTCAGGGAAGACACACTTCTTTCTGCTTCAACTCTTGCCAGTTCTTTCTCATCACCTCCCCTGATAATCACCCTCATCCTCTCCCTCTTTTCTTCAATCCCTGCTGTCATGGACTTTTCTGGGGTGTTTCCAGTCAGTGACGGGGTGGGGGGAGATCTAAGCCCCATCCTCTGAGAACTCCTGGCTTACCTAAGCAAGACCCAACACACGCCAGGAGAGACACTGGAAGGCTCTGGCTGAAAGAATGGGGGGGGGGGCATCGGGACTGGGGAGATGGGCCAAGGCAGGAAGGAGGAAGCGAGGCCAGGTGAGGGCTTACTGGAGAAGGACAGAAGGAAGATGTGGGAAGGTGTTTGGAGTAGGAGATCTGAGCCGCCGCAGGACTCTTGGAGATGAAGAGGAAGACGGGCCCTGGTTGGGGAGGTATCATGGTGCCCGGGAAGGGGCTGGGGCCCAGGACACAGGGTCAGGCAGGCAGCTGGGAGGGTCCAACAGCAGCAGTCGTTTCCAGTGATGTGGAAACCCAGCTTTAAGCCAGGGTGGATGGAGAAATGTTTGGGACCGGCTCCCAGACCGGAGCAGCCAGACATCTGTGGGGAGCAAAGCTTTGGGGATGGCGTCCGTCTGAGGGCGGAAGGGAGACTGGAGAAGTCACCCAGCCCACCTCTCTGCCTCCAGGCACACCGTTCCTTTCCCTCCCTCCCAACCCGCTGGCCAGCACTCTTTTGGCTCCCAGGAAAGTGGAGCCTACCACCTGTCCAAGTTCCCCACTTGATAACACCCCTAAAAGTTCTTCCTTGTATCCGACCACAATTCCCCTGGTGGCCAGCGGAGGGCTGGGCAAGGAGAGGGGCAGGAGGGAGATGGCAGGCAACTGACCCCCCCCCCCCCCCAGTGGTTTCCCCTTGGCGGAGAGAGAGAGACAGGGAGGAGGAGGTGAGTAGAGGGCAGGGCTGGGAGAGGATCATGTCGGGGCGAAGACTCTGGCTCATCGGACACGCCACGCTGGGAATCCGAGAATCCGTGGTGGGAATGGGCCGGGCTGGCAGGAACAAAGGATGAAAGGGAGGTTATGCGGCCGGCTGGGGACGTACACACCCACTGCTGACGTACTTCAGCGCTGTGACCTCAGCCTGCCGCCGTCAGACCCCATCTTATCGCACTGCTCCAGTGGGGTCCCCCTGCACCCAGCCCCTTAACAGGGCCTGAGATCACAAGGGAAGTCAGTTAGACTCCCAGAAGGACCTGCCGTGAGGGTGAGCTTGGGGAGTGACCTTTCCTAAGATAGACAGAGTCAGAAGAGGGGATGTGGGAAGGGGAAGGACATGACAAGGCTTAGAAGGAAAGGGGGGAGGGGCGCTCAGTTGGTTGGTTAAGCATCGGACTCTTGATTTCAGCTCAGGTCATGATCTCAAGGTTCCTGGGATTGAGCCCACATTGGGCTCTGCGCTGATAGCATGGAGCCTGTTTGGGATTCTCTCTGTCTCTGTCTCTCTCTCTCTCTCTCAAAATAAATAAACTTAAAAAAACATTTTTTTAAAGAAAGAAAGGGGGGGAAGGGATGGGGGAAAACTGTGATGCCAGGGCCCCCTGGCTTGAGGATCAGAGTAGCCATGGTCAAAGGTTAGTGTCTATGTAAGGATTCTGACAATGGGAGGGCAGGGCCCTGGTTGGCCTGGAATATAGAGGATTTGGGTTAGACACTGAGAAGAACGTCCTTGCTTTTTTGTAGTAGGACCCCTGAGTGCAGAACCCCACCGACAACATGGGAAGTGTACAATCTTGCATCCCGTGCACGGGCAGGTGGCCACCTGCCTATACAGCCAGTCAGGGAGCTCGGACTCTTCCCCCCACAGCTCCCCGGACCCACCCAGCTTCCTGTGCCTCCCAAGAAAACCGTCACCAGCACGTCACCTGGTCCCTGGGACCAGCGGGGACGTGGAGGACTGTGGTGTTAGGGTGGAGGCTGCCTCCCACTTACCCCACTCTGGGCAAGGGATGGGCTCTTACCCTTTTTCTCTGCCAGCCTTGATGCGAGGGGCCTGGGAGGGCAGAAGCCCCTGATTGGGAACCTCATCTGCTTCTAAAGAGCTCACCATCGCTGGAAGCCCTAATCAGACCCTCAGGTGCAGCCACACGTGCACGGGCCCTCCCCTCTACCCCTCACACCTGCAGACACAGATGGATACGGCTCCTCCTGCGCAGAGTTTCACAAGTTATCACACAGGCAGATTCTCTGTCCTCACACACACTCACACACACACACACACACACACACACACACACACGCACGCACGCCCCTCCCTTACCCACACACCCTCCTGGGTTATCACTCACTGAGAGGCTCATTCAGACCCTGGTGCAACTCCACTCCTCACACACCGGCAGCAACCGCTTGTGCATGCACGTGTGCACACCCACACACCCCCTCTCGTGTTGCTGTGACACACGGCGGTCGCACACACTCTTCAGGCTGCCACAAGACCCTTCCCCGTTCCGGAGGAGCCCTGGGCTCATGCGCGCCCATCACACGCTCCACTCCCACACGGCCTTCCGCGTAGTGAGCACCTGCTATGTCCCAGGCCTGGGGCTGGAGACAGATACAATATGGTGCCTCAAGGGATTTGTTTGCTTGGCGAAGGGAGACTAGGGCTAATTAAACAGATTGTTGCAAAGCAGTGCAGCCAGTGCTGGAAGAGGAGTAGGGATAGAGGGCTGTGGAGACTAACTCAGTCTTGGGGGTCCAGAGAGCCTTCCCACCCATGGTGGACATCTTGCCCATGCTCACACAATCCCCTGCTAAAGGCTAAGTGTTTTATGCGCATCGTCTCATCTGTTTTTCACCACCGCCCCGTGAGGTGCGTGTGCATATCCCCATTTTACGGGAGAGAAAACAGAGGCTTAAATAAGCGAGAAGCAAAGTCATGCAACCATAAAGCAGCGCAACCCAGATTCCAGCCCAGAGCCGCCTGAATCAGAGCCCATGTGCTCACGGCCACCATTAAACCGCCTCCGTCATAGATTTGAACTTTCACGCTCATGAGGCCCTCACCTGCTCCCTGGTGCCTCCCAGCAGCCATCCTAATGCTACCCAGACCCTCTGACTCCCAACCCTCGGGGACACACACAGGCCCACCTTCCAGCCCCCTGCTCTCAGGCACCCTCCCTCCCAGAAGACAGGGCCACTTGTCACTAGAGGAGCCATAATTGGCAGGTGCTGAGGCCCCCGCCAGAGCTTTAGAACAGGCAGGCGGGAGGGAGGGGAAGGGTTCCTGAGGCAGGGGGCTTGGGAGCTGGGCCGGGGGGAAGAGGGAGGGGGCTGGCTCCAGTGCCCTCTCCTCTGCTCTGCAGGTGTAATTAGCCCTGGCAGATGAAAGGGCGTCTTTGAAAGCGGGTGAGATCCTTGTCTGTCAGCAGGGCGCTCTGGGTGGCATCGGCAGCTTATCCTGAAACCACACACGGCACCAGAGCCGGGCTGTCTGGGCGCTGCCCGGGAGGCAGAGAGGTAGACCCCAGAGGTGTGGGCCCTTGACTCCCCACTCCCCAGTATCTCAGCCCTGAGCACCCTACCTCTTTGGGCAGGAGCTTCTCAGAACAGAAAATCCTTCAGAGACTGGCAATGCCAATCCCATAATCTGATGCCCCATCCCTGGGGCCTGAGGGGACATGGTACTCCCTCCCCTCCCCCACCAAGCTGGACAGGAGGCCAAGGACAATGGCTCTAGGCAGTCCTTTCATCCTAAGATCTCAAAGCGCCATCTAATTAACCCCACCCTGGTCGGGGACTTCCTCTGGAGTCCCTTTGGAGGGGTGTGGTCTGGGACCAACAGTTCCCAGATCCCAGCTTGGATAGGAGCCTCCAGAGGACAAGGTCTCCCAGAATGTTCATCCTGTTTGGGACCTGGGAGTCTAGAGGGCCAGCAAAGTAGGGGTGCTGACACCTAACTCCAAAAGGGGGGGGGCACAAGGGTCTCAGGGGAGCCTACGTTTGAGACCCAAAGGGGACAATCGCTGGTACATCCCATCCCTCCCCTCACAGATGGGTTCAAACTCAAGCAAAGGGTGATCTCACAACCGTGTGGAGTGAAAGAGGCCAGATACAAGAGTACACGGCACCTGACTCCATTTATATGAAGCTCAAAACTAGGCAAAAAAACACAACGACAACAACAATCTATGTTCTTTGAAGTCAGAATAGAGTTTCCATTACCCTTGGGGGGTTTAGTTCCGAAGGGGGCACAGCGAGGGCTGTGGGACAGCGGGAATGTTCTGCTCCTTGAGCCGAGTGCTGGTTACCCAGGTGTGTGCACTTTGTGAAAAAGCTCACTCCATATTTTACTTATGATTTACTTAGATCGCACACTTATAACACTTTTCTATATGCATGTCATAGTTCTATAAATGTTTACATTAAAATGTTTTTACACATCAAACCAAAACTTTGTTTTGTGCTTCCTTTAAGGGGCCCTCACATCTGTCTCTTTCCTCAGCGGGAGGATCACAGGGGTCACTCCAGAACCAAGACCTGGTGAAGCCAGATTCCTGGAGAATTTCTTGACTTGGGGGGGGGGGGGCGGTAAGAAGGGGATGGGGGAGGTGAAGCTGTACAGAGTCAACACATTGGTCTAGGATTCATCCCCTACCTCCCCTCCCCAATACTCACACAAACACACTAATCAGTTTTAGTTTGCTGAAAGCCAATGGATGCTTTGATGCCAAGGGAGCCAATGAGATTGCCAGAATCCCTGCTCTCCTCTGCCCCACCCCCTCTATAGGCTCCTGAAATCCATTCCCGGTTGGGTTCCACCCTCCCCCCACCCACCCATGGTCAGTTCTGTCCCTTTCATCTCTCTCCTCTGCTTCAGGGCCTAAAAGAGGTAGCTGCGGAGAGGCGGAGGGGTGTTTGTGAAGGAGGCTTTGGTCCCCACCTCATCAAAATGACATCCTTGCGTCTTTGTCCGTCTCTGCCCTGGAAAAGGGCAGCAAGCACTGCTTTCCTCCACTGCCACTGAGGAAGAAGGCTTTGAGCTGGACCTTCAGGGCAGCTTCCTGATAACAAGCATGTTAAGTCCTGGAGCGAGGGGCCCTTGGGTGGCTCAGTCGGTTAAGCATCCAACTCTCGATTTCGGCTCTGGTCATGATCTCACAGTTCGTGGAATCAAGCCTGCCATCGGGCTCTGCCCTATCAGTGTGCTATCAGCACGGAGCCTGCTTGGGATTCTCTCTCTCCCTCTCTCTCTGCCCCTCCCCTGCTCTCTCTCTCTCTCTCAAAATAAATAAACTTGAAAAAAAAAAAAGAAGGCCTTGGAGAGAATGAGAATAGAACCAGGACAGAGATGAAGGTTGCTTGAATACTGACCTGCCTAGAGATAAGATGTCCTTACAGGTTCCTAGGCTTGCTAGGTTTCCACTGCAATGAATCTCTCAACCAAGGGCTCCTAAATGTGTGGGTTTGCTAGCTGGTACCCCAGAACCCATAGCAGCCATAGCTGCTACTGAAATTAGCAGCTGCTACAGCCATAGCAGATACTGAAATTGCCTGTGTTGTGTGACCTCAGGAGGGACTCAACCTTTCCTGATCTGAACTCAGGGGGTGTTCCACTGGTCTCCACTGGTTGAGTGACAGGTGACTGGTCGCCACTGGTTTGACAGTGTCCGTAATCGAACGTACTAGAGCTCACTTTCTCTAATTTTCTGGCAGAACCCAGTGCACCCAGAACTCATCTTCTCTAAGTAGCTCCCCTACAACGTGCCGAGAAGAGGGATTTGTACTCTTCTGATCTTCCTTCTAACAGGCAGAGTCCATAACCTTCTTAAGTATTCCCAAGGATCTGTGTTCGTTGTATTCATTAATTGAATCAGAAGCATCCAGAACAGTGCCTGGCACATAGTAGGAGCTCTAACACATTTAATGTTTGACGAGTGGTTCTTATGCTTAGAAAGCCCCTCCTCCAAAAGCCCATCCTGCATCCCTATTGCTGCCATTTTTTTGAAGTTTATTTGTTTGTTTGTTTGTTTGTTTGTTTAAGTAATCTCTACACCAACCTGGGTCTCCAACTCACGACTCAGAAATCAAGAAATGCATGCTCTTCCGACTGAGGCAGCCATGTGCCCCCTATTGCTGCCATTTAAATTGTCAGTTGTCGGGGTGCCTGGGTGGCTCAGTCGGTTAAGCAGCTGACTTCGGTTCAGGTCATGATCTTACAGTTCGTGGGTTCAAGCCCTGCGTCATGCTCTGTGCTGACGGCTCAGAGCCTGGAGCCTGCTTGGGAGTCTGTGTCTCCCTGTCTCTCTGCCCCTCCCCCACTCACCTTCCGTGTGTGTGTGTGTGTGTGTGTGTGTGTGTGTGTGTGTGTGTGTCTCCCTCAAGAATAAAAAGTTTTCTAAACTGTCAGTTGTCCTGCCCTCAGAAGACAGGGGTCATCTACCATCAATTATGATTGAGCGCCTACTGTGTGCAAGCCTTTGTGGTATGTGACTCTCTTCATAATTTGTCTTGGCTCACCCGATGCCTCTTACTGTGTGTCCTGTTGCCTCCCCTTCAAGTTCAGCCTTTATGCAACTGTAGTGGTCTATTCTACAAGACTTACCCAAGATTTAATAAAATATAACAAGAGACAAGAGGCTTGCTGTATTTGCTCATTCTATTTCTTTTCTTGTCTTTTCTTGTCTTTTCTTTTCTTGTCTTGTCTTTTTTTTTTTTTTTTTTGTCTCCATGTAAGAGAAATGAAAACTTCTCCATTCCTCTGTCCTTTCCTCGCTGTGTGCCTCGGGCTCACTGCGTAGCCTTCTCTGTGGCCCATGTCTCTGTTTCTTTGAGGGAGTCTCTCCCTTTATCTTGGGGGAGTATCGCTGTTTCTTCTTCGGTGTGTGGGTGTGTCTGCTAACTCTCTGGCTGGCTCTCTCTTCTCCTTCTCCGTTTCCTTTACAACAGATAGGTAAACAGGTGACTGAGAAATAAGCAAAGGAAAAAAAAAAGAAGCTGGAGTGGAGTGTTTTCTCCCAGGTATCAGGGTCGCAGGTAGCTCCAACCCTAACTGGGAACAAGTCCCGACAGGTGCAACTCCTGTCCAGATGTTGTGCAATGCTAGGCGCGTGCCCGGAGCCCCATCCTGGGTCTGGTTCCCGGGCTGAGGACGGGGGCGGGGGTGGGGGGGGGTGTGCATTCAGACCAGAAATATCCTTTCAGGTCCCTGTTTGAGAGACTGACCCCCGCCAGGTCTGCCCCTCCCCACCCGGCCTTGTGGGGTTGCAGGGGGCCGTAGGGGAAGGCCGAGAGGTGGCTTGCCGGAAGAGGCCAGTTTGGGACCCGGGAGGGGAGTTCCCTGCGTCTGGGCCGTGGGGGGAGCTGCAGGCCGGCGGGGTGAGTAAGGCCCAGCGGACGCAGGAGGCTCAGTGGCGGCGGCGGCGGTGATGGGGAGGAGGGTAATTACGCAGGGAGGCTCTCGCCACAGCACGTCCCCACAAATGAGAGGCCCCGGGCCCCAGACACCACACAACAAAGCAGGAGGCAATTATTTGGCTCCAGTGGGAGGGGACAGCCCTTCGCCGGCCCACTGCCGCTGAGGGCGCTGGGGTGGGGGTGTAGGGGCCCCTCTCACCAGCCCCCTGTGAGCTGGGGAGGGCCCCGAGGGACTCCTGCTGGGTCACCCTCAGAGGGGGTCCGGGTTTAGGAAGGCAGAGCGGTGGGAGGCCCTGGGCATGATTAGAGCCATCCCTCAGCCAGCCAGGAGACTCCCACAAGGCCTCAGGGAGGCCTCCTGGGCACCCCACAGGGGTGAGGCCAGGAGAGCCTGGGGGCCCCGTCTGGAGGCTGGATCGCGCGAGGCGTTTTGTTGGTCCTGGGGAGGCCAGTGGCCAGTATCTGAACCCCCACTCCCTTCCCCAGCTGTGGCCACACAACTGGCAACCAGGAGGCTCTGGGGCAGGTGGGGAAACCACAGAGGAGGGAGCAGGAGCCAGGGAGATTCCAGAGCACGTGGCCAGTCCTGGAATTCACACAATTGATATGCAAATCAAACGCAAATTTGTCCTCTTTCCACCACCACCCCTCCCCCAAAAGTCCGCAGATCAGGCCCCGGCGGAAGCAGACCTTGCCTGATCAGCTGAGGGTACCCCGGCCTCTTGCGGGCCTCCCTCTCCAGTCCCCCCATGTTTGCTACGGGAAAGCTGTCAGCAACTCCTGCCAATACCTTGGATTCACGTGGGACCTTCCTGCAAAGGACTTTCCCCTCCTTGATGAAAAAGCCCAGAGTACAGATGGAGAAAAAGAGGCCTTAAGAGATTCAGGTACTTTCCCCGGTTCTAACAAAACACCTGGAGGATGGCAGGGCTCCTGGAACCTTCTGACAACAGCCCTAGGTTATCAGCATGCCAGCTGGGGGAGGAGAAAGTGCAGGACTAGGAGTCCTAAAATCTGCTCCCTGGTCTCTGCTCTGCCCCTAACTTGCTGGCTCATCTCAACCCTGTCACTCCTCTAAGCCTCAGTTTCCCTGAATGTCAAATGACCATCTCTGGACAAAAAGGCTCTTCCGGACATGGAGTCTCTTTTTTGCACCGGGGCCATCCAGTGTTGCTGCTAAGAGGCCTCTGAGCCAACTGTCCTCTTCCTTGTCCTCCCCAGTATTACCCGCACTGCCCCAGGCCAACCAAGGATGAACCCCTAACCCCTGTCTTTCTCTGTCTTCCACATCTCATTCAAAATCCACTTGAGGGAGCCTCCCCTGATAAATTCTGCTGAACTAATTGCTCCTTTCTGCTGGGGCCCCCTCCATCTATGAAGGGCTAGGCATTCACAGCTGTCCTCTATGTTTACCCTCATTCGTACATTGCTGAAAGAGCTCCTAAGTAATTTTGAGAATATGTGTGATGTCCCATTGTGCCCCCCCTCACTCCAGGGTGGAGGCAAGGATTGTGTTCCCCCCCTACGAGACTGGGGGGCTTCCCAAGGACCTGGGTTGTGTCTTGGGGAAAGAGAGCCCCCATCGGGGTGGGACTGTGTCTCTGCCATCAGATTAGGACTTTTCTGCCTCCTCTATCTGCCCCAGCCTGGATTTGGCAGGAGCCTTTCGATAGTAAGGAGGGACCCGGACAGCCTGCGTCTCCCTCCTCTTCATTGGCTGATTTCTTATTTCTTAGCTTCCCCTCCAACCCCAGACAACAGCCAGGGTAGCAGTTTTTGCCATCTGCCTCTCCTGTGTAGGAATGATTCTGCCTCGTCCCTTCCCTCCTCCTCCTCCTCTAGGGCTTCTTGCCTCCCTCATCCCTCTCTAGGGCCTCAGGGCGAGTGTTCCCCATTTGCCACACTGGTGCATCCCGGGGGGGGGGGGGGCGCTCCCTGGGAGGCCTGAGAACCCTGCTTAGCTGCCCTTCACCCCATCAGGACTGCCATCACTACTCCCCTGGAATGCCTGGGTCCCTAGCTCGCTCCCCTCCCAGACTTCCTGGGGTCTGCGGTGCTGGGGATCCCAAAGTCCAGGACTGCCCCCTCCCCTCGGGAGCTGGAGAGGCTGTCCGGGTAAGCCCAAGGGCCCCATCCTAGCTGCAGGCATCTGTCTGTGCCTCCCTCCCCCCACATCTCTGTCTCCACCTCAGGGAGCCTCCTTCCCTTGGAACCCCACCACTGTTGTATTAACTTGCACACTACATTTATTGGTCCAGACCAAGCAAATGAATGCAAATGCAATGCAAACCAGGTGCAGAGAGGCAGCAACACGGGAGCAGCCCTGACCCAAAGAGAGGACTCATCTGGAAGAGCCCTGCCTTTCTTTCCAGAGATGGGAATTTGACAGTCAGGGAAAATGAGGCTTAGAGAGGAGAGGTGACTTATCCATGCATTCCTGGTTGGGATGCCTAGTCCTTTGGAAAATTCCCGGAGCCAGGGACCTGAGTTGTGCAACAGGCGCGCTCCCCTTTCACCGCCCCCGCCCTCCCCAGACCTCATTTAGCTGGGGCTTTTCTTTTACACAGTTTCAATAGTTTTCCTTCTCTAGGATTTTCCCCTTCCCTGGCTCCTGCCACTTGCTGCCCTCACTCCACTGTTGCTCCCCGAGGATGGGCCCTTTCTGGGTGGCTCAGTCGGTTAAGTGTCTGACTCTTGATCTCAGGTCATGATTTCACGGTTCGTGAGATCAAGCCCCGCGTCAGGCTCTGCGCTGACAGCACGGAGCCTGCTTGGATGTCTCTCTTGTTCTCTTTCTCTCTGCCCTTCCCCCACTTGTGTGCTCTCTCACACGCGCACGCTCTCTGTCTCTCTCAAAATAAATAAACATTAAAAAAAAAAATAGAGGGTTTCTGTGAGTGCCAGTGATGTATACAGATGTCTTCTGCTTAAAGACATGTGGCACTGGGGGCCCTGGCTGACATATTCTGACATTACCATCTCAGCAGAGAGCAGGAAGCTGGGACCCCTCCTCGACATCACCAGGTAGATTTGGGATTGTTGGAGCGGCCAGAGAAGAAGGTCTGGAGTGGAAAGAGGGGTAGTCACTGTCTAGAAATGCAGTCAATCATCAGATGTTTATTGACCGCTTACTATGTTCCCGGCATGGAGCAGGGTCCTGGGGATGTGGTGGAAAAAAACAAGAAAGCCTGCCCTCAGGTAGCACAAGGGGGGCAGTTCTCAAGCGTGAGCTATGCCAGCGTCACCTGAGATGCTCATTAAAATGAAAGGTCCCAGGGGCGCCTGGGTGGCGCAGTCGGTTAAGCGTCCGACTTCAGCCAGGTCACGATCTCGCGGTCTGTGAGTTCGAGCCCCGCGTCGGGCTCTGGGCTGATGGCTCGGAGCCTGGAGCCTGTTTCCGATTCTGTGTCTCCCTCTCTCTCTGCCCCTCGCCCGTTCATGCTCTGTCTCTCTCTGTCCCAAAAATAAAAATAAAAAAGAAATTAAAAAAAAAAAAAAAACAAAATAAAATGAAAGGTCCCTCTTCATTCAGCAAGTCTGTGAGGCCCAGGAACGTGCATTTAGACAAGCATTTCCCCTTCTCTTTCCCAGTGGTGTTGATGCAAGCGGTCTGGGGACCACGCTTTAAAAAAAGCCCTGGTGTGGGGCACCTGGGTGGCTCAGTCAGTTAAGCGTCCGACTCTTGGTTTTGGCTGAGAACCATGATCTCATCGTTCGTGAGTTCAAGCCCTGCGTCGGCACAGAGCCCGCTTGGGCTTCTGTCTCCCTCTCTCTCTGCCCCTCCCCCTGCTTGCTCTCTACGTCTCTCTCTCTCTCTCTCAAAATAAATAAACATTTGAAAAATAATAAAATTAAATTAAATTAAAAACCCTGGTGGCATGCCCTGGGTAGTGAGAAGAACCTGGACCTCTCACAGCTCCCCAGCGAAGCAGAGGTAGGGGGGAGTCAGCTGGGGTAGGAGGGGAGATGCAGGGTCTCCCGTCATCACTAAGGAACAGGCCCGCCTCCCTCTTCCGATGCCACCCCTCACAGACTAGGAGCTGGCACACTCAGACCCCCCAGCTGATTCCTACCCTTCACCTCTCTGGGGGTCCCAGAGCACCTTCTCCGCAGTCCATGAAGGGTGAGCACCAATGGGGAGGGAAGACAGAGCCATCGGAGTCTGGCAGGCACCCCTACCATACTCTGCCCACCCCCCACCCCCCCGACCCTACCTGCCTGTTCTCACTGTCCAGGCTACAGACAGAGGGGCCAAGAGGAAGGGATTTGAGGAAGAGAAACAGAGGGTGAGAGCCAGGCAAAGGGAGGGAGGCAGGCTGCCCCTCCCCCCCCCCCCCCGCGCCTGGCGTTTGATGCTGGGGGTGCTGAGACATCTCCTCTCCCGGAAACCCGGAAACCCGAGGCCAGACAGATAAACACAGATGGAGGGAGAGACTCAGCTGCTTTATTTATGGGCCTGGTGACAGGCCCTCTCCTGTCTCAGAGTCCCTAATCTACCAGGCCCGGAAGAGGCATCCCACCCCCTCGCTACCCTCTTCCCTCCCTCCTGAGACTGGGGCTCAGCCAGGCTCGAGCCTTCCCCCAGCCCGTCAGGCACAGGTCTGCGTGCCAGCTCCTGTGGGCTGGGAGAGAGTGTCCAGGGGCTGTCCCCCAACAATACGGGGATGCACATCCCACTCCTTGCCCTCCCCCACCTGCACCACCCTGTCTCAATGGGCCATTGGCTCTGCAAGGAAACCCACCCCCATGAATGTGCCTGAGGACAGGTGGATGGCCTAGGTGCCATTTCAGAGGGCCCTTCCCACTGAGAGGTTGGGCAGTTCAAGTGTCTTGACTTGGGAGATGTCTGAGGAGAACCTCTGGGCTGGCCCCTCGTGGGCCTATCCGGAACAGGGACTGATGGGGGATTCCCTGATGTCCCTATAGGGTCGGACCCAGAGCTGAAGGTTCCTGTGCCCCTGCAGTGTTCCCCTCTAATGCCAGTTTGCACCCACACAAAGGAGGCTCCGGGGACGGAGCACGTTCATTCCTCCTTCTCGCCACCTTTACCTTCTCCCCACCCACCCTGACGCACACACCCAGGCACTTTCTTACTATGGGTTAATTCCCATGCGGCTATCAAAGTAGGATCCAGCAGTGGGCAGGTCTCCCCATCAGCTGAGAAACATGATTTCTCTGGCCCCTTGCCCTGCGCCTGGCTGTACAGCTCCTTTGTTCTGTACCTTTTATCCAGGTCTGCCCCAAATCTGGGTAGGGGGAGAAGTAACTCAGCCTTGCAGGGAGACTCCAGGGTCAGAGGTCAGAGAGCAGAGAAAGGGCAGGAAAAGAAGGAGGTCAGGGAGGGGACAGATCCCTACCTGGCGGTGGTGACTTTGAGCCTGGACAGAAGGAGCCTTTAAAGCCCCAGAGATTCGGGGATTTGGCTCATAGGATCAGACGCCCGGCTCCCTGACTCAGAGTGGCCAGACAGGGACCTGTTCAACTTGCCTCTCTCTCTTTGTCATTTAAGGGACTTTGGTTCCTCTGGGGGCTGGGGAGGCACTTCACCAAAATGACAAGCTTCCCATCCCCCTCTCATTTCAGCCACCCCCGGCCTGTCTTCCAGCCCTCTCCACCTCCCCCATTCCTCTGCACTTTGTCCTAGAGCCCAGCCACCACTCCCCTGCACCCCGCCCAGGGCAAAGGGGTGACTTAGAATCCCAGCTCTGACATACTGATTTACTGTGAAGTCCCAGGCAGTTTCTGTTTTGGATAAATGGGCCTGGCTTGAGGATAAATGGTCAGGGCGCCTGGATGGCTCAGTTGGTTAAGCGTATGACTCCTGATTTTGGCTCACGAACTGTGAGATCGAGCCCCGAGTCAGGCTCTGTGCTGGATATGGAGCCTGCTTGTGATTCTCTCTCTCTCTCTCTCTCTCTCTTTCTCTCTGCCCCTCCCCTGCTCATACTCGTGCTCTCTCTCTCTCAAAATAAATAAACTTTTTTTTTTAAAGGATAAATGGCATTCGCTGGACTCTCCCCCTAAATCCACTCTGCGTTCTCTTCTAGGAGCTTCTCTCCACTGGCTCCACTCAGCCTGCCCCCTAGAGCGTCTTCCCAGTTTCCAAGCCACCACCTCAAGAATCCCATCCATTTGTTGTCTGCCCTTGTTTCTGGACTCTTGATGAGTCAGGGACGTGCTCTGTCTCCCCCGTCAGTCTGGGAAATCTTTGTGGTCAAGAACCATGTCTCCCCTATCCGACCAACAGCTCCCTGAAGGGGTCGCCTTCTGGACCTACTTCCAGCACTGGGCACAGGCCCCTGCCCTGGGTGGGGGGAGCTGAAGCAGTGAGGAAGGGGGGGGTGGGGAGACGGGAGAAACTTGATTTCTCTACTCATTAGACGGGTGTCCGCAAAGATAAGCCCAGGGAGTAAAGGGGAAAAGCTTCCCACTTTGGCAACTTTTAAGCTGAAACTGAAAAGAAGAAAGG